>NC_092045.1:110170237-110490518 GCF_003086295.3 Arachis hypogaea | reverse complement strand
GTGGCTCTCTACCCGGTTTCTGTTGTGAAAACTAGGATGCAGGTTGCTTCAAGGGATACTGTGGAGAGGAATGCATTTTCTGTAGTTAAAGGGCTACTTAAAACAGATGGCATTCCTGGTTTGTATAAAGGGTTCGGCACAGTTATCACCGGAACAATTCCTGCCAGGATCATATTTCTCACTACGTTAGAAACCACGAAGGTGGCTGCCTTCAAGATGCTTGAGCCCCTTACACTGTCTGAGACTACCCAAGCTGCTATAGCGAATGGGGTTGCGGGCATGACATCATCACTTTTGTCACAAGCTGTGTTTGTACCAATTGATGTGGTATGAATGATATTCTAAACCTGAACTGCTGAGCATGATTTTCTGTGTTTAAATACCTGAAGTAAAATATTTATTCTGATTGATTGGAAATTGGAACATATTCTCATGTTCTTTAACATTTGGCGCAATTCAATTTGATTATGGCTCTAAAAGTGTTTTATCACGCATCGTTCTTCCTTGTGATTTCAAACATTCTACTAGGATTTTTATTTCAAAGTGAAACATAATATATTCTGTACTATCAGTTTTGATTGAAAGAAAGGTTTTGCGGTCTAGTGGTTTGTCTACAGGGTTGCAGTGTATTCTATTGGAGAATCTTGCAAGATTTAAAGTAAACGCATGTGTTTTTAGTTTATTGTGTCTCCGTTATCGTGCTCTGCTTATGCTTCTTTTGAAGTGTGTCAACTGATAATGAAATGCTAAAATAAATGAGGGAAATTATTTTAAACTTGTGTTTACATCCTTTAAGCTTTGTTATTGATCAAATGTTTCTTTTATATTAAAAGGTTATAATTCTAAATGTTAAACTTTTACAATGAATTATATTTAGATTAGCCAAAAGTTGATGGTGCAAGGATACTCAGGGCATACCCGATATAGTGGGGGTCTAGATGTTGTTCGTAAGGTGTTAAGGGCTGATGGCATCAGGGGATTATATAGAGGGTTTGGTCTATCTGTTATGACTTATTCGCCATCCAGCGCTGTATGGTGGGCAAGTTATGGTTCAAGCCAACGGTTCATATGGAGGTGAGACATGGTAATGCATATTCTTTAAGTTCAGATGCCAAATAACTGTTGTATTACCTATACATTTTATTTTTATACAATAACAATAATAAATTGATACGAAAAAGCTACCCCTAGACTCTCATCTACTGAACCTCATATTTTCCTTTCAAAGTTGAATTTGAACTGTTAGGCTACTGTACCATGAATGCCATATGTTCATGGTTCATATACCACTATTAAAACGTAGATAGAAGATAGCCCATATATATGGATTTCTAAAACAGCTCATATACGTTCTGTTTATGCAGAGCCTTGGGACATAGTGCTGAACATGAGGAAGGCACTCCTAGTGTGCCGAAGATTGTATTAGTTCAGGCTACTGGAGGGATCATTGCTGGTGCAACTGCATCCTGCATTACAACCCCATTGGATACCATAAAGACACGGTTACAGGTATTCATAACTTGTCGACAATGTTTCTTTCTCTTGATTTTGTTATTCTGTGGTGATCACGGTAGTGCAGTATTAACTCTTTGCACTTTTTGGGTTTTGTCTTCTGGTTTTCATGTTGGAAAACATTTGATCACTTCATTATCGGTACTATTGCAATGAGTTATATTCACCTCTCCTTAGATCTCTCTCTCTCTCTCTCTCTCTCTCTCTCTCTCTCTCTCCCCCCTTGTAGATGAAATTTGGCCTTTTTTCTGTTTCCTCTCTTTCCATATCCTTGCATGTTTTTGCTGAAATCTTGATTAGCTTGTAGTGTGATTATGGATGCAAAAGTTGTACTGCATGGTTTACTCCAGCATATTTTGGTTTTGGTAAATGTTCTCATTCTAAAAATAGTAACTAAAACAGGAATAATTTTAGAAGAGTATGATCATTACTTATTTAGCCAGCCACTGTCTACTTAATTTTTTCTGACCAAATAACCTGCAATCCAGGTTATGGGACATGAAAAGACCACCTCTGTAAAACAAGTTGTGAGAGACTTAATCAGTGAGGATGGTTGGAAAGGTCTATATAGAGGCTTGGGCCCAAGATTCTTCAGCATGTCAGCATGGGGTACTTCAATGATATTAGCTTATGAATATTTGAGTAAGAACTCTTTCTCTGATTATATCCTCCTTTTTTTTTTTTGTTTGTAGACAGTTGGGTTTATGTATATAATCTTGTCTAAATGTTTTCGAGTAATTATTGTTTTCTTCTATGGTTCATTTTGGGCAACTCTGTCTATAAGGGTTTGAACATCTTAAGTTGTCTGCTTGCATAAAAGTGGATAATCATATATTCATATTGTTTCCTATATTTTATATTGTACTTCAAAAGTGCAATTTGCTAACTGAAAAAAGAAGAAGAGCCATGTCTGAACCATTTTCTGAAGCTATTGCAACAGATGGTCGTTTTTTAGAGTGACTAATGTTTGAAGCCTTTGATTTCTTCCTATTGATTAGTTTTAGCGGTAATGAAAGGGAGACAACAACCCAAAAATCTAAAGTAACCTTGTTTAACTTAATATCCATAATTTCATGCATGTAAGATCCATAATTACATATTTATTACATCTAAAATTACCCAATTATTCTAGCATTAATTAAGAAATAAAAAATAAGAAAACTTAATACAAAATAAGATAACTGAGAGCTGTTTTGAGCTGATTTTCTATTATCTTTCAAATATTTTTGTAGTTTTACAATTAGCCGGACTTCCAAACAATGAGTAATAATAGCTAATTTATGGCTTGAATTTTAATTATATATCAGGTTGGCTAGAATTTTAATTATATCTCAAGTTGTTCAGTCTAATGAAGTAATGAACTTGTCAAATGTATGCCACACAGCTTTCTCGAGTGGCAGAATCTGTTTTGTATTGTCTCATTTGAGTACATTTATCCGTTGTTTTCCTTTCTGAAAATTGTTTATTTCGTTTATTGCTTCATTAACGTCATATACTTGTTCTTTGACTGAGGTTATTTAGTGATGATACTTGTTATCAAACCAATTTGATGCACTCTATATCGTGGTACTTGTTATCTCATTCTGAAGCTATTTTTATTTCTCCATTCAGAGCGTTTATGTGCAAAAGATGAATAGAAGCAATTGGTCTGCAAGCTGTTCCCATTAGTTAGCCAAGACCTGGTTCCCAAATCTACTTGGTATTTGACAAACAACACCATGAACATTGGAATTGCTGGCTGATAGTTTTACTAACTCATTATTCAAGAAAAAAATGTTAGATTCATAGATATAAAAAATTTTCCCAATAGAAAACTGCTAGTTCCATTCTTTCCCATAGTTAAATGGGATTACATGTATTCTTTTGCTTAGCATTGTTATGGATAGTGTACATTTTGCAATAAAAAATTACAATGAGATTTTGAGATATTTATGAGCTGTTACTTTGTTGCATGCACAAGGCGGGATTCGAACAATCTAAATTGGTTAAAATGGTGCACATTTATTGGGTTTGTTTTTTTGTTTTCATCGTGTTCACTTTTATATCCAAGAATGGAAGGTGTACAGCGAGGCGTGTACCAAAAAGTAGTGCAAATAATACAACTTTTTTATATATGTATAATTTAAAAAACAAATATCATTTCTGTTGTATGCACAACTAAGTCCCAGTTGAACAGTAATCCTCTTGATTGGTTGCAATAGACTTATTATTGGTAGTGTTGTGTCCTGCCCTTCTAATGATAAGGATTTGTATGATTTTAGATTACATTTAACGTATATTTTAAGAATGTTTTGAATTGTTTATGTTCATTTATATGATCGGTAATCTATTTACACCAAGTATAATTTTGTGTAAACAGCCACCATCATCAACATTCAACAATATCAAATTACTCACAACTAACAAAATAAACAATTCAAGCAAATTATTAACAGTCTAACATGCCAAGTAGGCAAAGTAACTGAGTAATCGCAATAAAAACATTAAGCCATGCGAAATGATCATTCTAATGATCCAAATTGAAAAAAATGCGATGGAAATGGAGACACAAAACAAAAGCGCCTCACAGCGAACAAATAGAAGCAAAGGCATGAAGCAGAAGCACGACGCAAAGGCATGAAGTAACGACTGTAACAGCGGCGGCAAGCAAGCAAAAGAGGAGTGTGACTGAGTAAAGATGGGGAGAGACCTTGAATGGCAAGAGTAAGAGACTGAGGAGTGCGAGGGTTGGGAAATCCTAATCTAACGGGTGTGAAAAAAATAAAAGTTGGCTTCAAAACGATGTCGGACAAACTTCAAACTTGCTAATTCATGAGTAAACTTGCGATTATAACTGAGTTTATGGAGTCCAGACAATTTTACTCATACACGAGTTTGAGACCGAATCAACTCGATTCTGTCACCTAAAATTGTAACCTCGTTCTGCAAATTAATTCGGATTTTTGACATCCATGAACCCACCACAATGATCAATCCATAATTATTAACTAATGATAGCTTCCATTCAAAGGTAAACAAAAACTATTAGATAAAGGGTTAAATAAATACATTGAAACAAAAAATAATGATACAACTCATCCAAAAAACTTGTATTCAAAAACTGAAATATCTTTCAGTAGATATGCCAAGACCAACTCTAAAGAGAGTACTCCGACGATCTTAATTCACGGGAAATGCTAAAACCTCCGCAGTCATTCATTTTTGCTTTCCTTTGGCTCAGGAACAACATCATTGTGGTCGCTGCCATCATCATCCACCTCCTCCACCTCATCCTCATCATCATCACCACAATCTTCATTCTCACTGTTAACATCTTTGTCATCACAAACTTCATCCTCACTATCATCATCAAATTTACTATCACAGGTTTCACCATCACCATGATCCTTTTTAACTCCATGCAATCTAGCATAATCTTCCAGGGTTGCATTTGGAAATAAGTGCCCAACCTTATTGTCCCTGGTATCTGTTGGGTTATTTCTTGAACTTTTAGGTTTGTCTTTATTCATCTGATACCAAAATTAAACAAAGCAAACAATCAGTAATATGCACGTTTGGGGAGTAGAATGGGTACTCATCATCATATAGAAAATAGTAGCATGTGATTATGTGTATGTGCAAAGTTGATGCCACATACATGCAATGCATCAAAGAAACATCTTTTCAAAAATCCATAGTCATGTTTTATAATAAATGTAGCAAGGGACAAAGTGGAAGCATATATGCTTCGAAACAATTTAACAGACTTCGTTTTAGTATCTTACAGCCCGCAATAGTGTTCTCCTTTCTCTCTCCCTAGAATACTTAATAGCCTGCAGGAAGAATACCAGTATTACTATGAGTTTTCACCATGCAAGTCTTAACATTCATAAGGTATATGAAAAGGGGAGCAGAAACAGGAAAATAAACCTCCTCAAGCATCTTTTGTTCCGCCTCAACTTCAGCAGAATCTCTACAAAAAGGTTACAAAATGAATTATAAATACCAAGTAATCTTTTTATAAGATTATGCCATAACTGATGTTCCGAACAGTTCAATACTGATTTTACTAACAGAAGTTTAAAGCTAACCTTCCAACTATATTGTCCACACTGCAACAACACTTTGCGCATACACGATGCTCTTTTGCACACCCTACAGCAACATCAAAAACCAATCAATAGATGTCCAAAAAGCACATCCACAAGTTTCATATCAGGTTAAAAAACAACTAAGCCTTATGCTACTAGAAGGGTTGGCTATGGATGAAATAACGCCATAGTTGGCCCTATCATAGATCATATCTTTGTTTAGTGCATTATTATTTAACTTTCTTTTAATGATTTCTTCTAAGGTTTCTCTGGACCCCTCAATACTTTAGCTACAGTACTATCCTCCATTTCCGTCAGATCCACTATCTTAACTGGAGCTTTCATAGGCCTTGTCCAAACATATCAATAACTTGTAAGACAAGATTCTACCATCTTCCATATAATTCACACTACCACAGCTCCTCTCTCTAATGCCTCCGTTCATATTCCTTCCTATATAATTTATATCCACTCATCTATCTAAACATTCTCATTGCTGCTGCCTTAAGTTTATGTTCATGTTGGCTCTTTACCGCCAAACATTCAATCCCATATAACATTGTGTGTCTAATAGCTATATGATAAAATCTATCCATACATAATCTATAGTAACCAAGCTTGAAGCATTCAATCTTAATGAATAACCACCTAACTTGATCCTGTGATTTACATCTTCCTCTGTCACACCATCATTGTAGATAATGAAATCAAGATATTTGGTGGTATGGCATATAAAAAATGCTATGTGCACACCAAAAATTGACTACCAATTCAGCCACCATGTATTTGTGTATAAATACATGTATTGTTTAACTCAATTTTAATGTGTATTTTGCATTGCAACATGTATTTTATATCGGTGTCTAATTGGAGGACTGATTTTCATGTCCACGTAGCATGGTTTAGCAAACTCTTCACAAGCAAAAGTGTTCCATTCCAAGTTATAACTAAATATCAATCCCATAAACCCTAAACCTTTTATTCCACTAATTGGGAAAAGTCCACTCAAACAAAAACCAAAAAACAAAAGAATAACAAAAATGAAAGAAGAAAATAGACACTAACCAGAACACAAGTTATGGTAAGCTTGACGAACAGCACGCTTCGAGCATCTCTGACTGAAAAAAATAAATAAATAAATAAATAAAAGAAACGAAAAGACAGGAAGGAAGAGGTAGTTAGAATAAAATACCATTTGGCAGGTTCAACAAGAGGCTTGTACTTGCCATAACGGCGCTTCCAATCGATCTGGTCCTTGCAGCGAGGGCACACACCAGTTATCTCAGACAGAGGCCTGAACCTTCCCCCAACTTCCTGCGGAAACGAATATGTATGTGTTAATGAGAATGAAGATAGAGAAAAAGAAGAAAAGAAAGAATGGTTGTGTACAGTTTCATTGATCTTGCGACCGGCGTTGGGTTTCCAGGCAAACTTGTTCTGATGCTTCGGGGGCCCACCCTTCTTCCCGCCGCTCATCTTCTTATTATTCTTCTCACTGCCTTCTTCCGCCGTCTCGCATGCTTCGTCTCTTTACCAGGGCACACAATTATTTCGGGTTTTTATTTATTTAATTTATACAAAATGTTATTTTTACAATAAAATTATTCTCTAAAATAAATTATTGCCGTATTTATGTATATATATTTATAATTTAATATATATTTTATACTAATAATTAATTAATAATTAATTTTAATGTATTTTTAACATGGTTGTAATTTATGATAAATACCTTATGCATTTATCAGCATTTTGTTAAAAAAGATAATTATTTATAAAGTATTGTAAAAGTTGAAGCACAGTTCGATGCCTACATTTCTTTTTTATTTCTAAAAGAAATTATGGACCATTCATTAAAAGGAAAAATTGCGAAAGGAAAATTTATTTGGGTTAAAATTGTTAAATTTTAAAGATTAATATATCTTATTTTTATTTTATTTGTAAAAGATTATATTAAGTTTCAATTTTCAAAACATTTTTCATAATATATATTTAATATTAATTAGAATAATTTTTATTATTTTGATCTTTTAATAATTTTTTTTACATTTAAATATTTTGAAAATATTTTTAGTAGTTTATTTATTTTTTTATTTAGTTTAGCTTTCATTTTACTGTAACACAAAATATTTTTATAGAATAAACTATTATTTTATCACCCAGAAAGTTATTAAATTAATTAGTCTTTCAAGAGGGAAAAAGTTCATAAATTCTTAAAGATAAACACAAAATGTTCATAATATGCATGTCTTTGTCTAAATTTGAGGATATTTTACGTTCATCACTAGAGGATTACATGTGTTTTCTGTTTCAAGGGTTAAATTATTAGCAATATAAGGTTTATGTACGCATAAGATTTATGTTTAAGGATATATGAATTGAGGTTTATGGTTAGAATTTAGGATTTATGAATTATTATTTATGTGTTACGGATTATAAATTTACAGTTTAAAATTTAGTATGTATCATTTAAATTTATCAGTTTTATAATTTGCGGTAAAGAGTTTGTACTTAGAATTTGAAAATATACACACTTAAATAATTTTATTACATAATATGCCTGGTCTACAACATTTATTATACCAAATAAAACAACGCCACATGTTTAACTACTTACTTAGGGTTTATGTTTATATGTTTTCGATTCACAAAAAATAATAATATATGATTTATGGTTATTGGTTTTGTTATCGGGTGTTATATTATACAGTTTAGTATTTATAATCTTTGTTAATCACTTACACTCTAATTTTAACCCACAATTCAAAATTATAATTTCTAAACCTTAAATTCTAAACTCGAATCCTAAATCCTAATTTTGGAAAATCTAAATTACTCACCTTCGACGATATATTACCAACTATAACTTTATTTATCAAATTCTTTTTTACTACTAATTATTTAAATTAAACACTCAAATTTTGTTTATATAAAATAAGGTAAAGTATTAAATTAGTCCCCTATATTTGGACGTACTTCTATTTTAGTCCTTAAGATTTAAAGTGTCCTATTTAAATCCAAAAAAGTTTCATTTAGCATCAATTTAGTCCCACAGTGAGGTCAAACTTAAATAATTAACAGAATGTCCTACATAACAACAGTACAAGAACAAAATTGATAATCTGGAGAACAAGTACAAACTCTAGAAGTACAAAATCAACCGTTGATACATCAATATATTTATTTATTATTTTTCTTATAATATAAATAAAATATTTTTTATAGAACTAAAGAGAATGATAAATAAACGTATTGATGTATCAACAATTGATTTTGTACCCATAGAGCTTATACTTGTTCTCCAGTTTACCGATTTTATTCTTGTACTGTTGTTACGTATGACATTCCGTTAATTATTTAACTTTGACCTCACTGTGGGACTAAATTGATACTAAATGATTTTTTTTATTCAAATAGAACACTTTAAACCTTAAGAACTAAAATAGAATTACGTCCAAACATAGGGGACCAATTGTAAGACCCGGTTAATTAATGGCTAATTAACCCATAAATGAGAATTATTCTAGAAAGCTAAAAATGTGATTTTTATGGCTTAATATGATAGAGGAGGTTGAGACGAGAATTTCGGTACCAATTTTATAGAATTCGGACAAAGATTGGACCGAACGGGTCAAACCGGGCCAACCGGACCCAAAGTGGGCCCTTGACCCAACTAAACTAAACCAAAACCCTAGTTTTCGGCACTCTCTCTCCTCACAACTCTCTCTCTCTCACGCTGAAATGGAGGCCATGGAGGGAAGAACACTCTCTCAAGTTCTTTCTCTCATTTGATCTTCAAACCACCATAACTTTTGATCTAGAGCTCCGATTGCCGCACCGTTTGCGGTCATGTGTTCACCGCGGAGAGCTCTACAAAACCCATACAATAAATCTTGAGGTAAGCCATGTTTTGCTCTTCAAATTTCCAGCTTTGATTTCGAGTTTCATGAGTAAAAATGTTGAGATTTTGGACTCTTTGATGTTATAGGACCCAACTCTCTTGAAGGAGAAGGTTAATCTTGTCTTTTTGGAACTTGGGTGTGGTAAGATTCTCAATCTTAGTGTAATTTATTGTTCTATGATGTTTGGGTATTGAGATGTTGTGTATGAGTATGGTGATTGTGGCTTAGGTTGTGTATGTGTGAATATTAGAGCTTGATTGGTGACTTTGAAATGCTTGAAAAGGGATTTGGTGGTGAAAAATCTGTTCTTGAAAGTGTTGAGGCCTTGAGAGCTTGAGGAAAAATGGTTTGGAAGTGCTCCGGTTGAGCTTGGGAAATTGGCTAAGGTATGGTCTCGGTTTTCCGTATCTAATATGTAATGTGGTAGGAAATACTTAGGCTAGAGGCCCTGAGATAGGCATTGAATTGTTGGTGTTGTTGAATGGTTGATGTATATGATGTGGTCCTATATGTGATGATGATTATTGATGTCTTGATGGTATGATGTATGAGAAATATGCATGTTGTGATATATGCTTGATGATTGATTAAGGTTGAATTGTGAGTGAAACCATGTTGATGGTGAATATGATATTGAGCATGTGTAATGATGGTTAATTGGAAATGGTATTGTTGGAAATTGGGATGAGAAAGTATGTAAGACATGTTTATGTGTTGTCCCTTAGCCATTTGATTGAGAAGTGTTAAATTAGTGGGATGATGCTTTGTGAATTGTGGTAAAGTGTCAATGTGTGAGTTGAGGAGGCTTGATGTTGACTTTGATATGTTTTAATTGATTTCAAAAAAAAAAGGGATGAAATTGGCATGTTTTGATTATTTTGAAAAGAGTTAAAATTGACTTGTTTTGAAAATGGCAATTTATGGTTTTGTATGAAAACATGGTTTTTGGGCATACTTTGACGGGACATAACTTGGGCTACGGATCTTCGTTTTGTGCCAATTCTGTTTAGAAATGAAATTGGATCCGGGATGTCCATGCCGTTTGAAGAACGGGCGGAAGACGATTTAAAATGAGAAAGTTATGTCCGTCGGAAGATTAGGGGTTGAATCTGTGAATTCTGCAGCTTTTAACTTAGAAAAATTTTAGCAGAATAACCCCCACGCGTAGGCGTACTTGGTGCGTACGCGCCGTTCTTCTCGAAGGTGCCATCCACACATGCGCGTGGTGTGCGCAGGCGCGCCGATGCGCTGCACCCAATGCCCAGCTATTTTCCCGAAAGTTGTGTTAGGATTGTGCCAGTTTTGTGACTGGGGCGCAAGAGCACCCACGCGTACTCGTGGCTGACGCGTGCGCGTCGTTGGCTATTTTTCAATCCGCGCGTCCGCGTGAAGGGCGCATACGCGCCGATGATTTTTGTGGCCATCCACGCATGCGCGTGAATCTGTTTTCATCCCAAAGTTAATTTTTGAGTTTTAAAAGCCAAATTTCATACTTCTAAGCCTCCGATCTCACCACTTATGTCTTAAATCATTATGATATGACTAGCTATGAGAAAAAGGGGCTAGTGAATGTGGTAACTTGCGAGTGAAGTAAGGAAAAAATGAATGATCAATGAGGATCAAAGATGATTATGCGAGATACGGAGGATGGCGGTGGAAGTGCTTGTTATGCCATGGGCCGAAGGGCCGTAATTGTTGATGAATTGGCTGGTTATGGATTTAACCGTGAGTCAGATGGCTAGATTATTGCCGTGTTACGGCGGAGCCATGATTATGGCTAAGTATAAATGTATATATGTTGTTGAATGAATTGTGAATGTTGCACTTCCACTGTTGGAGATGAGAGTTTCCCTGGAAGGAAGCAGTGACTAGCCACCACGTGCTCTAGGTTGAGACTCGAAGCTCTTTTGACCCTATGTCGTAAGGGTGGCCGGGCACTGTGAAAGCCCCGGATGAGCTCGCCCCCGTAAATATTCACCAGTGAAGGTGATGGATATAGATCATGATTATGATCAAGTTTACAATGAGTATAACTCGAGTTGGGGATGTGCGACAGAGGGACAGTCCAATGGTTAGCTACCAAGACTTGTCGGGTTGGCTCTATAACCGACAGATGATATCATCAGCCATTAGGGACAGGCATTCATCGTATGCATACTATGTGGATTGATTGAGATTGCCTATTTGACTGCATATTACTTGCTATTTGTCTAAATGCCTTACTTATTCCTATTTGTATATCTCTTGTTTGATATAACTGTGTTTGCTATATTATACTCCTGCTGGTGGTTGGGAGGTCTGAAGGAATTGGAAAGGGAAGTATTAGTTAGACTGAAGGATCTTTAGTCAGATGTCCTTTATGGTTTAGCTTGTTTATAAGCTTTGAATTATCTGGAGGAAGTTCTAGGATTGCCTTCAACTTTCCTCTATTATTATGTATTATATATGTGGGAGCTGTTACCATGTTGGGGACCTCTGGTTCTCACCCATGCGGATTTTGTGATTTTCAGATGCAGGACGTGAGGCTTCTCGCTGAAGCATGCTGGAGACTTCTTGATTAGCGAAGATCCTTTGTTCTCGGAACTCTGTTTTGATTCATATGTTTTGTTTATATGCTTTTATCTCCATTAAATAATACAAACTGTGATGACTCTTCTTATAAGAGATTTTGGAGAATAGGTTCTCAGTTTTGTGTCCCTTTGAGTTTTCTTTGGAGTTTCCTATTATATATTATATATATATATATATATATATATATATATATATATATATATATGTTGCTATGCTCGAATCGGTTATCTTCGCAACCGACTTTTGAGTTTTGATATTCCCATTTTAGACACTCTTTTGTATATATATATAATCTCGCGCTGGTTTATCTTTGTTCGTTACGTTATCGATCGGAGTGTTGCGCGTTTTGAGTTACGATTTTTGTTTACCCCTTTTTCTTAAAAAGGCTTCTAGTTATAATCATTTCTCACAATACTATTTGTACTAAATTTTTATTTTAGTGGTTGTAATACATTGCCATCTCTAAATTATGACTTAAGCATAAGACTCTGTATGGTAGGGTGTTACACCAATTTAGTACTTTATCCTACAAAATAAAACTAATAACTGCTCATAATTATATGAGTACAAAAAATTTATACATGCTTTTTTTTTACTGTTTTTTTTTTGTCATACTAACACACTCATTTAGACAGACACACTAATCTAGCCACCACTGCTAGAATTTAAAGCTGTGTGGGTTTAGTTTAAGGCAAATACTTTTTCAACTACATCACATGTCTCGGCCTTTTTTTTTCCAACTCAAAATAAACATGGGTCAAGACGTCAAGTATTCTTTAGCTCGCTTAGTGTGTATCTCAAGCCTTTGAATATACACATGTTCACAAACTCTATTATATCTCGACGTCCAAAAAAAAAACAAACGAATTATACTTTTGTAAAAATCATTTTTTTTGTCAAGTAAAAATTATTTAACTCCGTCCAAAAAATTGAATCCGTCTAACCTTGCACCAAGAAAAAGTCCACCTATAAGCCCATTCATTACCCCACATTAGTTACTCAGTACTTTCTAACATTCACAAATTATTAACTTAACCCATCACGTGAAACACTACAGAGTACTACTACTACATTGAAGAATTCGCCGAGTAAAATCCCATAATGGTCCTTCAGATTGAGCCCGTGCACCAATGTTACCCCTGACTTTCGAAATGCTCTAATTGCACCCTTCAGATTGAGCTCCGTGCGAAATCCTGGTCCCTCCACCCAATTCCGGCGTGACTCGGCAGCCGGAGCGCTGAGCTGGCAGTTCCACCACCTCCATGTGGGCTTCATCAACCTCCACCATCACCATCGTTCCTCCTCTCCTCCCAACGGAGCCACTACCCTTCTCTCTTCTTCCAATCCTCCTTTCCTTTCTCCCTTCCTCAAGCATTGCAGCCCTTTCCTTCTCTCAGTTCACCAGCTTTCAGATCACTACCTCAAAACCACCGCCACAACCCTTTCTCTTTTCTTCTTCCTCTCTTCTTTTCTCTTCTTCCTCAAGCTTGGAGAATATTTCTATACACTTTCAACAACAATCAGAATCCAACAAACTAAAGAAGCCACGCCCGCCCAACCTTCTTTCTTTCTTCTCTTCTTCTCTGAAACCCAGCCCAACCCGCAGACCTTCACACCAACCTTCCGTCCGTCCGTCCATTCCTACCGCCGGCGACCACCGTCGCTAACCCTCCCTCCTCCCTTCTTCCTTTTCTTTCTTTCCTATTTCTCCATTTCTTTCCTCCTGTACGCAACACCCCTATTTGTGGTGCCACCTCTGTCTGCACCTTCCAGTTCCGGTGAAAACCACCAGCGGCGGCGAAACTCTGTGCCGCTACGACACTACCTCCGCTCCTTACGCTATCTTCTTTTTTCACTCCTCAACGCAGGTTCCATTCATCCTCTGTGTCTGTTTCTTTTTTTTCTAATTATTTTTTTTATTTGAGTGCCTTTTGATTCTGCTTTTACTAATCTTGTTAGACTTAGGATAGTTGATTATTTGTGTTTCTGGACTGAATGTGTATTGGCTGGTTGAAATTTTTGGGTTGATTGATGCTTACATTAAACTGAAATTGCTGTTTATGAATCCTGCATACAACCTGTTTGATAAATTGCCTGAAAGTTAAATCTTATGTCTGATCATCATAGGCTTCAAATTTTGTTTCCATTAGGCATTGTAACTCAGAGAAGAAGGCAAACCGAAATGTGAGGAAGGAGAGGAAGGTTAGTCATCATGGGTGATGGAAATGACAAGGAGAAGTAGACGAGGGGAGGACACTGACAGAGTAGTGGTTGCAGAGAAAATGGGTGAGAAAGATGTGGCGGCGCTGGGTAAAGGCTGGAGGTGATGGTGGTGGCGATGGAGATGCTGGAAGCTGCGATAGGGCTAGGGTTCGGTGCGTGGAAGAGGGTGATGAAGATGGCAGATTGGCGGCGACACTAAGCTCGGGCCCGGCAGAAGTGGCTCACCAAGAAAAAAGCTCGACGACTCTGGACCTGATGGGGAAGGAGAGGATAGAGGGAGGAGGTTGGACGCGGTAGTCGCAGATGGTGGAGGCTATGGTGGCTCGCGGTGGTGGTTCAGCCTTAGGCCAATGGAAAGAGTTATAATGCTTGAGGAAGGGAGAAAGGGAAAGGAAAATTGGAAGAGAGAAGGGTAATGGCTCCAATTGGAGGAACAATGGTGATGGTGGAAGGTGATGAAGCCCACGTGGAGGTGGTGGAACTGCCAGCTCAGCGCTCCGGCTGCTAAGTCACGCCGGAATTGGGTGGAGGGACCAGGATTTCGCACGGAGCTCAATCTGAAGGGTGTAATTAGAGCATTTCGAAACTCAGGGGTAACATTAGTGCACAGGCTCAATCTGAGGGACTATTATGGGGTTTTACTCAGAATTTGCCGCAATGTAATTGGTAGCTTATTGTATTTTGTTAGTTTTGGCACTATTATTAGACTAAAATTATTGTTATGTACATTGCCGTCGTCTACTTTATAAAATTATTGTGCATTGCCATTTGCCGCCCTCTACTTTAAAAAAGGGATCAAAATCTCTAAAATGAAAAGTTAGTAAAATAAACATTTAACTAGCTTTACATTAAAATACTAAAACTCTATAAAAAATTTTAATTAAGAATTATAATACTTTTTTTCATTTAATCAATTTTATTGGTTTAAATATTTGTTTCTTTATCTATATATGCCTTATGTAGATTATAGAGATCACGACTAGTTGACAGGCATTACCCAGCTCCTTCCTCCGTTTCCATGGGTCAACCCCGCCATCACAGTGTGAAAATCATTGAGCAATGTTCAATTTCACCTCCACCAGATTCCGTTCCACCAACTTCGATCCCCCTAACATTCTTCGACCTCCCTTGGTTCTACCTCCATCCGATACAACGCATATTCTTCTACGAGCTTCCTCAACCCACCACCACCAACCAAATATTGCAAACTGTGGTTCCCACTCTCAAACACCCTCTTTCCCTCACTCTTCAACACTTCTTTCCCTTTGCCGGAAACATTCTTGTCCCTCTTCACCCGGGTAACTTCCCTCACATCCTCTACTCCGATGGTGACTCTGTTTCTTTCACTGTGGCCGAGTCCCATGAAGATTTTAACTACTTTGTCGCTAATGCTCCAACACATCTTAGAGACCTTAACCTTCTTGCTCCCGTCTTTCCTTCTCCGCTTACAACGCAAGACGGTGGAAAGTTGCTTCCTCTTATGGCGGTTCAGGTCAGCGACGAATCAAAACATTCAGCTCATTTAAAAAAAAATCTTATATTTTAAATTTTAAGTACTAAATTTTACGAAAATACATACTTCATATGCAATTATGCTGATCAGCAGCAGCCACTCCTTACGATTTGGTATTTAAAAATTTAAAAATATTATTGGAACACTAAAGTTAAAAAAAATTTCACTCTTTTTTTTGTTTGAAATACTGAAATAACACTTTTATTTCTTCTATTTATAAAAAGTACATTCTCCTCTTTTATAAATTTTAAAAAGAAGAGTATTAGGGAGTCAGTAATTTTTATGTTTTGTAACTATTAATTCGAAATCAATAGTATTTTTAATGGTGTGAGATTACATCAAATAGTGGGAGATCACCTATTTTTTTATGGTTAAATGCTGGCCACAAAATACAAAAGTTGTTGGCTTCCTAAACTTTTTCTTTTAAAAAGCCTTTTTTTAATCCATTTTAAATATTTTGTATTAACTAATGTTAATTTTATTCATTTTTTCAAGAAAAAATAATTATTTTTTATAAAAATACCTTTTAACAAAAATTTTATTCTTTTATCATTAAATTTTATTTACCAAAATACCTTTTAATAAATTATTTTTTATTGATTAAATTGTATTTTTACTAAAATATTTTTAAAAAGTTTTAATAATTAAATTATTTTTTTCTAAAATACTCTTCAATAATTTTTAATTATTAAATTATGATTTTATCAAAATTTTTGTTAACAGTTTTTTTTATATTTTATTATTAATTTTTTGATATTAATATATATTATTTTCATATTAAAAAATCTTAGTAAGGTTATTTTTTAATATCAATATATATTAATTGTTATACATATTAATAATAGTAAAAAAAATTATTTAATGTTAAAATAATATACATTAATATCGAAAAATTAATAGTAAAATTTAAAAAATTATTAATAAAAATTTTGGTAAAATCACAATTTAATACTTAAAAAATTATTGAAGGATATTTTAGAAAAAAATAATTTAATTATTAAATTTAAAAAAAATTAGTAAAAATAAAACTTAATCAATAAAAATTAAGTTATAAAATAATATTTTGGTAAGTAAAATTCAATGATAAAAAAATAAAATTTTAGTTAAAGGGTATTTTTTGTAAAAAAATAAGTTTTTTTTAAAAAATAGATAAAATTAACATTAGTTAACACAAAAAATTTAAAATAGATTAAAGAGGAGGTTTTTTAAAGTTATAAGGGAGGAAAATGTACATTTTATAAATAGAAGAGAGGGTAGTATCATTTTAGCATCTCGCAGGAAAAGGAAGGAAAATTTTTTATAAAATTAATTATTAATATATTTATGTATAAATATATGTATAGTTTAATTTATTTTTAATGTATATTTATATTTTAATATATATTTTATGCTTATAATTAATTTTAGTGACTAATTTTAATATACATATATATAATCATTAAAAATTTTATATTATACTGATTTTTTTAAATAAATATCTTTTAAATATTTTACTTATAAATATAAATATTTCAGTGATATTTACAAATATATATCTTATTATTTATTTGTTTACGGTGTAAACAAGTTAAATTAACACCCATATAATTAGTTTAGGCATGTTTTGGGTGCAATTATGGTAAGACACGCAAGTTATCGTGGTTGTGAATAGTTAAGGGTGTGTTTGACAAATGTATTGAGAAGGAGAGAAACAAGTGTTTGAATTTTTTTAAAGTTTTACTTTTATATTTGGCCATTTTTATCTTTTTAAGGGTAGAATTGATTCTGTCCTCTGAACGCACGTTCAGGAAAAGCTAAACTTTGTAACTTTTATGTTTCACATTGTTTATTATTCTTGAAAAATTAGGTAAATTTTTTTTTTTTACCAAACTCTACCTTTTATTTTCTTCTATAAAAAGCATACCAGTAACTATTACCTTCACAATAATTCTTTGTTCTATTTTTCCATGTTATTCGTTTCAATTTTTTTCCTTAAAATAGTTTAAATTTATTTTAATTACTAAAAAATTTAATATTTTATTATTTTTATTATTTTTAGTACTCATTTTCATATTTTAATTTTTATGTTTTTTATTGTATTTTTTATTTATATTTTTATATTTTTATATTATTTCTCATGTTATCTTTTTATGAGTTTTTTTATCATTTACTATACTATTTTTTATATGTATAATTTTTTTGAAATTTTTTTTTAGTTTTTGTTTCGCTTTGTTCATATGATTTTTTATTTATTTTATTATATTTCTTTTATTCATATGACAAATGTTGTTGACTTTTTTATGATATTTTTATTATTTTTTGTTGTATTTATTTTATTTATATGATGAATATTTTTTATATTAGTTTTGTTAGTGTTCTGCATATATATATATAAAATATTTAAAATGATATTTTTTTAGTAATTTTTTATCTAAAAGTGACTTTAAGTAGTATAATCCAAATAATATTTATTTTACTATAATCAATTTTGATACAAATATTGTCAAACATAAATTACGTTAACCCAAACTTACTTTTTATCAAAATCAATTTTATAAAAATTCTTTTTTACAAACTTTAATCCAAACACACTAAGTTAACACATATACTAGGGGTGCACATGGGTCGGGTGAAACCGGGTTTGATGTGACCCAGACCCGGCTCGAAATATACACCGGGTCTATTTATTAGACCCGAATCCGGCCCTAGACCCGATGAAACCAATACAATTTCGGGCCACAATTATACCGGGTGAAAACCGGACCGTTAACATTACATTACGTTGATACATTCTTATAAACTAGCATGTAAAAATATCCAAATTTTCAAGACTCCAACCATTAGTTAACATGGTAAAATTCACTTAGAAAAATATAACAAGAACCAATCATTCTTCAAAATTAAAGTATAACCACAATCAATATTAAAGTATAACCACAATCAATACTAATATTGTCTAATAATACCAAATATTTAAATCAATACAAATAACACAATCTTATGTATTAGTCTAAAATCTTATGCATTCTAAACATAAAACATTAACTTATAGTCTTATAATGACTAATAACACAAAATATTAAGGTTTACGATACTTAAATTTCACGTAAGAATAGTCATGATCCATCACTAATAACACAAAATATTAATTGTGTATGATGACCGGGCCAACCGGGCCGACTTCGGGTGACCCGAGCTATGGCGCGGACCCGACCCGAAATAATGACCGGGTTTATTTTTGAGACCCGTACCCGACCCTAAACCCGATGAAATCACTCCAAATTAGTTCCTAAAATGTTCGGGACCGGGCCGGATCTTCGGACCGGATCGGGTCTGTGCACCCCTAACATATACAACTAGTTTAGGCATATCTTGGATGCAACTATGGTAACACTCAAGCCATCTGTTTTGATACGACTATGCTTAACTAACTCTAACGGTATAAATGAAGGTGAATTTTATGATATTTATAATTTGATATATAATTTTTGTCTAATTTATTTTTTATGGTAATTTTTAAATATTTAATATTTATTTATTTTTATATTTTTAAAATTAAATATTAATTTTTAATTTTTTTTAATAAGTTAGACAAACATTTTTAAACACCATAACAATCACCATAAATAAAATACATTTGTGAGGATGTCTATATATATATATATATATATATATATATATATATATATATATATATATATATATATATATATATTACTTATGAAGCAAAATGATCTGCTCAAAATTGTCATATCCACCTGTTAGATATATTTTAGAGATATATTTTAGATATGATATTTATTAAATTATACATATATTTTATATTTAATCGTATTTTAATATAAAATAAAAATTATTTTTTAAATATATTTTGATATATCTTTATAATTTATAGTTGTATATAATTTTATTCTTAACATATATTTTTAAAATAAATTTTAAAATAATATATATAATTATATATTAATACAAAAAATTTTTTTAAATATTTTATATAATTAAAAATATTAAAATAATTAAAATATTAATATAATTATTTAAAAAATATTTTATATTATATATATATATATCGTATTCTATATCTTATAAAAAATTAAAATTCACATATTTATATATTTTATATTATCATATTGTATTTCGTATTCGTGTCCATATTATTGTATAATATATTACTCGTTGACCATGCCTCATTTCATTCAATTTGGTTATTTTGTCCACCTCTAAAGCCTTTTTGAGCATTCTTCTGACCTTAGTTGAGATTTTGAAATTGTGATACTCGTTCACAGGGCATTAACAAGTTATTTTGCGCTCATGCTCATTAGTATTAGGTTTTTTTTTAGCAAAAAATCGAACAACAAGTGCATAAAAGAATTGGATTCTCGCACTAAAAAACAACCCTTTTCACATAGTTTTTAACGGGAGAATTAAGATAAACACTTACGAAAACATATCATAAATAGTCATTCTTAAGAGGCCAAGTCTATGGTGGCTATGGCTATAGTGGCTAAAGGTGGCTAAGGTTACACTTAAAAGCGTATTCTTTCGTAAAAGAAAAGCGTCACATAATGGAAAAAAGTAAATTAGAAGATTTAAGAGAAGAAATAATTAATTTATCAAAATTAATAGATCAAAAATTAATGATTTTAACCAATGTTAATTGTAATGACACTGAATTTTTAAAATCAATACAAAACGATTTTTCTCAAAATCTTAATTTTACTTTAAGTTTTATTGAAGGAATTCAAAAACCTGAAAAAACTTATATTTCACACGGAGTATCTAAAAAATGTTATCATGGAGATAATTATCCTCATCTTCATCATACTTTTAATCCACAATTAAATTCTATAATAGATATACTTGAAGAAATATTAGTTTCTATAAAATTTCAGAAAAATAAAGAAAAAGAAGAGCCTAATATAATAAATAAAATTGAACAGATACTTGATAAACATTTCCAAAAAGAAATTCCTAAGAAAGAAGAGGTCCAAAATAAAATTGATATAACAAATCTAAGGGTTAAACCACCTCTAAAATTATGAATATTGATGAAAAATTAGAAAAAGTTACAATGCTTTTTAAACAATTAAAAATGGCTCAGGAAGATAATTCTATGGAGCAAGGTTTTCAAATTAAAGAAGAACCAGAAATTTCTGAAAGAGAAGAATATGTCTTAGACTATTCAAGTGATGAAGAACCAGTACATCCAGTACAAGTAAAAGATGAAGCTGGAACATCTAGTAATAATAATCAAACCCAATTTAAATGGGAAACAGGTTTTGAAAATTATGCCTTCAAAAAAGGTTTTATAAGCAAAAATTCGAAATATACTAAAATACCATCTAAATACGTTCCTAAAATTCAAGAGCTAGAAGGAGAAAAAATGCTTGATCTAGACTGCAAAAAGAACGAAAAAGAAATTTTCGAAGATTGGATGAACTCTTTTCTATTAGAAGCTTATACAAACCCAAAATTAAATGAATTATCTGAAATGGATATCTGGAATTTCATAGGATTCCATACTAAAGGAACTATAAGAAATTATATGCTATCTATAGATAATAAAATAATAGAAGAATTAGCTGAAAAAACAACAGCTTATGATAAAATAGCACATATAATGAGGGTTCTATACAAAGAATTTTTTGGAAAAAATGTCATAAATCATAAAAAAGAAATTTCTGAAAAAGAGTATTTAGAAGCAAAAAATCATTTGGCCAATATTCAGATATTCGATCTTTGCTATATAGAATCTTATATTTGTGAATATAGAATATATTATTATAAATTAAAAGAAGAAGATAAAAATCATTATCTTAGCATGTATATCACAAAACTTCCATATCCTGCTAATGAAATTATCATGGGAAGATTTATAAGAGAAATAAATAATAAAACAATTGAAAATAATTTCGGTGGAGCAACATTTGCTATAAGAGAGGAAATAAAAGAACGTTGTATGCAAGAAGCTACTCAGAAAAGATTTAATAATATAATTAGAATTTGTTGTTAAGATAATGAGGAAATTCCTCAAAAATATGGTTCTAATAAAAATATTCGGAAATACCATCCCTATAAAAATATCCAAAGAAAAAGAAAATATCACTTTAGAAAAAGAAAATATTATCCAAATTGGAGAAAAAAGAGATATTTTAGGGAAAGAAGTATCAATAAAAAACAAAGGAACTATTGCCCAAATAAAAAAGAAAACTGTAAATGTTGGTATTGTCAAGAAGAAGGACATTATGAAAATGACTGTCCAAAAAAGAAGGATAAAAAAGACCTAACCAAACAATTGGAAGTTGCAAAAACTTGTTTTATGGAACCTTTAGAAGAATCTGATAATGAACTAAAATATATTTTCAAATATGTCTCAGAAACAGACTCAGAGACAAACTCAGGAACTGAGTAATAGCGCTACGTTTATTACTGTAAAAATTACAGAAAAATTTATTAATGCCTTCATAGACACAGGGGCAACAAAATGTTTTGCAAGTTCAAATATAAGACTTAACTGGAAAAAGTTAGAAAACCCGCTAAGAATTAGAATAGCCGATAAATCTATACACAAAATTAATTTTAAAGCAGAAATGATTGAAGTCTTCATTCAAAATTACAGATTCATCGTTCCATCTATATATAAATTAGAATCTGGAATAGATTTAATTATAGGAAATAACTTCCTAAAATTATATCACCCTTTTATCCAAGAATTAACATATATAGTTCTAAAAGCCCCATATGATTCCTCCCTAAATCAAAAGGCAAAATTAATAAGAATCCCAACTACTACTATAAACGAAATTTTAAAATTCAAAATATTTTCAATTCTAGAAGAATGTTATTTGAACTTATATTTCCAGATAAAAACTCCAAAAAATGACCTTGAGATTAAAATAGAAGAACTTTTAAATGAAGTTTGTGCTGAAAATCCTTTAGATATTAAAAATACAAACAAAGAATTAATAAGTATTAAACTAAAAGTTCCTACAAGGGAAATAAATGTTCCAAATAAAATTCCCTATTCAGCTAGAGATAAGGAAGAATTTTCATCTGAATGTAAGGATCTTTTGGATAAAGGTATTATAAGATTAAGTAAAAGCCCTCATGCGGCCCCAGCCTTCTATGTTGAAAACAATAACGAAATTAAAAGAGGAAAACGAAGAATGGTTATTAATTACAAAAAAATGAATGAAGCAACTATAGGTGATGCTCATAAGCTCCCAAGAAAGGATTCCATTCTAGAAAAAATCAAAGGAGCAACTTGGTTTTCATCGCTCGATGCAAAATCAGGATATTGGCAACTTCGTTTAGACGAAGAAACAAAGAAATTAACTGCCTTTACTTGTCCAACAAAGGAATCAACAGGAGTATTACTCTACGAATGGAATGTCTTACCATTTGGACTAAAACAAGCTCCAGGTATTTATCAGAGATTTATGGAAGAAAATCTAAAAGATTTAAATGAATTTGTTTTAGTTTACATTGATGATATACTAATTTTTACAAAACAAGATAAAGAAGATCATCTTCAAAAATTACTAATTGTCTTAGAAAGATGTAAGGAAAAAGGTTTAGTCCTTAGTAAAAAGAAAGCTAAGCTAGCCAAACAAGAAATAGAATTTCTTGGATTAATTCTATCTACTGAAGGGAAGTTAAAACTTCAACCAAATGTATTAGAAAAAGTAGATTTATTTCCTGATAAAATGGAAGACAGAAAGCAATTACAAAGATTTTTAGGATGCATAAATTATATTTCTGATCAAGGATTTTTAAAGAATATAACAGATTATACTAAAAACTTATTTTCAAAAATAAGTATAAAAAAGATTTGGAAATGGGAAGAAAAGGATAGCCTGCAGATTCAAAAAATTAAAGAACTTTGTAAAAATCTTCCAGAACTTTATATTCCAGAAGAAGATGACTATTTAATAGTAGAAACAGATGCTTCAGACAAGACCTGGTCAGGCTGTCTAAAAGCTAAAAAAGCTGAAAAAAGCTTGAACAAAGAAAAAGAATCACTAGATTCTAAACATTCCTCAAAGGAACTACTATGCAGATATATTTCTGGAATATTTACACCAACAGAACAGAGGTATACTACCCATGAAAAAGAAACTCTAGCAGCAATAAAAACTATTAAGAAATGGAGGATTGATTTACTTCCAAAGGAGTTTACATTACGTACAGACTCAAGTTATTTAACAGGTTTTATTAGATATAATTTACAATCTGATTATAATCAGGGTCGTCTAGTAAGATGGCAAATGTTTTTATTACAATATCCGATAAAAATCGAGTACATTAAAGGAAATAAAAATATTATTGCAGATACATTGACAAGAGAATGGAGTTCATTATCAACACAATGAATCAAGAAATCCAGAAGCTTGAACAAGAGCTTGAAAAGTGTAATCACTGTCAGCAGCTAAGAGCTCAAATTCAATCCATCAAGAAGGCCATGGAAGCAATGAAAGTAACCCAACAAGAAACATTACCCACTTCAATACCAATGCTGACAACACCATCAGAGTTCAGCCAGCTAAGCGTGGTGGACCAGCCACAAAACCCAAAATCAAAACTAATTTTTTCTGAAAAAATCCCTGAAAATAAAACTCTGGCAGAAATAGTTAAAAAATCAACTCAGGACAAAAAATATTATGTCATCTACAATGGCCCAATGAAAGGAGTCTATGACGATTGGGCCAAAGCAGCCCCATTTACTCATCAACCCAAAACTATTCACAAGGGAGGATTCTTGACAATACAAGAAGCAAAAGAATCCCTCAGAGAATATGAAGTGCTCCATCCAGAGCAGATTTTAAAAAGAGCAGAAAAAGCTCCAGTCCAAATCCAAAGAACAGCCCAAGCCCAAAGGACTGGACTAATGAAAAATATTCCTACAAGAGCTGAAATAAATGACAAGAAAAGGGTCTGCAGATCAAACTGTAGAGAAACCTTAAATCTGGTCCTAAACTGGACTCTAGACAAAAGAGCAACATTGGGATATTATCCCATTAACAAAGAACAGCTAACAAAGCTGGTAATCTTCCCAGAGGCTTCACCCTCTGATACATATCAGTTTTTCCAATACGGATTAATTGATACGATCCTAATTTTTGACAATTTAAATATCATTAAAGAATTTCCTGTAGGTTTTATAGATGCAGTGAAAAAATTTAAAAATATGATTGATACAAAAGAGCCAAGGGATATATCCCTAAAATTCACAAGTAGTCAGCCAATCTTCAATGAAGAAGGAGAATGTTTGATCCCAGCATTTCAAGTAGTTTTCATGTCAGTCTTCCCAGGAGACTTTCAACCAATAGAACAAGTTCAAGATTTATCAATTTACAGTGACGAAGGTAGATTGGCTAGCACATTGGCAAGAGTCTTCGAAAGAGCCCAAAAAATAAACAAAGAATCCAGAACAAGAATAAACTACAAAAGCAGAAACACTCTAATTGTTTCTAGTAAAAGAAACCAAATTGAATCAAGAGAAATGAGACTCCTAGTGGATTTTGAATCAGCATTTTACAACTTCTCTGGATTACTGGAAAAGCTTCCTGACGGGATAAGGAGGAATCTATGCCATTTACTAAAAGACAAAGAGGACCATAGGTGCCAGCTATGCACCTCAGAAATGTCTGAAGAAAGCAACATTGCAGAAGACCCCACCCACGTAGGAAAAGAAGAGGATGAGACATCTGAGTCATCCATCAACATTATTATTGAATGACGTAAGAGCTTACGTCACAAAAGCACCAATAATGTAGTTGGTGCAAGATAAGTGCTCAGTGACGCATGCAATGACGTCACAAGAAGGGTAAGGATGGGATTTGTCCATCAGACCCAACCATTATAAATAGAGTGCTAAGTCATTTGAAAGAGCATCAGAAATCAGAAAGCAGGAAGCTTAGAGTACTCACAGGCCAGGAGGGCAAAGAGGAAGTAGCTGAGGCGATTCTGGAGTCTGATCAACTAGAAAAATCATTCTAAAAAACTCCCCTCTGGAGTTAATTTGTAAAAACTCCCCTCTGGAGAAATACCTATTGTAAAATAGCATTAAATAAAAGTTCATCTCCAGAAAGGTACATCCTTATCTTAATCTTTTCATGAATTATTTAGAAGATTTGGAAATAACTGAAGAATCTGATTATTACAAAATAACTGCTTTACTTGATAATGAAAAACAAGCTATTTTAAAATCAGAACTAGATCTCAAAGCAAATGAGAATTTTAAACAAAGCTTTTTAAAAGAAATTTTTAATAGAAAAAACATAATATATTATGGAAAAATGCAGTTTGAAGCACCTGTAAAAATAGAATCTGCTAATGGAGAACTTGAAATAGCTCTAATAGATGAAGAACAAATAAACGAACAAATAAAGAAAATTAAAGATCAACAAAAAAGATCTAAGATTGGATGGATTCATATTAGTACTATCCAAGTTTTAGTAAAATCAACATATATGAAATGAATTAATTCACCAATAAGTTTAGCAATTTGTGATAAAAGAATTATTGATCCCACAGATCAAATAATTGGAATTATTCATGGAAATTTGGCAAATGTAAATGTTAAATTTAATACCCATATTGGATATGCCATTCCCTTATCAACAAAGAATTTTGATAGATCCATAAGCTTAGCTTATAAGTTTCATAGACAAAGTTTAATGGAACAAAACGACGAACCTTTTTCAATTACATATGCAATAAACTATGCATTAACCAATAGTCATCATAGTATAGAATTTAAAAACAAAGAAGGAATTTATATTGATGATTTATTCCAAAAGGTTGTTAAAACTGAAACACCAAAACGCAAGCCTATTGAAAAACCAGTTTTATTATTAAGAGAACCATCAAGAAAATCGTGTTCCTCTAGTTTTAGAATAAGAGAATCTAAAATCAATAGTCCTTTAAGTTTATCCCATTTAAAAAATGATGAAAAAGATTCTGAAATAAGAGATTTAACAAAAAAGATTGAAACTTTAAATGAAACTTTAAAAAACAAACTATGACAATAAATAAAGAAGAAATATATGTGTCTTATCAAAATAAGAAACAAGAACTCTTTGAAAGAGAAAATCATTTAACATATTTAAGGTTTTCTGAAATAAATCAAAGAGCTTTCGAAGCTCTAGTATTACTTTATAATAATCTGAAAAAAGAAGTCGAAAATCTGGAAAGAATAATAGAATCTTTAGAAAATAACAATGAAGCTATGGCAGAAGATGCAGAAATTTTAATATGAAAGATTTTCAAAAAAGTCTTATTTCTTTAAAAACAATTAAAAGAAATATGAAAACAAGAATAATGGCTATAGCCATGAAAATAAAAAATTTGACAACTGAATCTTCAGATTTAGAAGCAGAAATCAAAAGGGTAAATAAAAAGATAATTAAAACAAGAAAATTAATACAACGTTTTAAAACCAAAAAATCAATCAAAAATCTAAAAGAAAATATCAAGAATAAACAGATTTATCGTGCTCGTAGATTGCATTATCTTCACATACAAAATATGATTGCATTACAAGCTTTTGAATCAAGAATACATGTTCAAAATATTCAAGTTATACAACCTCTACGGGTTGAACCCCTAGAACAAGTACAAATTGAATCTGAACAAGAATTACAAGTACCTTTATCACCTTTACAAAATCCCATAATCTAAAAAACATATAAAATGCCCGGTTTAGCAAATCAAACATTACAAGATTTAAAAATGATTTAGATCTTCAGAAAAGTCAAAAAAGATATTATGAAGTAAGATTACAGAATAGTAATATTTACACAAGAAATAGAGAAGAAGTAGAACAATTCTGTAAAAATTGTATAGAATGTATAACAAAAGAAATAGAAAAATTGTTAAAAGAAATAGAAGAATTTAATAATGCAAACCCAACCCAAGAAAGATATTTTAAAAATTAAATTTTCTAATATGAGCAAAATAGAATTTTTAATTGCAAAAATTAAAACAGAATTTTTAAAAGGTAATGAAAAAATTGGTATCAGAGCCAAGATAACGATCAAGGGTAACACTTTCCTTTTAAGCAACACTTTTTCAAATGCCAAATGGCTACAAATAATTGGTTGTGGTCACCTTAGCCACCACAAAACATGGCCACCACAGAAGGCACCTTCTTAAGAAGCTTATAGAAAGAGTTGACAAAAAGTGATATTGTGAGAAAATTCTCTAGATACACCTCTTTATATAAATAAAAAACTTTTATTGTTTCATATCTCGTTTATATTAAAAATGAGGTAATTTTGTATATATTCTATTTATAATGTAAACAAAAAGATATAAACAACTAAAACTTTACAATATATCACATTTGCACTTATCGGCTTTTAAAATTCTTGACTTTATCTCATTTAAACGAACAAATGATAAGACTGTTAAATTTTTGGAAGAAAAATAGAATAAAAAAATAATATTATAGGTAAAGTTATTGTATTAAAATTGTTATTACATGATATAAAAGTTAATCTATTTAAAAGAATACTAGTATTTTTATCCGTAATAATATTATCGAAATATATATTTTTTAAAAGTATAGTCTATTTTGTTCTCGTAGTATAAATTATGTATGACACAAAATTTTTATAAAATCAAACTACTTTTACAAAAAAAAGTCGTAAATTGATAAAAGTCTCTAACTAAGAAGACCAATATATCTGTAAATAAAAAATCAAATAATAAGATTTTTAGTTATTATTTTTATATGAAAAAATCTAATTTTTATTAATAATTAATTTTAACATTGGTTATCTAAAATTTAAAATAATTTAATGCGTCTACTTTTACATTTAATTAGGTGTTAAGTCTGTTGCACAAATGAAAATAATTAATTTTTATACTTGCTATTTAAAAATAATATTTTTTCTCTCTATGTATATAAAAATATAACTAGATATTAGCATACAAAAATTATACTGATAGTTATAAAATTAACTCAATTTTTTTTAAACAACTGAATCTTGATTCTAACATTAATATTCTCTTCAAATTATATATAATAAATATTTGAAAGAAGAGAAATAAAAATATAGATTAAAAAGATAAGCGGTGAAAATTTAAAACTAAATAAAAAACTAAAAAATATGTATATAATAATAATATTTTTTATTTGAATTATATTATTTTGTTAATTTTATTTTTCGTAGAACAGAAAGATAGAAAAAATAGAGAATGCATGAGAGAAAAGAGAGAGAAAGATAAAGATGAAGAATGAGAGTGAGAGTGAGAGTTTGTTAATTTTGGAAGAAAAAATTTATTTTAATTGTAAAAAAATACCGGTTGAAAAATTTTGTTTTGTCAAATTATTAATATAAAATATAAATTATATATAGAGTAAAAATAGTAGAGAGAAATAGAAAAATAGAGAGAGGTAGATGAGAGAATTTAGAAAAGGAGTTTATTAATTTTGAAAAAAAAATATTTTCTCTCAATTTTAATAGGAGAGTATCATGTGACATATTTGATTATTAAATTAGATAGTAATATATGATACATAATATAGGTATATTTCAATTTTAATTTTAATTTTAATGCAATTAAATTGAAGCACATTGTTTTCGGGATTGTCGCATCATCAAACTTGTGGAAAAAAAAGAAAAGAATACATCAACATAAGGTGGAGACCAAAAGAAACTAGAGGTGTTGTTTGGTTGGATTAGAAAGTAACAACAACAAAAAAAACGAAAGGTTATCGAAGATTAGAATATCCTTTAGATTAGTGCCAAGATGAACAACATCAACGAGGAGGAGAGGAGTGGAGATAAAGAATAAAGATGAACATTTGGGGATTAGGATTTTATAAGTGAGAATTGGATCAATTTGGGTGTTTTAATCAAATTTGAGATACCAATTTAAGTTGAACTCATTGTGTGTCCACATCAGCCTACAGCTAAAACGTCCGGTATAATTTTTGGAGTAACGGAGATTCACGATTTTGAGAATGAAAGACATATTTGACCATTTTAAAAAGTGGGGGACTAATCTGAAGCGAGTTAGAAATTTTAGGAACCATTTTAGGCCTTACCTCAATATTTTGATATACCCCCGCAAATTGGTGGATAGAAGACATTAATAATCTCCAACTTAAATAAGTTTCGATGAAATGGTTGAGGAAGAGGCGTAAAGAACCGTAACGCAAAGGAAGAGACGCGTGGCGCGAGATGCTTTTACTCTGGTTCTGTTATCTGTGTTTGAAAGTGAGACAGGGGTGAGATAACCAGGGAGGAGTAGGAAGAAAAAGAAGAAAGAAGAAAGGGGATGTCGAGGATGCCGCGACGATACAGATCAGAGTGACCAACAATGGGCTGAACAGATAGATAAAGAAAGGGAGAAAATGTGAAGGTGATTCTTGACAGAGGAAGAAGGAGAAAAGGGACGAAGAAGAAGAGAAGAGAAAAGAAGAAAAGTGACAGTGACAACAAATTTTGAGAGGCGCTTCAGTTCTCCATGGCCATAATTTTAGGTCAATTGGACTCGAAAGGACAAGATGAAAATAATGAATTATTTAGTGAGGTGAGAAAGTATTGAATTAGTAACAAGAACAAAGAAAAAATTATGGATGAAAAATATTTGGGTGAAAAAGAAACATGGTGATTTTTTACCCAAAAAATTAATGACTTATTCTTTTTAAAGATGATACATTAACTCTGATACTATAATAAGAAGATATTATATCTGAAGTTGTTATGTTAAAATTGTTGTTCATAATATATAAGAGTCACTCTATTTATAAGAATATTATCAATTAACTTCATAAATATTCATCTTCTAACTATTAGTCATTACTAACTTAACTTTTAACTATTATTAGTAACTATAATAATATTTTAATATACATATTTGTAAATAACACTTAAAATGTCTATATTTATAAATAAAATATTTATTTTTAAAGAATTATATTATGTTTTTATAAACACATTTGATTATTCTATCAAATAAAGATTCACCGTGTTGTTGTTATTATATAAAGTTGATAATCAAGAATATTAAATAATTTAATATGGTTTACTAAAATAATGTCTAATAGTTTTTGCGCATGTAATTAATATTTTTTCTTCAGATATGCATATAACATAAATCTAAAATTCCAATGGACCATGGTTTCAGATCACTGTCCTACCCAACTATGGCTTCAGCATGTGCGTCGGCTTTAATCACGTTGTTGCGGACGGAAGAGCCTTTCATCATTTCATCAAGTTCTGGGCTTCCGTTTGTAGGACAAGAGGTGAAGACATGGAATCCGTTAAAGAATCTCTTCAACTGCCACTACACAACAGAGACGCCATCGAAGACTGGAGAGGGCTAAAGCTCGTTTTCTTGGAGGAACTTTCAAGTTCTTTTACGAAGATCGTGAAGTCTTTTGGCATACTTGTTGATATTCCCAGTAACAAGGTTCGCTTTACGTTTACCCTGAGCCGTGAGCAGGTGGAGAAAATCAAGAAATGGATATACCTTGAATGCAAAAAAAGGGATTAAGTACAGAGTCGTTGATCATATCGACCTATGTGGTGACTTGTTCTTTGCTTTGGGTATGCATGGTAAAACATTATTACACTAATGCTGATGCCTATGAAATATGCAAGTTTACATTCCCAGCAGATTGTCGAAACTGTGGAGAATTGTCTATTCCATCGACATACTTTGGAAACTGCCTTTCTCGGCCTGTCGTGGAACTCGAGAAGGGCAAGCTAGTGGTGGAAAATGGGATTGTTGAAGCAGCTATTGCTATTGAAAGCAAAATTAGAGAGTTTAAGTGCGATGGTTTGAAAGAGATTGAAGATTTGATGACACATTTTAATGAGTTAGGGACATCGAAAGAATGTAGGGTAATAGCTATAGGGTCAACAAAGCATGGTGTTTATGAAACTGATTTTGGGTGGGGGAAGCCGAAGAAAAGTGACGTAATTCATGTATTGCATTCAAGGATATTCTCTCTGTGTGATTCTAAGGATGATAACGGTGGAGTTGAAATTGGACTCACCCTTGAAAGAAGTGAAATGGAAAATTTCAATACTATTTTGAAAGAACACATTACAAGTATTATAGGTTGTGATTAGACTCTCCTTTTGTGTGTAATCAGAGATGATCTATCTGAAACTAACTTTTGTTCTATTATTATTATTATTATTACTGTTGTTGTTGTTTTTGTTGTTGTTAGAGAAACAGGGATTTATTATCAAATAAACAACACATCCCTATCGAAATTTAAAGGTAATAGACTTATAGACCAGCTTCAACAGGCAACTTTTTTTTAAAGCTAAACTAATATTGAAGTTATCTGGTTTGAACTAATATTTCTCACTTACTATATACTGAACCTAATCTTTAAACATGTCTAATCTAATTTAAAAATTGAAAGATATGTATGGTATTTCGTCAATATCAAATTTAGTTTGAAGATTGAAATATTGATGCCTTAAATTCATTTTTTCATTATTTTAAGAAAAATAATTTAAGAGCAAGTAGAATTTATTATTTTTGGTTAATTTTTTAGCTATTAGTTTAATTTTTTTAAGTTTAGTAATTCAATAAAATATTTTTATTTTATAATTTTAGATATTATTGATTAATTATTGACTAAAAATAATAAATTTTATTGATTTTTTAGTATTTTTCGTAATATAATAATTTTAACTCTTGTTAAATTATATGCGTATGGTTTGTTTCGAAGTTTATCTTTATGATTTTGTGTTAGAAAGGGTAAAGAAGAATAATAGAGAAAGAATCTGTGTGTATTCAAATTATATGGAATGATACGATATATAAAAGTATTTATACGTGTGAAAAAAATTAAAATAATAATAAATATGTAATTAATATTCTATAATAAATATTCAGATATGTTAAATAATTCTAATAAATACTAATTAATTCTAATAATTCTAACATTTAGTAATGTTAAAAATGTAGAAAAGGTAGTGTTACACTCTTGTGTTTAGTACATATTAATCTAATTTATTTATGGAAGTTTTGTTATTTTTAGAAATGTAACATTCTTATCTATATAATGCATATTTATTTTTTAAAAATTGATGAGTTTGAAAACTCTAAAATTATGTTGACGATGAACAAACGTTATTAAAAGTAATAAATTACAAAATTATTAAATTAAATCTTAATTTACATTTGTTGATTAATAATTTTGTTGTGCAGATTTTGTGTTTAGGTTGAAAATTCAACAAGCCCAATATGTTGAAGAAATTCAACTTTTGATACAAAATGTTCTAAGACATTGTGGCTGAATTATTTTATTTGGGTCAAAAAGTATTATGCAAAGACCAATTAATCCTTGATTACAAGACCAACAAAATGGTTGGTCCAAAATTGAAAAAGAGAGAAAGCAAAGGTTGCATGCTTCCATAGACACCTACCTCCCATAAAGAAATGGATTTTAAATTTATTTAATTGTGTTTAATGTTTTGATTGAAAGAGAAAATTTGAAAATTGATTTAATGACATTAATTGTTTCACACGTTACAAGGTATGGAGATTTTAGAAAAAGTAAACTCAATTCATTTTTAATTTCCTTTTTTAATTCTTTTGAAAATTTTTCTGCATTTTCTCTCTTCTCTTTTTTCTCTGTTCGGTTATGACCTCACAAAAAAAATGGAAGAAATAACAAGTTATCAGAAGAAAGAAAAAGAAGCTAGTTGCAAGCAAGAAGCCATTGTGATGATGGCGTTAAGAAAAATAAGATCTACAGTAGGGTGTGGTTGAGATCTTTGCCACTTATGGTAAAAAGTGGTGAAGAAGTCTCAAACTCTCTATACCTGAAAATGAAAGAAGATCTAACTCGGTCAGAGAAAGAAGATCCTTTGGAAGCATAGCTCGTTTCTACTTTTGATCAACCACCACAGGAGGTAGCTACTGTAGCTACATAGAGGATGAGGTAGAAGATAAGAGTAGGAGGAGTTGTCATCATCAAGGACTCATCAAGGGCCAAAAATCCTTCTTGGAGAGCAAGTCAAGATGGAAGGCCCTGATTGATGAAGTTTGGTGAGAAGGGATGACATAGAGGTAATTACATGTTGGTTTTAGCATTCAGTTTTCTCTCTTCTCTTTGCTTCCCCTTCTATAATAAGGATGAACGGCCAATACTTGAGACAAGGAGTGAGAGCACACGTTTGGGTTCCTATAGCTCTTGGAGCTATTTATTCTTCTTCTTCATGGTTTTCATTGAATATTTCTTTTTTCTCAGTAAGTCTGTCTGTGTTTCATTGGTAAAGTGCAAAATGTGAGGTTTTGTAAGAAAAAGCCAATGAGTGGAAAAAGAAAGAGAGTTAAAGAAAAAGTCATTATTATCTCAGAAATTCTTTGTATGTATTTCTGTTTTGTTATCATAATCCTGATGGGATCCCCTTACAAGTTGGGTTAGCACTTAGCAGTTGAAAGCTTGGTGATGACCAAGTCAAATTCAGTTTTTGGGATAGATTCTAGACTTGTCCCGGATAGGAATGGGTAGTTCCTAGGAAAGAATTGGTGTCTGTAATCAGTTTGATTATAGTGAAATTTCGTCACAGTTGTGATGAAGACTGGATGTAGGCTGCATTGCACTGAGCAGCTGAACTAGATACTTCTGGGTGTGATTTTCTCTTTTTCTTCTACTCCTTTACTGTTTCTGTTTGTGGGAGACAAAATTGAAAAATATCCTAATCGGTTACGAGACAAAAAGAAAATGTCTCTTGACCAGTTATGAGACAAAAACCAGAAATATCTCCTAGAGCAATTCTAAAAGCAAAAAGTAACATTCAAAAAAAGGAATAAGATTCAACCCCCTTCTTTTAGCCATCGATAATCATAAAAAATATTATTTATATACTAAAATTAATTATCAATACATTTATATATAAATACATAATTTAATTTATTTTTAATAATATTTATATTTTAATATAAATTTTATATTATCTTTAATAATTAATTTTAATGTTCACATATCATAATCGTTTACTTCCATGTGGGAGGTGGATTTGCAGCATTCCCATTTAATGTGAATATTCTTTAAATTATACTCTCTCGATTTTAATGCCTCTTTTGTTTTTATTTTTTAAAATAGATATATTAATTTTTGACAAATCACAAAAAATAAAATAGATACTTATTTTCAAAAGTAGAGACTAGAGATTGGAGAATAAGATTTATTTGTCATTTAAGTCCATATTAATTTAATAATTAGTTTCAAAATAACATGTTATTGCTTTTTAATTTTTATTATAAAAATTTATATAAAAATATAAAATTTAAATCTTTAATATATTTATGGATAGTTTTTGTCTAACATAAAGAAAAGGATATTTTAATACAAAATTAATTTAAATTAAGTTTTAGAATATAAAAATATAAAATTAATTTTTATGTTTTTAAATTATGAATTTAAGATAAAAAATAAAAATTTAATAAATAATAAATAAAAATAAAATATAAATTTTATAAATTATTTATTTTTTTCATATATAGAATAATAAAATTTAAATTAATTTAAGTATAATACTAAATCATTATGTTATTATTATATGTAACTGATACGAATTTGTATCAAGAATAGAGAGAATTAGAGATAGTCAAAGAGAATAGTATAGAAATCTCTAAAATTAGGGCGAAAAAGAAAAAAATAGAATTTCTAATTACATCAAAAGAATTTAGGATGAGGTTCTGGAGCAATAGAGATTAAACCCTTTTCTTGACTTGACTACATAACTCTTGAAAATAAGGCACACTTACTCACGGGTGTGAAAAAGTGCCGATTGTAGCTCCTTCATTCAGGTAAGAGAGCCGCTCCCGAAATACCTAAAAAGCATAGGGGGCAACGGCTCCCCCTTTCCCTTAGGTTGGAGGGAGTGCTTCACGACCGGAGCTATTACCGAGGCCACTATTTTGAAGGAATAGAGTAAGGCCTCTACCTTTCATAACCCTATCTTACATTATTACATAATATTTTTATTTATGGTATAATTTTTTAATTGGGCTAATCTAATACTAATTCTATCATTATCCTACCCTTCAAAATAACCTTGTCCTCAAAGTTGCAAAAAAAAAATATATAAATCCTAATAAAATTTGTAAAATCTAATTACAAGTAATTAAAAAAATATTAATATTTCTAAAATAATATTTTTTATGCTACTATTAAAAAATAATTTTAACCACCAAAATTTCATTGTTTAAAAAATATGAGACCCAGCTGATTAAAATAATCAATAATGCTCCACATCCATGTAAAAAATACGTGGATGTTATCCAAGTATTTTTGCTATATGCGCCTCTTTAATCTCCAAATCGTTTGTGATTCACGCGCCACATATAATGTAAACCTTCTATGACTTTTGCTCAACGTAAACCTTCTTCTCTACTTGCATCTTCTCTTCTTCTTCTTCTCTGCTCGCGTTATAGGCTTTCGTCGTTCTCTTCTGCTCACGTTTTCTTTCTTGTTCTTCTCTACTCGCGTTTTTCGTTATGGATCTGGATTGACTTCAATGTAATAAGTTTTGTCGTTCTTCTTTGTTTTTGTTTTCTTCTTCGATCTGGACTTTTGAATTGAAACAATAAATGAATCAACTTCAAATTAATTGAATGAGAGCGATTTGGATTATTTTTCCAAAACGAATCAAGTTGATAAGGTTTAATTATTCAATTTTAAATCGAATTCAATGGAATACAATAGCTAATTTTATTTGAATTGAATTGAATTGACGGAGATGTTTTGAATTTGAATTGAATTGATAATATCTAAATTATAGACAGAAGTGTTTCAAATTTGATTTTGTATAATGGATTATGTTTCGTTCACTGAGTACTACACAATTGTTTACCCGTGAGTATGTGTTTCGGTTCATCATGCAGAAAGCTGTATGAATTTGATTTTATATAATGGATTATGTTTTGTTCACTCAGTACTATAGAATTATTTCACCATAATGACGTTTTCGGTTTATTATGCAAAAAATTGTTTGAATTTGAATTTATATAATGGATTATGTTTCGTTCACTCAGTACTATATAATTATTTCATCATGAGTACTGTGTTCGGTTCATTATGCAGAAAGCTGTTTGAATTTGATTTTATATAATGCATTATGTTTTGTTTACGCAATACTATACAATTATTTCACCATGAGTACGTGGTTTGGTTCATTATGCAGAAGCTGTTTGAATTTGATTTTATATAATGTATTATGTTTTGTTCACTCAGTGTTATACAATTGTTTCACCATAATGATGTGTTCAGTTTATTTCTGTTTCGCACAATTTAAAACTCTTCTTTTTTACCTTTTATTGCTTCTTCACTAGAGAGAGAAGGAGAAAAAGACAAAAAAATTTAACAGCAATTAGGAGTGTTCGCGATGCGGTTTGGTTCGATTTTTAAGGGAAAAGCCATCTGATCCGATCGTCTAATTAAAGTGCGGTTCGGTTTTTTTGTCAAGGTCATCCGAACCAAACAAAACCAATTAAAATCGGTTTGATTTGATTCGATTTGTTTGGTTTTTTCAATCAAATCAAAAAAATTCTACCGTACTATTATGCGAAGTCGTAACATTGAAATCGACAAACCGAAATACACAATAGCTAACAAAGTCTTGATCTAATGAAATTTAACAAAGTCTAGGATACTGTGGATTACTAGTTTCATCTTTAGTGAAGTGATCCCATGTCCAAGGTTTTCTCTTACCTTCGTCGGTCTCAGTTTCAGCGGAGACATCAACAGGAGCTTATTCAATAGCCTGCCTTTTTCCTCGACCTCTACTAGCAAGCTTCCTTGTGTTTCGATGAGGAGTTGGGGCATGAGGCAATGCAGTCGGAGATCTGATGCTTGTTGATTCATTCGGAAGAGGAACTGGCGGCAATCCGGATTCACCCATATTCTCATTTGAATTGACGTCAAACTACATAAATAAATACAATATATCAAGGCCAGAAACACAACAAGTTATCAACCAGCAGGCAACAGCAATCCAGCAATACCAATTACCAAGTTATCAACATTCAACAATAAATCAATAACCAGCATCAAGCAATAAACTGAAAAATAAATCTATAACTAGCAATCCAGTAATACCAATTATCAACAATAAACTGAACAATACACTGATCTCAATACACTGAACAATAATTCAATAACCAGCAAATTAAACAGCAACCATATTGAATTGGAATGGTTCAAATTAAACAACAATAAATAGTAACCATAAACAGCAACCACCAGTAAACAGCAAATGGTTCATATTGACTCGGGCTCCATATTGACAGTAAACAACCACCAATAAACAACCAGTAAACAGTAATAAACAACAAATTACCTGAATCGGTGGCTCGGGTCCATGTTGACTTGGGAGGAAGGCTTACTGGGAGACTCGGAGGTGCTGGGAGTGGGTTGAACTGATGATAGTGGCGCTGAGTGGGAGAACCCAGAAACACTGCTGGCGCTGGGTGGTGGCGTCTCAACGGCGACGGCGTGGTGCCGTGCGTGGGCGACGGCGTCGTGCTGTGCTCGCTCTTCTGGGTCAGTGGGTGGCGACTGAGTAGTGAGAGATTGGGGAGATTTGGGCACGCAGGTTAGGGATTGGGGATTTGGAGAAGAGAGAGCGAGAGCGACTGAGTAGTAGAGACTAGAGAGCGTAGCCGCAGGTTAGGGATTCGGGAATTTGGGGGGTTAGGGTCAGGGACGGCTGGGGTGAGGGGGTCGCTCTCACACTCGCGCAACAGGCAGCAGCTTCGTTCGTTTGGGGGGTGGGGTCTGGGGTTAGGCATTTTTAGGGTTTTTCCAAACCGGTTCGATTCGGTTCGGTTAGAATTTTCAACAAGGTTCTGAGAACTGGACCGGACCGGTCGGTCGAACCGGTTCAACCGGAAACCGGCGACGCAAGCAGTCCGGTCCTCCCCCTATAACCGCTTGGGAAAAAACCGTCCTAAAACCGACGAACCGGCCGATAACACTCGTTCTCCACCCCCCCTTTCCCCCTTCACTCAGATTCATTCACCTAATCACCTCACAGCTCACTCCAAGGACTCCATCATCGCCGAACCCTAGCCCTAGGAACCCTGAACCGTAGCCCTCCATCGTCGCCGCCGTTCAGAGGTCGTCAGCGCCGCCGCCGTCCCAAGTCCTCAGGAACCCAGTAAGTCAGCAGGTCTCTTCGTCTTCGCTGGCTTCTCGAACCAGGTGAGTGCTCCTCGTCTTCATCTTCTTTGAGCTTCTTCTTCAATTTTTGATCCATATTGTTTCAATTCTTCTTGGGTCTTGGTTTGAAGTTTGGTTCTTCTTCTTCTTTGGTCTTCAGTCTTCGTTTTTCGGACTTCAGTCTTCGTTCTTCGTTCTTTGTTCTTCGGTCTTCCTTGTATGTATGGTTCTGATTGCTGTGGAAATTCGTTCTTTGTTCTTCAATTCCTTGTATCTATGTTCTTCCTTGTATGTATGTTTGGATTGGTTGCTAATGCTGGAAACTGTCTCTGTTATGTGATTTGTATCCAGAACACCTAATAGGCTAATATTGCTGTTTTAGTGTTTTGCTGTTTTGTAATTCTACCTGTTACTCTGTTTTGGTCTAGAACACCTAATATGCTGGACAATTGTAACTGTTACTCTGTTTTGGTCCAGAACACCTAATATGTTGGAAACTTACTCTATTATGTAACTGTTACTCTGTTTTAGTGTTTTGTTGTTTTGTTAATGCTGGAAACTTGTAATGTTCTGCAATATTGTTGAATGCTGTAGGCAGAATTTAGATATGGTCTTGTTAATTTCATATCTGTTTTTAATGCTGAAAACTTATTCTGTTTTGCTGTTTTGTTAATGCTGAAAACTTACTCTTTTTGGGTCTTGGCTCCTGTTTTTAATTGCTGATGGCTCCTGCTTTAGGTTAAGAATATGGTTAATCATTGTGTTGTGGCTCCTGTTTTTAATTGCTGATGGCTCCTAACTTGTTATTGTTCATTGTGTTGTGGGGCTATTTTTAATTTCATATCTGTTTTTCATTGTGTTGTAGTTGCTGGTTTTGCTTTGATTTGTAGTTGCTGGGTGAAGGTTTAGTGTTTTGTAATTGCTGGCTTTGTTTTCTAATTGTTGGTTTTGCTGATGGCTCCTAATTTTTTTGTTCAAATTTGCTAATGGCTTTGATGTGTAGTTGCTGGTTGTGCTGGTTTTGCTGGCTTTGTTTGTAATTGCTAGGTGAAGGTTTAGTGTTTTGAATGTCTGATATTCTGATTTGTGATTTCTGAATATGAAATTAATTAAATCATTGATTTTGTGTTGTTGAAATTGTTGATTAAAATGGATTTGTTATGCTGTTGTTGCCGTTTTTTAATTTTTAAGTATGATGTTTTTGATTTTTTGTTGAAATAGTTATTGATTTCAGGGCGTCGCGAGCATCTGCTCCCCCTTCACGGAGGCGCCGTCCTTGGCTCCGCTACCTGTTGTCAGATCTGCCGCTTCTTCGTCCTTGACCGGATTTGTTCCCTGCCACGGACGACCACCGGCATCTAGAGGTTGCGTTCCCGCATACAGGTAAGTTGTTCTGGAATCAGGAAATCTGAATGCAGAATTGAAATTCTGGTTGCTTGTGTGTTAAAATCTGTTGAACTTGTTTTTGGAAGAAGATATCTCTGATGCGGTTTTGTTTGGATGTGGATTTGAGATTCTGGATATAAAATTGTTGATACCTTCTGCAAATTTGTTGTTGAATCTGAATTTGCATCGAGTTCTTCTTCTTCTGCATCCATGGGTTTTGAAGCTTGGCATGAATTTGGTTGTCGTTGCTGAAATTGTGGCACCGCATCTTCTGCATTAATTACATAATCTGAACTTGTTGATTTGCACACTGATCTTGTGAAATTGAATTTGTGATCTATTCTTGTTGAATTTAGTGCTGAATTGCTTGTTGAATCTGCAATTTTTGTTGATTTTGATTGTTGCTGCTGTGGTCGAACTTGTAAACTGAAATCTGATTCTTCTGCTTCTTCTTCCTCTTCTGTGTGAACTGCAGTCCTGTTGAATTCTGGAAAATTGGTAGCTGCATTCTCCAATGCTGCATTCTCATAATCTGATGCTAAATTCTGAAATTGCAGAGCCGTAAGTGTTGAATTTTTTGCTTCTGGAGCTGTTGAATTATTGTTGATTGGTTGAAAAGCTGAGGTTGATTTGGCTTGAATCTGAAAAATTGGAGGCTGCTGGAGTCGTTGATGATCGTGCAAGGTTGCACAAATTTTGGTGCAAGTTGCCTGAATTTTTTCAAGTATCTTGGTCCGTTTTTGATAAACTGTTTGATAAACTGAATCCAAGTGCTGTAAACTAGTTTGAAATTGATTCCAAATTGAATCCGGTGAATCAGCATAAAAAAAATTTGGTATGGTTCAGAGAAAGCACCATTTGATACGAGTTTGTCTCAAGAATAGAGAAAATTAGAGATAGTCAGAGAGAATAGAAGAAAAATTCCTAGAATGATAGCCAAAGAAGAAAAAATAGAGTTTCTACTTACTTTATATCTATCTTATATTATTACATCATACTCCTATTTATAATATAATTCTCTAATTGAATGTCCAATACTAATCTTATCAGTAACAATCAAGATAAAAATTTATAAAAATTTATAAATTTATTTATTTTTTCAATGTTATTTAATTTAAAATAGATATAAAAAATTAAATTTAAATAACTTAAAAATGTTTTTTTATTTTATTTTACCTTCAATATTTTAAATCATGTTTAGTTTTATTATTCTTTCAAAATTTTTAATTTTTATTTTTATTATTTTTTGTCATTCTATATATATATATATATATATATATATATATATATATGAATTATCATTATTTTTTTTAATTAAGTGAAAGAAAAAAAAATACTATATGTACTCTGAAAATAAGAAAGAAGAATGAAAAAAATTAATTGATATTATATTCTTAACTAATTTTTAAGATGATAATTATATTAATAATTATTTATTAATAGAATTAAGAATTTAATATAAAAAAGCTAAAATTAGCCATCAAATTCTCTTTTCTCTTTATATATTCTTATAGATTATAGGTAATTGGATAATGTTGAATTAAATTTGGAAAAGTCATATTGCATAAGTTATTTTAAATTTTATTTTTTTAATAATTCTCTACAATTATTTATTTATTATGATCAGATCGTTGGACTCAACAGTGATTATCTCATTGAAGTCTAAATATTATCAACAGTTCAACACCCTCAAATAACAGCAAGACTTGTAAGTCCGAGTGTGCGCGTTCATTCTCGTTCACACTCCCATCGCTGAAGAAGAAGAAGAAAGTTTGAAGGAGATGGTTTCAGAGGGTCATCCCTACAGTCCAAGGGACTTGCACCTTCCCGGTTACGTTCCCTGCTCCCTCTCTCAGTCAAACATTCTCTCTGTCTTCGCATTCTTCACCTTCCTCCTCGTTTCTCTCACTTGGATCTTCTCAGGTACCTCACTCACATTTATTTCAATCAAATCTTTCAATTTTGCTCAAAATGAAAACCTAGCAAAATGTTTATTAGGTGGTTACATCTTATATACTTCTTTTTGTGTTCCTACTACAAAATGATTACAATTGAGCCTATATTATTACTAATGAAAAATGATCTAAGTAACACACCAATTTTTAAGAGCTCTCAAAATGTTGCTCATGACATAACATGTTGGATTTTTGTCAAAGAATCTTGTTTGCCATTTGTCACAATAGTTAGATCCAGTTTCGAAAGCTCTTTGGTAAATGGATGATTAGTTTTGGATGTAAGATAGATATATTTATGCTACAATAAAATTTACTAGGTAGATCTATGATTATCTTTGGTCTGCTTGTTATTGAAAAAATTGCAAGAAAGAAAGAGAGAAATTTTGGTCTGGCTGTAATTTGTTAACTCTATGGTGTGAACTTATTCAATTGTTAGTTAGTTCCCATGGCAGTACATTTCTTTACAGTATGAGGTTGACCTTTGATGCAGACGTTGAAATCTTGGACTTATAGAAGCCAACTTTGTAGTTTGTGGTTTCTCTCTGAAATAAAATCATTTATTACACTTTCAACTCTGAGAAATCATCTTAGGGTTCCTGATTTTGTTTACATTTCTTCTGTGGTACTCTTAGGGCGGCTACCTAAGAAAACAAAAACTGATAGACTGTTGATGTGCTGGTGGGCTTTTACGGGCCTCACTCACCTGATTGTTGAAGGTTACTTTGTTTTTGCCCCAGAGTTCTACAAGGATAAGACTGGCTTCTACCTAGCTGAAGTTTGTGAGTAGTTCTTTGACTTCTTTCACACCACACAACCCTTACATAAAGCATTGTTGGAATTTTGCTTACGTTTCAAATAAATCTTCAGTCTAAGTTGATGAATGTTTTTTATGAAACATTTAACAGGGAAGGAATATAGCAAAGGGGATTCAAGGTATGCTGGAAGGGATGCAGGAATTGTTAGTGTTGAAGGACTAACAGCGGTTTTTGGTGGTCCAGCTTCCCTTCTAGCAGTGTAAGTGTTTTCTTAGTGTGCGTTCTAGAGAACTTTTCATTTGTGTAGTTTAACTCTGCAGTTGCTATTATGGATGACAGGTATGCAATAGCTACTGGAAAGTCATATAGCCACATACTTCAATTCGCCATCTCATTGAGCCAGCTATATGGAGTTGGTGTATATTATATAACAGCACTCTTGGAAGGTGACAATTTTGCTGCAAGCAAATTGTACTATTATGCGTACTATATTGGAGCAAATGCTTCTTGGATTGTAATACCCTTGATCATAGCCATCCGCAGCTGGAAGTATACTTGTGCAGCATTTAAGGGACAAGACCAGACAAAAAAACATAAAGTTCGTTGACCAGGCATTTTCAAGTTGTTAGTTAACAACGATGTCAATTAATTGTGTCAATCAATTGGGGTGGATGCATGGTTGTTGAGTTAGTCAATAGGGTTTCAAGGATTGGGTAAGTTAAATTGTGTGATCGAGTTAAGGAGATATGTCTCGAGAATTGTGTCAAATGATTCTCTTAAACTATAGGGTGTTTTTGTGAAACGGATAAAAGTACGTTTCAGTGGTTTGAACGCTGTTCTTTGATGTTTGATATTTGGCAACTTTTCTTCTTTGAATGCCAACTTGATTCTGCATCCTAAAAGCTCGTTCACTAAAGCAAGAAATTATAACTTCTGCGTTTACTCAAGTTATTATTGGTTTTTTCATAATTTTTTCTAAATAAATACTGACAATATTAAAATAATTATTCTAATTTTTGTGTATTGTTTACTATTTTAATTTTTTATAATATGTATTATTGTTTTTATTAGAAATGATAAATTAAATAAAAAATTAATTATAAATAATAATAAAAATATAACTTGTAAAAAATTATAACCTAAAATAATAATAAAAATAAGATTATTAAGAATATTTAAAAAAAAATACTAAAATATGTTATTTTATATATTATTTTTAATTTAATAAATAAATATTAATTTTTATTATAAAAAATACTTAAAAAGTTGATAATTTTTATATATTATTTTTAATTTCATAAATAAATATTAATTTTATTATTATAATAAAAAATTATAATATACTAAAATAGAATATTATAAAAAAACACTATATAAAAAATATTAAAAAAATATAAAAAAAGATTAAATATATTTAAAAAAATAATATTATAATTTAATATTATATTTTTTTAGTAATTAATTAATTATTTATCTAGAAGTGATTTTAACTAATATTATCCAAACAATATTTATTTTATTAAAAGTCAATTTTAGTAAAATTGTTAAATATAAATCATATTGACACAAACTCATTTCTACTCAAAATCAATTCTACAAAATCACTTCCATTCAAATTTTAGTTTGCCCAACGTGAATCCAAACACACAACATTTCTCGACAATACAGGTCCGGACTGTGATTTGAGAATTTGATGTTTTTAGTTTTGAACTATATTTTCCCCCTTATTATTCACATGAAATTGAACGCCGGAAAAAAGCCCATGCTAGAAGATATAAGCATGGTGCTTCTGCTACCTGTAGCTATAATTGCTCCACCCATTTCCATTACTTTTGGATAGAGAAAATAATTTGTTATCTTATGCCAGAATTTGATCTTAGCATTGAATATTATAGAGTGAGAATGGTTCTGACTTCTGATGCATTAGTATTGCTGCATCAAGTGAAGCATGTTTACTTGAATTGTACTGTACAAGTCTCAATGGATCCATTGTTCAATACAAAAATACGGTCTCTTTCATATACTAAGACTTTAGAAACTAGCTGAGTGAGTGTTAGATTTTTAGTTTTTTACTTTCAGAACTTCAACAAGTTGTGAAGGAGGAGATTTTAATCAAAATCAAAAATCAAAAGGTAATGTTCCTTGGTAATTATCACCCCAATGGTTGACCAACCATAATCTTTTTTTTTTTTCTTTTCTACCTAAAGAATGGTGCACTTCAATTTGACCAACGAAGGAATTCATTGTCAAACTTAACTAAAATTTACTTATTTTGGATGGCAAAGGATATTAATTAGTCTTTTTTAATAAACTTGGTAAGACTACAAATTACTCTTAAATATATTTGGAGAGGAGAATCAAACTACTGATCTCATGAAACTTACAACATACTGAACTAATCACTAAGTCACTAACAAGATAGTTCACCCTACTTTGCCAAACATATCCTCCATATAAAAGTCCAAATCACCTCTTTCAATCGGTATTACTATGCTTTATTAATGGTAGAAGGTAGTTCGGTTGGTGAAGAAAACTTGCAAAATAAGCAACACAAGCACATAGCCGTATTCCCCTTTTGGTTCTGCCATGTTCCAATGTTTATACTTGCCAATGTAAATGTAAATAATTATCATATTAATTACTAAAATAATAGTATTGTTTCAGCATTAGCCTTGTTTATACGATTCTCTATATTCTCTCTTTTCATTGAATTTCTTTAGGACATACACTCCTCTAATATCCAATCCAATCCAAAAATTCTCTCTTTACAAAAATGGGTTCTCTACTGTTCTTGCTTTTGGTAATTTTTCCATTGAGCAATGATGCTGCTGCTGATTGCTCTAAAGGAGACTGCATGGTTTTGTTTTCCACCTCAACTTCTATCTAATTATGCCATCTATTTATGGTTTTTTGTTTTTGTCTTATTGGCTTAAATTAAAATATTTGATCAGCTTCTTCATAATTGCTCCTCCAATGATGACTGTGGAGCTGGGCTCTATTGTTTCTCATGTACGCTTGGATTTTCAGGCTCTAAGTGTGTGAGATCATCCACCACAGATCAATTTAAGCTCATAGTAAGATGCTATTTATCTCTTTAGAATGACTTCGTAATCATTATTCATTTTAGAATAAGAATATTGTGCCATAGAAATAAAACTCTAGAATAAATAGTGTCCTAATATATAAATCAATTTTGGAATGAAGGAAGCACAGAAATAAATATTAGTCAATTAGTGCAAATTTTTTTAGCATTTTTCTTTCATTTTCTCTTTACAGTTTGCTTGTTTTTCTTCATAACATGCATATTGTCGTAAGGTGAAGAAAACCGGAAACTTATGACTATTTGTCTTCATCTGTTGTTCATTGTTTGTCTCTCTTTTTTTTCTCCTAACAGAATAACTCTCTTCCATTCAACAAATATGCATATTTAACAACACACAACGCTTTTGCAATTGATGGAGAACCTTCTCAAACAGGAGTTCCTCGAGTAACCATCACTAATCAAGAGGACAGCATAACGCACCAGCTAAGTGTATGCCATTAACTGCTAATAACTTTTTGTGCATGCTTGGGCCATCTTTAGTTCCTTTTTGGGACCGTGCCCACAGGGATACAGAGACACAAAAATTTGTACTGTATTGTGTTTGGTTATAGTTAAAAATTTTTAAAAGATGAGGACATGCTACAACACGAGTTTTTTTTTTTTTTTTTGTATCCACTGTCCGATCAACCAAACGTCTTTTCCTGTATTTCTATTCAACTATAATGAGTATAATTCATGGGTCACACTTTTTTACTATCTGTGTTATGATTCTTTCTTATAACTAAGCATAGTTTATAAGGTCACAATTTTTGTTTTACCATCATTGTTTTTCATTTGTAGAATGGAGTTCGGGGACTAATGCTAGACATGTACGCTTTTGATGGAGATGTTTGGTTATGCCATTCATCTCAAGGCCAGTGCCATGACTACACCGCTTTTGTATGTAATTGTGTAACTATTTCTCACTAGTTATGTTTTCTTCTTGACCTTTTCTTATAAATTAGCACCTTTTTATACTAGTAGGAACCAGCTATAGGTACATTGAAGGAAATTGAAGCTTTCTTATCAGCTAACCCATCAGAAATTGTCACACTCATATTGGAAGATTACGTTCATACACAAAACGGATTGAAAAAGGTCTTTAGTGACGCCGGCCTGATGAAATTTTGGTTTCCGGTTACCAATATGCCGAGAAACGGCGGCGATTGGCCTCTAGTGAGTGATATGGTTGCTGAAAACCAAAGATTAATTGTGTTCACTTCAGTCAAGTCTAAGGAACAAAGCGAAGGCATTGCTTACCAATGGAATTACATGGTTGAAAATCAGTGTATCAAAAACACCATCCACTATAACTCTTTTCATTCTTAACACATACAATGTTCTTGCTTGATTCCATTCTCAATTTTCAGTTTGGTGATCTTGACTTACTGAGTTCCGCAGATGGAGATGGTGGAAGAAAAACAGGTAGCTGCCCAAACAGGGCAGAATCATCAAATCTTGATGACAAAAGCAAATCCCTAGTGTTGGTTAATTACTTTCGTTCAGTTCTGCTTAAGCCAGTTACTTGTTCAGATAATTCTGCATCTCTTATTGACATGCTGCAAACTTGTCATGGTGCCGCCGGCAATCGATGGGCGAATTTCGTTGCTGTTGATTATTACAAGGTACGGGGAATAGAGATAGTTTCACTTTTTCTCTTCTATCTTTTTTTTTTAGTTGTTAAACTACTAACTTTGGGGTTATTGAACAGAAGAGTGAAGGAGGAGGAGCGTTTCAAGCTGTGGACATGCTAAATGGGAAGCTCTTATGCGGATGTGATAATGTTGATTCTTGCGTGGTAAGTAAAGTGATTAATTCCACTCTTGCTTTCTAAAATCGCAACAGATTAAACATGTTGAATCTTTCATTTTCAGGCTGGAACTAGTTCACAAGCTTGTTCACCACATTAAGCAGTGAAACAAAAATTGTCCATTATTGCATGCCATATAGTTCCATTATTAACCTCTACAATTTTTGTGCAAATATACTTTCTCAATATCATATCCTACCAATGCCATTTACCAAGAGAATCTTACACGTCTTTTATTATATAGAAGAAATAGGAGCAATTAATTCATATACAATCTTAAAAGCAGCTTCCAACATAGACTAACCATATAACTCAAAAAAGTAAGCGCAACCAATTATGGAATTTGTTGGCGTTTGATTTTCGCGTCAGCGAGCCTTTGGATCCATAATCTCAGAGAAAACAGTCCCAGACAAAAACTTATCAGTGTCCTTACCATAACTATTATCTCCACTACTACTCATCATACTCACACCACTACTCTTGTTAAAATCAGAAACTTGCCCAACGCTGGTTCCACTACTAAACATGTCATCACTCTCTTCTCTCTTCTCAACCGCACGATCCTCCTCATCATCACCATCAGGCACCTCAATCCCAATCGCACGGTCACGCTGCTCCGCACTCTCTTGAAGCTGCAACGCAAACTCCAGCATCCAAACGACGTCGTTCATGACGGCCTCAGCGTTCCATCATCCAACAAACAACTAACAGCAATCTCACCGAACTTCCTCAAACACTCGGGAGCAATAGAGCCTTTCAAAGCGGGGTCCACAATCTGACCCAACGACCCGTTGTTCCAGCAGTGCCTCGCCCAATCAACAAGCGACACCTGTTTCTTCTCAGCCGTACGGATCAGAGGCGGCCTTGCGCATAGTATCTCAAACAACACCACACCAAAAGAGTACACGTCAGACTTCTCCGTTAAACGCTGTCGTTTATAGTACTCCGGATCCAAATACCCAACGCTACCCTTCACTACCGTGCTCACATGGGCTTTAGTATTACCGGTAGGCCCAATTCTCGATAAGCCAAAATCAGAAACCTTAGCCACCCACTTATCATCCAACAAGATATTCGTGGTTTTCACGTCTCGGTGGATGATCGTGTGCTTCGCGCCTGTATGAAGGTAGTGTAGTCCACGCGCTGCACCGATGCAGATCTGTAACCGCTGCTTCCATTTGATGGAAGGGTTTTCGGTGTTGTAGAGATGGTCGCGGAGGGTTCCACGGTCCATGAAATCGTAGACGAGGATCATCTCGTTGCTCTCGTTGCAGTAACCGATTAGCGAAACGAGATGAAGGTGGCGAAGCTGCGAGAGCATCTCGATCTCGTTCATGAACTCGTGTTCTCCCTGCTGGGAACCTGGCTTGAGGCGCTTGATGGCGACGGGGGTGGTTCCGCCGTCGATATAGCCCTTGTACACGTGGCCGAATCCTCCGGCACCGACGATGAAGAGGTCGTCGAAGTTGTTTGTGGCGGCGCGGATCTCGACGAGGGAGAAGTGGCGGCAGAGATCGGAGGGGAGTGAGGATTTCTGTGTGCTGGTTGACTTGGTCGTGGCGAAGGAGAGTGGGCCCCACTTGGAGGTGTTGTTGGACTTTGAGTCCTTCAGGATAACGCTCGTCTTTGGCTTGTTGCGACGGCTGAGGAGGAAGAAGGCGATAGCAGAGAGCAAAACGACGCCACATGCTGCGCCCACCACGACACCGATTATAGTCGCCTTGTTGCTGCTCTTTGAGTTGGTTGACTTTGGCGGGTTGGGTTGACCCGGGACACTGGACAGGTTCGGGTTCAGCCCGGCGAGGCTGTTCGAAGCGGGGTCACTAATCTTGAAGATTTCAAGGCCGTTCAAGAAAGGGTCGCTGTACCATACGAATGATGAAGGGTGCATTTGGAGTGAAAGGTTAAACTTGTCTTGAGTAGTCCCTGGGATCGTAACTGCATAGTCTCTCTGTACAGCAATTCCCTTTTGCTTGCTCCATCTTAGAACATTGGCACGGTCCTCCGCCAACTGGCCTGCTATGTAGATGTTGAACACTCTGTCACCGGTTTTAGTAATGTTTGGGTCTAGCTCGCAAAAGTGAAGCCTGAGCATGTAGGTGAAGCCAGAATCAACAGGAAACTCCCAGGTCAAATTTATCATTTGGTTGAGGGTTCCATTCTTGCCCATATAACGTGATGTTCTGTAGAGTTCAATGGGTGCTTCATAATCAGGACTCACAGTGATGTTCATCTTTCCGGTCTCATCAGCGGATAGCATATACAGAGCACTTGGCGTTCTTAAATAATCAGCATCATCTCCTGCCCAATTCCGGAGCATGCCAGTATCAGCTTTAGGTGTGATTGTATTGCCGCCAACTTTGATCCTGTAGTCTGTCTGCAGGGCGCTACTGTTTTGCATATTGTATGGGACACCTGGATAACCCACAAATACAACTTGTTGTCCGCTGGGTTCAGTGAAGTAGAGATCACTGGGCATGGCCACCACTTCAATTCCATTCACAAACGCGTAAGAATTTGGATGGGATGTGTTTGGAGTGAAGGTTAGGTTGATCCTCTGCCCATCATCCACGTTGATGATGTATTCTTTAAAGATGGTGTCGCTGTTTGAAGCATCGGCGTTAAGCGAAGCGTTGAAATCCTTAAGGAGTGTGAACCCCTCGGATTTGACCGTGAAGAAGGCGTTATGACGGTCAAAGCCAGCGTAAGAAGCAGGGTAGAAGAAGAGACGAACAAATTTCCGGCCAGCTGTGACTGGGAAGGAGTAACTGAATTCAGAGTTAGACAAGCGAGCACTGGTATATGGAACTTTGTTCGGAGAAGGTTGTGTGGCTGGTTGAGCAACGATGGTTTTTGTGTCTTGAAGAGTTAAGAACTTTGAGTCTGTGTCTCCGCTCCATGACCTTTCACCGTCGGAGAAATTGCCAGTTGAGCCACAGTTGACAGTGAAGCTATCAACTGGAACATAAGCTTCAATAGATATGGCCAAGTCCGAGAGGAACAAGAAAGAAACATAAAGGAGGGTGGATATGGCAGAGGTTATGCTATACGTATAACTCTTCAAGTTCATGGTTGAACAAGGAGAGTCGAGTGTTCAATTGCAGATGAGGTTTGGAGCAAAAGGAATCAGTGAGATTATGAAGAATTAATGAGGTGAGACCGTTGTTCTGATTGCTTGGTAGTTGCTACGAAGAAAGAAAGCTTGAAAAGTATTGGGTGGCGATTTTTGAACAATTGGAAGCAGCCAAGTAGCAAAGTCTACGCGACTCCAGTGAATCAGTGACCCCGTACTTCCGTTATTTGACTTGTTCAACTTTTGAAGAGTAATCATCATATATGTCTTATATTTTTTTGTATACTTTTTTATTTTTGATATTAAAAATTAATTAATAAAATATAAAAGAATATACACAAACAAACAATATACAGTGATAAAAATATCATTTCTCAACTTGAAAACGTGTGCAGCTCAATATATATATATATATATATATATATATATATATATATATATATATATATATATATATATATATATATATACCAAAACCTATTAGATTAGATATTATACTAAGGAAACCCCCGAACTACTACTATCTAAGGTGCTTTGACTTTGTCTGCACCATTAGCACACCCTTAGCACACCCAATATAATTTTTTTTTTTTTGCAAAAATGGTATCCTCTTGGTCTTGGGCTCTTGGCACATTCGGAAAGAATAATTAACACACCCAATTCGATTTTTTTTTTGGCAAAAATGGCATATAAATATATATTATTTTATATAATTTTAATATATATTTTATATGAATAATTAATTTAGTATATAATTTTTGTATATAGTTAATAAAAGAACATTGTCTTGTATCAAATGATAATGTGATGAGAGGTTATGCATTTTGTATCTAGTAATTGTAGGCATAAAGTTTCGCATTAATCAATTTATTTATTCTTTTATTATGGCTTTAGTTTTTGTGCATCCACGGTTTAAGAACACAAATTTTATACATACAAATAATTATTTCGTAAATTATGAATATAATTAAATAATTATATAAAAATTTTATTGTATCAAAATTTATTACCATTATTATTATATCGTGTTCTTTTTTAATTATTATATGAATATGAATATTTTAAATATGTGTTACTGTTAACATCATCCTTCTGGCTCGTACAACTTTTATCTTCTATCAGTGGATGACGCGCGCTTCTCCATTGGATTGTAGTGTTTGGAGCTTGCATCTTGAGACCTTTATTTATTCCAATAATAATAATAATTAAATATTTTTATCAAATGCAAACCGCTCGAAGCATACTGTTACTTTACTGTTATATATAGCTATATACACACGATTCTATTTTATTGGAAAACCATTTCTTAATGTATTTTACTTAAAGTTAATAATATTGGCAGATACTTTGCATTGTATCTTAAAAGTTAAAGAGAGAAAATAGAAAAAACTAACGTTTATGTGAAATTTTAGGGTGCACGCACTTTCGAATGATCTTGCAAGTGTATATGTGCTGGTTTGAATTTTTTTTTTTTTACCATTATTAATAGTTATAACTTACAGTTTAATATAAATGTATCATCGAATAGTATGCCTAACTAAAGATTTTTTTTTATAAAAGATCAAATTTCAAATTAAATAGGCAAAGAATTTTGGCAATATTTATAGTGAAAACCAAACCAGTATTTATTTTGCGATGTCTAGGATTGAATGACTGATGAGGAATTTTGTTGAGCTCATCAATGGGAGTCTTAATATGCATTTTGAACCTACCCAGCAGGGGCAGGATTTTTAAAGAAGAGACTATTGTCAAAATTATATTGGATGTGACAATAGACTTTTTCAATTTCCAAATGTATGATCGGGGTCAGTTTAAATTTTTAATTAAGTGTTGAAAATTTGTGGAGTGTAGACCAACATAGATTGGTTTTTTTTTTTTTATTGGACATAGATTAGTAATTTTTTAATAATCAAAATAATATGTATATCAAAAATATATTCACTATTAATAAATAATAGTGGGCTTGCTTAACGCTGGTGGGTATATTATGGGTTCTTGTGAGAGCTTGCAATCTATGAATATGACGAACTGAGTATAGTTATTGACTTAATTTTTTATCTTCTTTAATACAATCAGGATATTTTCTAACCAATCTTAATTATCAATATAAGCGATAGTTGGTAATTGAATATTTAGGGTTACTAAAAGTGTTTGTATCTTGTGTCAAGTGTGTACATGTATGCATTGTATAATCATAACAAAATGTTTTTGGTATTAAAATATAATCACAACAAATTTGATTAAATGCACTTTCTTCCAAATTGGGTTATGGTTTGTGGATCATAATAATGCAGCACATATGCACAATTCTTTTATTTTAATGGGCTCAATCAATGGTCCACGCAGAATATAGATGAAGCAACAAAAGTAGAATGCCCAATTATAAAATAGCAACATTAATGGAAAAGGAAGCCCAATCATAAAACCGTAACTACACATCTTACTGACTGACTTTGCCTAAATTGAGTAGCACTTCATTTATTAGGACTGCACACGGATCGGATCGATCAGATATAGCCTAAAATTTTATTCGATCCACACTGCAATTATTGAATCGAATCGGATGCGATATCCGTATTTTTTAGGCCAGATCTGATCCGCATACATGCGGATCAGATCGGATCGGATATCGAGTATATCCGCAAAATTAAAAAAAAAACTATTTTAAGATTTTGTTTGACTGTTTTTACAAAAAAAATCCAAAAAATTTATTTTTTATCTGTTTAAGCCTATTTACTCCTAAAATATTATCAATAATAGTTTTCTTAAATAACAAAAACAAAATAATAACACAAAATTTAAGTTTAATTATTCTAAGTTGAAGTACAACATAAAAAATTAAAAACAAAATATCATAAAATTCATAAAATAACACACTAAAATTCATATCACATTACTTTATTAAACTATGCTATTTATATGTGATGTGCGGATATGCAGATTTGCGGATCGAATCCGCGGATATCACAGCCGAATCCGCAATCCGATCATAGTGCGGATCCAATCCGATCCAATCCGATAGCTCTACAAATCGGATAATATCTACAAAATTCGGATCGGATGCGGATAATTACCGCGGATATTATCCGATCCATGTGCAGTCTTATCATGTATTTCCTTACTTTCATATTTTAGCATTAATGAAGTGTATTATTTCAATTGAATTAGTACTACTTTAAGGTAGCGTTTAGGGGAAAGGTATTGAAATTGAGATCAAAAGATTGTGATTTAATATTGTATTTGGTGATTAGAGATTGAAAATAAAATTTTAATTTCTATTCTTAAAATTTTAATTTTTTCAATACTTTTAGAAAATAGAATACATAAAACTAAAAATTAAAAAAATATAGAGTAAAACTTAATAATAATTTTTTTTAATAAATATCCTCGTTCAACCTTTTAAATTTTAATTCTATCCTCCCATAACTACAATCTTCTTTCTCCTCTAAGTATTGCCGTCTCCATATTTTTCAGACGCTACTGTCCTCCTCTTTGGTAATCGATACAACAACAAATAAAAGCAAATCTAACACAACTTAACATTAGTAGTCAATGACACAATAAAAAGGAACAATAAAACAGAAGTAAAATAAAGAAGAACAGTGAATTTTTTGTCATCAACAAAGAGAAACAGCGAAACTCATGAATAATGACGGAAGAGAGGAAAGGGGAAGGGGAAGGGATGGCTAGATTTAGAGTTTTTTTATTTTTTTTAATTAATAAAAATATTTTAATAATTTCAAATATTTTAATTAGTCTCTATTTTTAATTATAATTATTAATAATTAATTTTAAATTTTTTAAATTCAAAATTTAAATAATTAGAAACTGATTAAACATACCTAATTAATAATTATAAAAATTTTTCCCTTCTCTTTTATATTAATCTACGCACCCCCATAATAACACACACAGACCTCTCTCCCTCACCGCCAGATCCTTTCCGCCGCCCTTGTAAAAGGTGGACCCGACCTCAACTTTGTAAAAGGCCGCAGCGGCGCTCTTCTCCGCGAGAAGATGGTGGAGGTCGCCTCCGACAAGTTCGTTGTGGTGATCGACGAAACGAAGCTTGTGTCAGGGTTCGGCGGTAGCGACCTTGCGATACCAATGGAGGTGGTGTAGTTCTGCTGGAAGTACAATCTGGTTCAGCTTCAAGAGTTGTTCAAGAAAAAAAGAGTGGTGGAGTTCGGACTGTTCTTAAACAATTGCAAAAATATATAAAAAAAACATCTATTTAATATGAAAAAAAATCCTAAATTCCAGATAATTTTTTTATTAATTTTAAATAATTCTTTTTCTTATGTTTTCTATGTTTTTTTTAGGATCTGGATGATTATTTATCTTATGTTTTGCTTTTTTTTTTGGAGTTTTGAAGTTTTTTTGGAAAGAGGAATTAGGTTTGCGTAATAAATGGTAAAAATTGAATTAGAGTAAGGGGTCATCTGGAAAGTTTTAAAAGTAACTTTTTTTGAATTTTTAACTTATGAAAAGTAGTAATATTAATGTCTGGTACAATTTTAAAAATCAAATTGCAACTTTCTAATAAGCTATTTAGGAGTTTATAGAGAAGTTAAAAAAAAAAATTCTCTCATAATAAAAAACTTTTTATCACATTTCTTTTAAAATAAACACTTTTAGAACTTGAAGAAAATCTCATGCCCTAAGCTGTTCAAGCTGTGATGTTGATGGTTTGATGAATCAGAAGGGATTAAGAGAGGGAGAGAGATAGGTTCTTCTCATTATTGGAGAGAATGAAAAATCCCCCTTAGAAAATATTTGTTGAGTTATTACACCTTATATACTATGTACCTTTTTTTTTATGTACTCTCACTAAAAAATAATTACAATGGTAAACCTATTATTGATAAAGCTGCTAATGCTAACATTACTCGTAGGGTAGTCATTTTGACAACTGGACTAAAAGTATCACCATAATCTACTCCTTGCACTTGAGTGAATCCTTTTGCAACTAGCCTCGCTTTGTGCCTTTCTATGGTGCCATCGGGATTGAATTTTACCCGAAAAAACCCATTTGCAACCCACAGCCTTCTTGTCTTTTGGGAGTTCAGTGAGACACCAAGTTCTGTTCTGATCTAGAGCTGTCAATTCATCTTGTATTGCCTTTCTCCAACATTCATGTGCAGCCGCTTCCTCATAAGTGCTAGGTTCTTGATTTGAGGTGATGGCTAGAGAAAGTGACTTATATTTCGGGGTTAGTTTATCATATGACAAGTGTTGTGAGATAGGATATAAAGAGTTAGAGTTGGAAACATTGCTAGAGTGAGTTGTGTGGGTTGTCAAACAATGATAGTCCTTCAAATAAGCAGGCGGTTTCTTGACTCTTTCAGATTTTCTAGTAATGCAGTCATGTGTGATGTCAGAGTGTTGTGATGCAGGTGCATTATCAGTGTGTAGTGTGGTAATGGTTGCAATGGTGTGTGAGGAAATTGGTGAGTGCATTGAACTTGAGAAATGTTCATTTGAATCTATGAGTGTGGTATGTGTGGGTGATTGCAAATGATGTGTGGATGGTGTATCATATTGAAAAAGATCAATGCATTGTGGAGTACGAATGGGCACTTCAGAAATGTCAGTGCTAGTGGAATGTAAAAATGGAAAATGAGTTTCATAAAAAATTACATTTTTGGATATGAAAATTTCCTTTGATTTTAAATCAATAAGTCGAAAACCCTTTGTTCCTAATTTAAAACCAAGAAAAGCTGTTTTTCTGGCTCTTGGGTCTAATTTTGTTCTTGAATTTGTTAATGTGGAGGCATATGCAAGAGAACCAAATACTCTTAAATATGAAAGGTCAGGTAAGTTGCCATACAAAAGCTTATAAGGACTAGCATTATTCAGGTTAGTGCTGGGCAGCCTATTAATTAGGTGAATGGCGTGAGCAACTGCGTATTGCCAAAAACAATGTGGAATTCCTGATTGAAATAGCAGTGCTCTAGCAACACCTAAAATATGCTGGTGTTTTCTCTCTACAATCCCGTTTTGCTCTGGTGTTTCTACACAAGAAGTTTGGTGTAAAATTCCAGTTGATGCAAAAAAGGATTTTAGAGTGAATTCTGGCCCATTGTCGGTCCTTATACACTTAACTTGTTTTTCAAAATGTACTCTGACAAAATTCACAAAATTAATAACCAATTGTGATGCTTCAGATTTGGTTTTCATAAAAAAAATCCAAGTGAATTTGCTCTTACCATCCACCACAGTCAAAAAATACCTATGTCCTTCATTGGAAGGGACAGAAATAGGACCCCAGATATCCATATGAACTAAATCAAAACAATCTTTTATTTTAGTTGTACTAAGATTAAAAGATAATTTCTTTTGTTTTGCAAAATGACATGAATCACAAGGAAAATTTGAAGCAATACTATCTATAAAAGGATAATACTTCTTCAGAAAAATCAATTTATGCATGGGTATGTGTCCTAATCTAAGATGCCAAATGTTGTTGTGCTCACTGTGTGAAGGTGTGGTGGGATGAGTAGTAGTAGTAGTTACCGCCAATGAAGCTTGCTTTGTTGGAAGAGGGGGAAAATGAGATAATTCTGGTTCTCTACTCATTGTATATAACCCTTCTATACACTCAGCAATGCCAATCATTTTTGATGTGGATCTATCTTGTATCTCACAACACTTATCATTGATTAACAATTGACAATGTAAGTTTGAGGTTAACTTTGACACAGATATCAATTTAAAATCAAAAGAAGGAATGTATAAAACATTTTTGAGAAAAAAATTTTAGAGAATGTGATTGTGCCAATGATGGTGCTAACAGTTTTGGTTCCATTTGGCAATATCACATTGATTGGATCAATATTTTGAAAACTTGCAAAATCTTTTAAGTCAAAAGTCACATGATCTGTTGCACCGGAATCAATGATCCATAGTGCAGATTTTGGAGTGATAATGCTCATAATTCTCGCATTAAAATGTAATGCAATGGTTTTACCTGGAGTGGAAGTGTGAATGGAATTAGTCAAAATTTGATTTGCATTATGAGGTTGTTGCTGCACACTTTTGTCTTTGATCAACTCTAACAAGGCAAATCTTTGCTCTGGAGTGAATCCAGATCTTGATATTCCAATGTTCTCTTGGAGACAATTGAGCTGGAATTGTTTGTCACTGAGTATATCATCATGCCCCTCAGTGATCACGTGATTGATGGTGGTGTTATGTTGCTGCCATTGGTAGAAGTGGGAGGAGTACCCATGCTTCTTATAGCATACATCTTCTGTGTGGCCTTGCTTGTTGCAATGAGAGCAAGCCAATGTAGCTCCACGACCTCTGCAATGGGAGGATCTGTTTGCCATGTTTGCCATTTTGAGAAATCAATGAATCACAGAGTAATAGGGATTCAGATCTTCTTCCTTCCAACTCGTTGATCGGAACAGCTATGTTCACCAAGAAAGAATCTTGCGAAATAGCCTCTCATCAAACTCTATTGGATGAGTTTGAAGGAAGAGGTAAGAATGGGGGAAAGAAAATGTCGAAAGAAAAATTAGGGATAGAAAGAGAATGGCAAAATTGGATTGATCTCAATTCACAACTTTTTCTTTTTTTTTTTTTTGATTCACAGCTTGGTTGCTCTCCACGCTCACCGCACCATGAAGAAAATCTCATGCCCTAAGCTGTTCAAGCTGTGATGTTGATGGTTTGATGAATCAGAAGGGATTAAGAGAGGGAGAGAGATAGGTTCTTCTCATTATTGGAGAGAATGAAAAATCCCCCTTAGAAAATATTTGTTGAGTTATTACACCTTATATACTATGTACTTTTTTTTTTATGTACTCTCACTAAAAAATAATTACAATGGTAAACCTATTATTGATAAAGAAATAATCTAGGTAACAGAACTAAAAATCTAAATACAAAATAATTTATTTATAAACTATTTTTAATATAGTCATTTATTGTTTAAACTATTTTTTTAAAAGAAGTTTAATTAAGCTGTTTATTTAAATTAGACCTAAGAAGAGATAATTAATATATTATTAATTTTGTATCTTATAAAAAATAAAATTTAAATAATTACTAATTAATTATAATTAATTAATATAAAATACAATTTAAAATTATTTGTTGGTTTATTATTGGTTAGACTCTTTGTTAATTTTTTAGCGGAATTGAAAAAATATTTATCGTATTAAGTTATAACGCAGACTTATGTCTTATTACTACCGCATGAACCTTTTACCTTAATTAATTCAGCAATAATAACATTAATGGTTCATGTTTTGTATATCACTGCATCTGGAATTATGGCTAGCTAGGTCAATTTTGAAATTGAAGAGTTAGATTAGAGCAGAATCGTGTGAAGTGCAAAGTGTGGAGTAGTCTTGTTTAATTTGCAGTTGCCTCGTGTAATTTGCACATATTGACCAAACTTCCGTAGATTGCGCGGTTAAGTGAAAATATTTTGTACAACAAAACATATATGAATTCTTCTAGTTTCTAAGTCAACCATGACACAAAGACCTTCAGAACTACTATTCAGACAAAAGGATCATTTTTATCCCGATTCCCGAATGTTTAGAATAAGTGTACTTAATGTTGTCACTAATGTCTCAATGTTATACCATCATTACTTCAATAAAAAATTATTAATGAGGGTGATCTCATATATGATATATGGGACAAACTTTTAACTTGGTGTGCAATCTGCTGGCTTGAATATATATTCAAAATATTTTTAAAAATTATTATTATTTAATTAATTTAAAATACATGTTTTCACATACTAATTATTCAAAAAAATTAAAGAAGTTGTTTATTATATACAAGACCGCCTACTTACCCAAACAGCTAAACCACATCAAAGAATGGAACAGTTACCAAATATTACCAACCACATCTACCATTTTGTGCCATGAATTTACTAAATACATTTTAATATTAGTTAAAAATATTATATTTTGCATATGTAAAAATAAAATATTTATAGATATATTATAAAAATGGAATTTGATTTAAATATTAAAATAAGAATCACACTAAAATTAAGTTATAGGTGGTAAAGTAAGTTTGACATAGCATTATCCTTTATCATCATGGGAATTTTCCCCTTGTTTGCAATCCTAATAGGTCCCCACTTGACTTTGATATATATCTTCATTCACTTCATCTCTAAGATATATATAATTTCATCATGGCCCTTAGCTTCTATAGTTCTGTCTCTCCATCTAACGAATAGTTTCCGAATTCATCTTTGATTAAAGCAACCAAACTGGTTGAGTATAAGACTATAAGACATTAATTGTGGACCCCCTTTTACTCTATAATTCCAAGATATAATTCTACATCGCCTAAAGTACCTTTTCACTTCACAAGAAAGCTTCTATACCATGTCAAAAAGTATTTGTTGTTCACCTCTGACATTTCTCTTAGGTCGGGTGAACTATTTTCTCCCTTTTATCTAACTCTCTTTTTTCCCCATTATTTAAATACAGGTAAAGACTGAAATTTTCAACCATCTCTAAAATCATAGTCCAAATAATGTGTTTTTAGTGTTAAATAAGTAACAATTATATGAGAGAGACACGCTATAGTTTCAAAGAGAATTTATATTTATTTTTTTAAAAAAATCACTAATTAAAATGTCAAGTTTGATTTCGTTTAGATTTTAGAATGATATTAGGAATAAAGACGAGATCACGAGAGACACCCAAGTCTCTTTAATTTATATTTTTTCTATTTTTATTTTTAGTATCTTTTGTAAAACAACTTTTTTTTTCAATTATTATAAAACAAAAAATAAAAATAAAAAACATAAGACAAACATACCTTAAAAGCCAAAAAATAAAAAAGGAGTAATATAAAACATTTTAAAAATATTATATATATACTAAAAATAATGACCGTGTATTTTTTTTATATAAATACATATTTTATTTCATACACTTTTAATATTTATTTTATATTTTAATGTATATGTTATAGGTGGTCGATTTAATGGCTAAAATTTTATTATTAGTCTAAAAATATTTAAACCAATTTAGATTGGTTTAGTAGTTAGTTTTCTAGTATGCTTAAATAAGTATCGGGATTTAAATTTCACTTTATGCATTGAACAACTTATTAGTCAGCGACAAACTCTTAAATGAAGTTTAAATCCATAATAAATTAATCTTTGATATGCAGAATTAAAGATACCTTAAAAAACAAAAAAAAAATTAAAATATTGATATATATCCTAATATTGCATATTTATGAAATCTTAAATGTTTCTTCAATTCCTTCCTTATTTATAGCAGCACACAAAGAAAGAGTCCTTTCCCCAACTACTTTTCCCTAACCTGATTTTTGCTTAAACAGATTATCACCAAAGGGAAAGGTAAAATGGCAAGAATAGCTCCAATGTGGTTCTTGCTTCTGAATTTGTCTTGTTTCTTTCTAACTCATCATACTTCTTATGGTGAGAACTTGCATATTCCAAGAACAAGGACTAATATTATTTCTCATGGCAATCATCATGAAGCTATGGTTAGAATGAAGGCATTTAAGGCCTCTCTTACTAACCATGACTCAATTGCTTCACCACCATCTTCCTTCTCACCTTCTCCTTCTCCTCTTCCATTACAAGTAAGTCACAATTAATCATAACACTTTCAAATCTCTTCAATTTCTCTGCCGCAATGTAAGCCATTTAAAGCCTAAGTTACTTTATGACAAATTACACTACTTTTATTAATTTATTATGTTTAAGGAAAGTTAATGTCACATTTAGTAGTATCTAAATATTATTTGATGGTTTAATTTGGTGTTAGTGTAGGATCAGAAGAAACCACATGTGTACCTTGTGACATCATATGGTGCTGATCCAACAGGAAATTCTGACAGTACTGAAGCTATTCTTGAAGCCATTGGAGATGCAACCAAAGTTCCAAGTGAATGGTCCTTGATGAAGGGCATAAAAGACCTTGGTGGTGCCCAGATTGATCTTCAGGGTGGAAATTACATTATTAGCAAACCATTGAAGATGCCAGTGGGGGTTGGAAACCTTATGGTACGCTTAATGTTTTAATTTCTTCATTCATTCAACAAGATGCAACATTTTCTTTTCTTTGAATAGAAAACACAACAACTTCAATTGAATTTATAGTCCATTGATCAACGGCATCAAAAATATCTTCCCTCCACGAAATAGAACCTTTTTTTTGATACGTGGCACCACTTTAGAGTTTAGACAAACCAATAGTTTACTCTTTTTTTAATCCTAAGATGGAAACTCAGATGCAGTCTACTTCACGTGAAGTTGATACCTAACAGCCGTTAGATAATTTGACTGATTTGACTAAATTTTTATTTAACGACTCTCAAATATCAACTTCACGTAAAGTTGACTTCACCTGAGTTTTCATCTAATCGTAATGGTGAAACAGTTGGTCTAACAAAGAGCTAATACAAAAAGGAAAAATTTTAAGATATTTACATTTTAAATTTACGGTTGGAAGTAAATCAACTCATGAACTCACTCAAAGAAAATACTTTATGAATTAAAGCAACATATGATACATTTAATGGACAAAAATTTCAAGAAAATACTTTCAAAGAACATGCCACCCTAATTTTACGAAAATCAAGGGAAAATTATTTGTATTTTTCCCTCCTTTGTAAGTTAAGTCATTATAATTAGGTCGCAAAAAGAGCTGAAATTCAATGATTAACTTTAATTTTAATTCTTGTGTTGGAAACAGATACATGGAGGAACCATAAGAGCCTCAAACACTTTTCCAAATAACGGACACCTCATAGATCTGTCAACTTCAAGTGAAACCAAGAAAAGTTCAACTTCATCATCCTACAACTATGAGTTCATAACATTCAAGAACCTCTTGTTGGACTCAAACTTCAGAGGAGGGGGCATTTCCGTAATTAACTCACTCAGAATCAACATTGAAAATTGTTACATAACACATTTCACGACCACCGGAATTTTAGTCCAAGGCGGCCACGAAACCTACATAACAAACTCATTCCTTGGCCAGCACGTCACCGCCGGCGGCAACAAAGACGAACGCCATTTCTCCGGCACCGGAATAAGCCTTCATGGGAACGACAACGCCGTCACGGACGTCGTAATTTTCTCTGCCGAGATTGGAATAATGGTAACCGGTCAAGCCAACACTTTTTCCGGCGTGCATTGTTACAATAAGGCGGCGGGTTTTGGCGGCACGGGGATTTATTTGAAGCTACCGGGTTTAACACAAACTAGGATTGTGAATTCTTACATGGATTACACTAACATTGTTGCTGAAGACCCTGTCCAAATTCTGATTTCTAGTAGCTTCTTCCTTGGAGATGCAAATGTTGTGTTGAAATCTATCAAAGGCGTTGCCAATGGTGTTACAATTGTTGATAACATGTTCTCCGGATCGAATAGCGGCGTAGAAATCGTGAAGCTGGACGAATCGAATTGTCGTTTCGATAAAATCGAACAGGTTTTAGTTGATGGAAATATTGTTGATGGTATGAATTTGAAGGCGACGGCTGCGAAGATTTCTGTGCATGGGAATGGAACATTATGGAAAGCTGATTTTAACGATATTCTTCTTTTTCGTAACCGAATTAATCATGTTCAGTACTCGCTAAGCGCTGCGGGGAACACGTTCCCGAATCATGCTCTGAGGAATGTGTCTGAGAATTGTGTTGTGATTGAAACAAGTGAGGTAGTAACTGGCAGTGTTTTTGTCACGGTGGATCAAGGTGTTGCAACATGAACAATTCAATTGAGGCTCACTCTTTCGCTTAAGCAAATGTTGGAATTTAAATTATACTTTGTATATATAGTAAGAGGAGTGTTAGGGGATTAGCAATTTCCGTGATGGAAAAGTATAGATAATTAACAATATTTTTAAATAATGTGTGAACAATGTGAATTAATAGGGTTAAAAGAGTAAATTAATCTTAAATTTAATTAGTAGGTTAAATTAGGGTGTAGTGTATTTTTATTTGATTGGTGGTTGTTCATATTTTTCAAGATAGTCATTGTTTACCTAGCATTTTTCGTAATGTAATTTGTAGTCATTAAGTAGCCATCAATAATATTTTTAATGATGTGAGATTTCATCTAATAGTGTGAAATTACTTATTTTTTTTTTTACTGGTTACATGCTGGCTAGAATTTAATAAAGTTGCTAGTCCATAAATTTTTCCATACAGCACTACAACAAATTCTGGCTGAGACAACCTTTTAAAAATGTTGCTTATAATAAGAGAAAGTGTTGCCTTTGATAAAAAGTAACACTTTCTGACAAAAAGCAGGGGGTTGGTTATACGGCCGTTACCTTTGGTCTAAGGCAACGCTTTTGTATATTAAAGAGAACCTTTTTCTAGCAACTTTCAAAAAATATTGCCTTTTCTACAAATAAAGCAATTCCGCAAAAGGGTTGTCTTAGAGCACCCAAACACAACACTTTATACGAGACGCTATGGCAACACTTTTTACGAGTTGTATTTTCTAATACATAAAACAACACTTGTCCAGAGTTTTTTAAGTTGCTTTTTTATATACCTAAAACAACACTTGTCCTGAATTTTTTAAGTTGCCTTTTCATATACCTAAAGCAACACTTGTCTAGGTTTTTTTAAGTTGTATTTTTTATAGACCTAATGCAACACTTATGTAAGTTTATTTGCAGTTGTCTTTTTTTAATACCTAAAGCAACACCTTATTGAATTTTTCTTAGATTCTCTTTTTTAATATCTAAAATAATATTTTTTACCTTTGTTATATTTATATGACATTTGAAGAATATATAACACCCGCATTTGAATAAGCTAATAATATATATTGCATATATATATATAGAAAAGTCTTCCAAGTACCAATTAACATATATACTTGCTAATAAGTTACCAAGTCAAATAAATAATAAACCTAAGTAAATAAAATACATGTTTTTCTCCTAATGAACTTAAACAAAAAAGAAACTAAGTTGTCCACTTAAAATCAAAAGAACTTTGTGCTTCACCATTATGCCAAGAATTGTCTTTATGTCTTTAGAAAACTTCATCCAACAATAAGAAAGCTGCAGTCAAATTTAAATGAACAAAAAAATTATAGTCAAAACATCAGCTATACAATAACATGTATACTCAAGTAGTACAACAATTTAGCACACATATACCTAATCATGATTTGGTATATGAGTCGATGGAGGAGAATGCCGAGGAACTAAATTTGGATCTTGTGCATTATTTGCAAACGATTGCTTAGATCGCAAGAGAGAAAGCGCTTCATCAACATTCATACCAGTAATCAACTATAGTAATTTTTAAACGAAGTAAAAATTCACATCAGATTAATCTTTGACTTTAGTTTGTTAAGTTAAAGAATACTATAGATAATAAAAAAATTGTGTGACCAAAGTTGAAAGGAAAAGTATAAGTGAACAATAATATTAGCGAACAATGTAAACAATGGAGTTAAAAAAGTAAATTAATCCTAAATGTAATTAATTGTTTGATTAATTAAATTCAAATAATAATCATTTTTCAAATTAAAAAAAAATCAGGGTTTCACATTGGTGAATTGAAACTTTGCAACTAGCCTTTCATCTTATCTTCCTCTCGCTTGACCCTTTTCTCTTCTGCACTCTCAACCCAGTCCCAACTCTCCATCCGACACCACCGCCATCACCACCGGCGACCACCGTTGTCTACCCTCTCTGTCTTCCTTCTCTTCTCTTTTTCTTTTCTCTTTCTCCATTTCATTCTACGCTACCCCTGTTTTCTGTGCAAAGTCCAACCCCGCGCGAGAAATTCCAGTGCAACCCAGCAACGACTGAGCTCTGTGCCACTGCAACACCGCGTCTGCTACCTCTCTCTTTCCATTCTTTCCCTTTCATCAACGCAGGTTTCATGCTTCCTCCTGTCCGTGTTCTTTCATTTATTTATTTTAACTAATTTTTAATTTTGCTTTTAGTGTTTAGATTAGGCTTCGATTAATTGATTGATACTTTTTGGATTTCAAAATATTTGATGGCTGATTTTTCTGGATTGATTGTTGCTTAAATTGGGTTTAAAATTCCTGTTTACATATTGTGCACACCATATGCTCGGTGAAATATCTAAGTGAAACTTTTTGTTTAATTCTTATGTTTGGCCAGTATTTATCTTACATTTTGTTATCTTTAGGCATTATAATTCAGAATTGTGTAATATTATTCTATTTTTAATGATGTTTAGATTAAATTTTGACAAGGCACTTGATTATTAGTGTTGTTTAAACACCAAATTCGTTTAAAATTTTAAATTTGGTCATTTGATTAGTGTAATTTAAGAAGTGCATATCATGTTTAGTTAAGTGAATTGAATGAAACTACCTATTTATGTATGTTTTAAACATTTCACATGATTGCCATTAGATTATTTTAAATTTCCATCCTTATGCTTCCATGCCATGCATGCACAAACAAATTTGGTCACAAACTCACTTCATAGATAAAAATATATGCTCTAAGTGGAGATGCTGTTTATTTTGGATGTTCACTAAATGTGTTTTTTGTTTTTGCATTCTTTTTTATTTTTCACACTATATAATATTGCTAGAAAATATATGTACAGTGTGCATAACATACAATATAGTACTCAAAGACCCCAAAATTTCAATTAGCAAGTCCACAAAACATACAACACTAATTACTACTATAAGAAAAATAAATTAATTAATAAACAAATAAGAAAAAGAAGAAATAAGAGAAGATTGGCAAGGAAGGAATTGAAAAAATGAAAATAGAGAACGGGAGTGTATCATTCACATCCAAGAAGAAATAATGAGCTTTTTGACTTTTTCAAGCATAAAAATGGACTTGGTTTTAGGTTGTGTAGGTGCGATTCAGTTGTGGCAAATCCATACATGCTCCATATAAATACTTAATATAAGTCTAACTAATTAGGTGAGATTTTTTATGAGTACACTTTTTATTGTTTTTATTTCTTGTAAGTTATGTATAGTAATAAATTTTTAATGATACTTTTGGAAAAAGTATTAATAAAATCTTTTTAGTTGAAACTTGTTTAGTAGTACGGTATCTAATTAATTTGTGTATGTTTGACTGTAGGTCATAGAATGTACGGACATTACTGGAAGTGATGACATGGATCTTGTTGATAAGGTTTGGTCTCTAGTATATTGCTATTTTTTCGTAAACCGCATATTTGAATCGACCATTAATCCTCATATTCATCGAATGATGTCTGTTTTGAACTGATTCGCAGTTACTGGATCATGGTTGCCTTGCCGAAGACGAAATATCAAGACTTGGGGTGCGGTTTGAGCATTTGAAGCTGGCTTAGAATTTTTATGCAACATATACAAAAAAAGTCGATTTCGATTCAATAGCGTAGCGGATGGTTATTTCTATTGGTACCCACATGGTTATTTTGTAATGGCCTTAGTGTGGTGTGTATAATTAGTTACAATTATGTTAAAATGGATATTCAATTTAATAGGATAGCGGATGTTTATTTCTCTTATTACCCAGATGGTTATTTTGAATAGTTTGGGTGTAGTGTGTGTGATTCATTAAAAGTATTATAAACTGGATGTTCGATTTAATAGGAAAGCGAATAGTTATTTCTTTTGTTACCCAAATGGTTATTTCGAATAATCTGGGTGTAGTGTGTGTGATTAGTTGCAAGTATTTTAATATGGATGTTGGATTCAATAGGATAGCGGATGGTTATTTTTACCGGTACCCAGATGGTTATTCGTAATAATCTTGGTGTAGAGTATGTGGTCAGTTACAAGTAACAAAGTCTGAATGTTCGATTCTATAAGCTAACAGATGGTTATCTCTATTGTCACCCAAATGGTTATTTAGAAGAGTCTTGGTGTAGTGTGTAAATAGTAACAAATAGTAGAGGCTGGATGTTCGATTCCATATGATAGCGGATGGTTATTTTTATTAGTACCCAAATGGTTATTCTTAACTAATAGCTTTTACGCTTGGCTAATATCTTGAAACAGAATCAAAGTAGTTAAAGAACTAAAAATGTTATTCACCATGGAAATTTATCCTTACTGTTGTAACAAAACTCCACCACGAAAATACGTAAACAATGTGAAAAATATATTTGTGGTCTTAAAACTAAGGTCCAATTTGGGCTAACAACTTAAATAAGCTCTTTTGAAAAAAGAGTTTAAAGTAGAAGGACTTTTATTAATAGCAACTTATAAATAAGTTATTTTGTGTTGAATTTTAATTATAAAAGTACTTATTTTAAAGTTGTAGTGTTTGGATAAATAATTCAAAAAATACAATTTTTTTAAAGAGAATGGATATTAAAATTCTAATTCACAATAATATTGATGGCAATACAAAAGAAATTATTGTATAGTTAGTATTTGTTATTTTATTATGCATGATATGATAGGTGAAAATAAAAAATGAATATGAAATGTGTGTCAATGTATATTTTGTTGCTATTTTTTAGCTCTTTTATTTTGACTTTTCATAATTTAAAAGTAAAAAAAAAAAGCTTCTGCTACTTCCCAAACGGACTCTAGGTATATTTAATGCTTTCTCTGATTCCGGTTCTTCTTTACAGGTTCATCAATGTCCTAGTGCTTGGTACTGTGAAAAGTAATTTAACCTCATTTTTCTTGTTTTTTGTGCGGTTGTGGCATACACGTTCTTCATTTCGATCCAACAAAGTTCGCACCTTTTCAATGGATCCATTGTGTGCTCCCATGATAATATCCTCCATAATCTCCACTCTCATTACCCGAAGCATATCTATATGGTATTTTTATTGTGAGGGTGATGAAAAAACACAAACGAATAAGACAAACCGAATTTCAGAATCATATACACAAAATTTTTTCCACCATTATAATTAGTCTTCCATAAAATTCAGAATCGAATTTCACACGCATAAAAAATATTATTTTTATACAACTATGTATTATTCTTAAAATTTTAACACGAGTCTTTACAACATCCATGATCGAAAATAATAAAGTCATAAATATGTAGAAATAAAATATTATGCAACTATAGTATTTACAACTAATTTAACTCATATCTAGTTAAGCTACCACTAAAAGCTATCTCTTTTTTGCAACCATCTAATTTTATAAAATTGAACATCCATAATTCATAGAAATTAAAAGTCAATCACATGAACCAAAACCAGATAAAGAAAAGAATTCTAAAATATCAAGTCCAAACTCAATCAAATTTTATACAGTTCGCTTTAATCCAAGCATCTATAAACCATGTGATATTTCTATCTTTGTTGTAATTTAAAAAAAATATGAAAATCAACAGTAGAGCACCCACAGTCCTGCATAGTATGAGTACACAGTTAGATAACAAAAAATTCAAGTAAAACAAGGTTCTTGGAAGCGTAGCTGTCAAAATTGAACTTCTGATTACGAAAATCACCAAAATAAGTCATAATATAATCAGCTTGATAGGCTCTAGAGATTAGTAACAATAGAAATTGCTTCCTAAATGCTTTAGATCATGTCACAACGCTCAACTTTAAACATTCATCTAATATAATTTTTCCGTTGCAAGTATTAAAAAAATCAAAAGGACCACTTAACTTGCAACTTCAAGGCAACGCACTATTTATTTTGATCTGGTGTGTCAAAAGGACTATTCATACTGACTTACTCACTGTTTTTTAAGTCTAAAGCTGGTTTATTTAGAATGTTCCCAAATATTGATTGCGATGGTAGTCAAATATGCTAATCAACATGTAAATAGAATCTTTACATGGTCAAACTCAATGCCAAAACTACTGTCATTTGGATCCTATCCAATCAAATGCATCAAATGCAAGTAGATATGTGGGAAAAAATAAAATATACTTTTAGCTAAGACTAGACAAATGCAAATTGATTCCAACTTATACTTATAATTTTTTCCTTAAATAAACAAACAAAATACCAATTCAAACCTATCTCTTCAAAATCAATATGTATAATAAGAAAATTGAACAGTTATTCAAATGTGACACCCTTTTAGGTTAGGTATTGGAAGGAAAAAAAAGTTAACATCCTCAACCAAATTTTAAACAATCGTGCAAAAAATTTAACCATCCATTCATGTATAGAAATGACCATCCGACTTAGAATAATTAAACAACTCAGAAAGTAACAAATTTTAAGCACGTGCTTCACACCAATTGCTAACTTACTAATACCCGAAGACAAAACAAACCTAAATACAGTCAACCATTAAAAAACAAGATACGAAAAATCAGATCCTCAACAACATGTACGGGTCATTATTCTTTTTAGTTTTTTTAGGTTAACAAACACTTGAAGAAGTCAAACAGGCCCAGTAATTCTCAGAAGCAGCAAATCCTTCTATGCAACCATAATATAAAAATTATTATGAACATCTAAACATTGAAGAAACGGCTATTGGGGACCGACCTTCAATAGGGCCAAGCAATAGTTTAGGTATAGAGATTTTAGATTATTACTAAATTACTGTAAGTGGTGAAGAAATATTGAATAGCATGTAATTGACTATTTGTCATCAGTTTGGGTCAAAAAATGGGACTTGGTTTGAATAATGGTGTAAATCTTTTGGGCTTCTTTTTCTCTCCTTGTTAAGTCTTCTGCTCACGAGAAACTTTCCCTTTCCATGTGAAACTCTTCTAGAAGCTATAGGAATTATTCTTGGTGACCAATGACCATAACAAATATTAAACTGAAACATTAACCAAATCGGGCATCAAATATTTATCAAATTAAATTTACTCTCAATCTGTTGTGCAATTAAAAGAAAAAAAAAGAAGAAGAAAAACACAATTAATGATCGATCGAAATAGTTGAATTATAATTGAAGAGTCAGGCGGTCATACCCAAGTGTTTATCAGTCTTCTTTAATTTTTCTTTTTCTTCTTATCAATCAAAACCACTCTAAACTTTGTGGCAATTTTCTCGTTGTTGGATGATTTCTATGTTGATATATATAGAACTTTAAATTAACATGCTTCATAATGGAAAACCATGACTTTAAGCTATCCTGGATGGAGCTATATCTAAGGACATCAAACAAGCCAAAAAAGATATATAAATTGAAATGGATTTAGAGACTTTTCCTCTACTCATATCATTTAAATCTCACTAGTAAAAACAATTCCGGGCTATGTTTGGTTGAAAGGAAAGAAATAGAGAGGAAAAAAATAGAAAAGAAAGAAAGGAAAGGAAAGAAATTGAGTGGATTTTTATTTTCTTTAGATGTGTTTGGTTGGAAGGAAAATAAGAAAGAAAGAAATGTTATAAAAAGACAATCTTATCCCTATATTATAATATATATTGAAAAAAGTGAAGGGGTAATATTGGAAGTAGAGAGAGAAACATTAGTTTTCTCTCCATTTTCTCTCCAATGTTGGAGAGAAAAAAAATTGGTGGGTCCCACCACTTTTTTTTCCATCCATTTTCTTTCCCCTCAATTTTTTTCTCCAACCAAACAATGAAAAATAATCATTTTCCTTCTTATTTTCTTTCCTCCCTTTTCTTTCCTTCTATTTTCTACTCAAACAAACATAGCAGACACCAATATATTCTTAATTATGTCATTGGATTTAGAGACTTTTGTATTATTTATTTTTTACAATATATTTTCTGTTGTCATTCATATCTTAATAATATTATTTTATTTTTTCTACAAATTTATGTAAATATACAATATAAAAAATTCACGTGTGAAGAAATATTATCAAAAATAAGAATGACATTATCATTTTTTACTAATTGTCTTTTATTAATAGACACATTATGCGTATAAATGAGTTAAGCTTTAAAGTGGTCTTTAAAGTTACACTTGGGCCTTAAAGTGGTCCTTAAAATTAATAATTATCCAAATTTATCGTCGAAGTTACACTCGAGTATTCATAATAGTCCCTAATGCACTTTCCGTCCATTGCTTATCATTGAAAAGCTGAACTGAACTAATTCTTGCCATGCTGGCACCATACTAACTAGCTGATGCGACGAAAAAAACTTTATTTTTGTAATTTGGTCCCTTCCCTATTTAAAATCGTAATCCTCAAATTATCCTCATCGGATTCTATTCTTCATTCTCTTCTTCTTCAACTCTATTCTCTTCTCTCACGGTTAAAAATCCAATCATCATAGAAACAACAATATCATAAAAAAAGATCAAAACCAGTAAAAATTATAGAATAAAACAAATCAGAAATCACAAGCAACAACAATCACAAAAAAAGTTAAAAAATCAACCATTGCAGTTATATTAAAACAGGATCGACAACAACAATCACCCAGAACATTAAACAATAACGATTTTGAATAACTAAAGAAAAACTAAAGAAAAACTCATTTTGACCACGCGCAGAGAGAGAGAACCGAGCTAGAGGAGAGAAGAAGAACGTAGAAGAAGACATAGGAGACAACAGAATAGCGCAGACGACGAGTAGTGATGGCGACGAATAGAGAGGAAGGCAACAGTGAAAAACGAGACAATGCAGTGACGCAAAGGGGCCAGCGAGCGACACAACGACGAGATGGAGGCCGACGAGCGATGCGACAATGAGAGACGATGACAGAGAAGGTTGAGGTTTGAGCTTTGCCTCTGCAGTGTTCGAGTGTTGTGAGGGTGAGAAACTAAGTTGAGGAGGGGCGAGCGGTGTGCCCTGTTGGGACAAAGACTGGCAAGAGATGGCGATAGAGAAGGTTGAAGAAAGCTCTGCCATGTGTTGAGTGCGTGAGTGTGAAAGAGTTGAGTTGGGGAGGGACCACGAAAGCCATTAGGATTTTCCTTTGTTTTTTTTTATAAATACAAAACGACGTCGTTTTAGTGTCAGCATGGCAGGAATCTGTTTATCTCAGTTTTTTTAATGGTAAGCAATAGATGAAAAGTGTTTTAGGGACAACTATGAGTCTTAGAGTGTATTTTCGAGAACAAATTTGGATAAATATTAATTTTAGGGACCATTTTAAAACTCTAATATAATTTCAGGAATCACTTTAAAGTTTAACTTTGCCTATAATATAATAATATAAATAAAATTGTGTGAAAAAAATTACCATGGATTAAGTTAAACATGATGCATGGAGCTTAAATGAGTGTGAAATAAAAAGATAAATAAATAAATAAATAAATAAATGCATATTGTTTTTTTTAAGTTAGAAGTGAGATTTAAATTCAAAATCTCTAAATGAGGATATGAAAACTATGCTATTTAAATTATGCGTAAATCATTTAAATTTATTGAAAACTCGTTTTTTATTAATTTTTCGATGAAAATTTTTTATATTTAGCATCTTAACAAGTGTATTAAAATGTCAAATGTGCGCACATAAATTCTCTCAAATTTTAGTTACAGCTAGAAAATTAGGACAAAAATATTAAGACTAATTTTTTTAGTTATGAAAATTTAAAATGTGTTATGTCGAATTATAAAAAAGTGGTATATTTTTTATAAATATAGAGATAATTTTTTTAAAAAATTAAAATTCACAAATTAAAAACTCAGGTTTATTTAGGATATAAAACATTTGTATTAAAAAAACGGAATTTTAGATTTCTGGGTAAAAATAATTATTTTTATGTAAAATAAATTAAAAAATCTGATTTGTATATTTAAAAAATTATTTAATACTAAAACAGAAATTTAAGCTTTAAATTTGTAATTTGTTTTTTAAAAAATAAAAATTATAAATTTGACTCTTAAATTTATGATATTTATACCAAAAAAATTACATAAAATTTTCATATTATTAAAAAATACCACCTCAAACTGCAACACACAAATTAAGAAGCGAAAATTTGAAACTGACATTTCCTTCGTTGTATTGGTTGGCGTGCCATACACCACATTTAGCTGAGTGCATTTTAACATTTTCCAAATGATTAATGAAGTTTATTGAAGATAACACAAGAAACAACAGCGACAACCGTCCTTTTTTAAAAATAAAGAAGTTTTTGCAGAAATAAATGGCCACAAATTAAATCAAGACAGCTAGATCTTATCCACCTTTTTCTTACAGAAAATTGAGTCCTCACATACCTATTTCACTCAACTTAAGCTGCCCCACTTTATGCAAACCACCTAAATTATTTCATTTAAACATTTTATTTAAATGATCAAAACAAAAAATATCAAGAATTTTTTAGTTTGTGAAAATCCTTTTCATCAATAAGCACTTTTTTAATCGTTCAATTTTTTAAAATTTTAGTTTCTTATTAATAGTTATGTAATTAATAAGTTACCGAACTATAATTTAAATAACATAATTTTTTTATATTTATCTAAAAATTACAAATTTAAATCTTACTTCTAACTTAAAAAAATAATAAATTGATATAACGTTATTTTATTTTTTCTTAACCATATCACTTTATAACATCATATTATTTATATATATATATATATATATATATATATATATATATATATATCAATTCATATATTTTTAATTAAATAATTAATTATCAAAATAATTAAACTTCTCAAAATAAAATATTATATTTATGATTCTCAAAATAAAATAATTAAACATACTATAACAAAAGATTTAAATTTTTTTATAATCAAATATATTTTTATATAATAATTAGTTGATAACTAATTTTCTATGTATACTAAACAATGGTGGATTTAAATAGTATATCAATTATCAAATGGTATGTCTCTTTATCTGGTCTAGAGATTTTAGATTCAAATCTCACTCTTAATTTTTTAAAAAAAATAATATATCAAATATAAAAAAATTACTATAAGAACATCAGAATTTACTATTTTTATCATTATTTAATTATCAATTTAATTTTTTTAACTTAGTTTCATTAGTTTAGTAATCTAAAAATATACTTTGTCCTATATTTTTAAATATTGATAGTAAAAAATAATAAATTCTGATTATTTTTTAATATTTGTTTAAATAAATAAAAAATTGAATAGTATTAGTTTTTATTTTAAAAATTTCGCTAACATATAAAGTATAAACACATGATAAAATTACCAATTAAAAAGTTTTTATAAAAGACTATGCAAAACTTAAATTTTAAATGCATTTGTTATAGATTTATTAAAGTAAACCATTAATTTGGGCAAAGGTGGCTAAACCCTTATTTTAGAAAAAGAAAAAATAGTTATTTGACATATATCTCTAAAGAGTAAAGTCAATGCTTGTTCTTCCCTTAAACTTCCCACTCTACCAATAGTGGTGGTTGCAAAAAGATTCCTCTCTTATTTTACTCCAACAAGACTCGTTCAAATTCACAAAATAGTATCAATAATTCACAACACTCCTTTGTCCTTCTCTTCCATCAAATAAAGCTGCCGACAAAGTTGTTAATCATCGCCATCCTCAATAAGAAAAAATGAAGAATAAGGGTTTCTCTCTGGCACTGGTCTTCATGATCATCTTCCTTTGCAGTTCTTCTTCTTATGGAAACTACTGTGAAGGTGGCGATGATTGCCTTATTGGAACCGATTTGGAGTCAGAATTCTTGATGAGTTCTCATGCTGCAAGAATGCTCTACGATGTGAGTCAGTCAACGACCGGAAAAACCAGCAACAGAAACGGTCCTTCTGTTGATTGTCCTCGGAATCAAGGTTACCGTAGCTGCTTGTCTTCCAGAAATGGTCGTGGATCGAACCAAAATTGCGGTGACTACACAAGGGTTTGTTAATTTATTTAATTAGCAAGGTGTAATTTATGATTTGTGATGATGATCAAGATCAATTAAAGTTAAATTTCGTTTCTTGATGTGAAGGTGTATGCGTATGTTTGGATATTGTAATAATAATGTGATGGAGTATGTGAAGTTGTTGTATTTATGATTTGATTTGATACTTCGTTTTGCTGCATAGTCAGTCGGTGTATGTAATTATTGTTGAGGAATAAATTCCATGTGAGATGGAAAAGTTTATAGTAGATGGTGGGACGACAAATTCATTCTTGCTTTGTACCTGGGGGAACACAACATTCTTGATAAGTACCAATCCCAGTATTACTCATAAGTATTTGCAATTCTGTTTTCATTCAATTCAAATTACTGCTTTTCCTAGAATTTTAGGGCGTGTTGGTGAATTTGGTTTAAGAATTTAGAGGGCATATTTTTCTTTTTTATTTTTCAATTCGACTGGTTAAAAACTAATTCCTCGCAGAACTGAACTCCATTTAAGAATCTATCATTGACCAATAGGTATTGCTCGACTGGACCAAACATATTTAACCCATATAATTTTGATTCATTTAAGAGTTTATCATTGACCAATAGGTATTGCTCCACTAGACCGAACATATTTAACCCATATAATTTTGACAAACTGCTAACCTACTCCCTATTTTAGTGGGTGACCACAAGACAAGGCAGATAAACTGCTTTGGCACTATAAACAAATAGAGATGTATTTTCTTAATTTTTTTTAATTAAATGTGTAAAGTGTAATTTCTAATTTTTTAATTTTTTTTATCTCTCATTTCTTTCTTAGTTTCATTTATAGAATATATGGTGAAAGATGACATTTTAAACTCAAGTGAAAAAAATTAAAAGGATCGAATTCCGAAAAAAAATATCCAAGTTTGTCTCTGTCAATTTTCGCCAAAGATCACCTAACTTCTAACAAAAAAATAAATGATAAAACGATATAATCCTTCACTTTATAAGACGTATCGATCTCTTCTAATCCAAAGCAATATACTTTGGTTTAATAAAAGAAAACACAGGACTATCGTGCAATTAACAAGTTAAGATCCATTTATACATGTCCGTTTTCCCAATGATAGTGTTTCAACAAAGGGGAGGGGTAACTTGAGAAGAGGGAAGGTCTTTCTTGTAATAGTAGCAAGGCGAATTAGATAGTATACATTCTCCCCTCTTTGTTACAAGAGCAAAGTAAAATTAGGACGTTCGAAAACATAAATCGACTAAACTCGTATACTTTCAATATAGAGAAGCCAGCTCAAAAAGATCTTTGTGTTCATCGGATACATAAGATTTCACCTTCATAGTGGGTTTCCCATCGCTTCCTGGTGAAATGCACTTAATCCCAATGACAGTGGCCAAACCTGCACAGATAAGTTTTTGTCAACCCAATGAACAATGCCAAGGACAAGTAAAAAACATCTAAGGACACTGACTTTCATAACTTCACCTCACACACAAAGCTAATTGATACAGCCAATAATAAATTCTCAGCTTTTTACCAATAATGCAGAATCTTTGACCCATTTGCTTGTTACTAATCAAAATAGTTAGTTACATACTAAAAATGTTACACTAATTGGCAACAGACTATTATACGGTGATTTCATACCAATTTTTCGAAGCGAGCAAACAACCCAGTGCAGTGGTTACATTTGTAACCGTAAAATATTTTACACTGGAAATGTTTTAGATTAGATTGTGGACTTGACAACAAATAGTAAGGGAAGAAATCAAGTATAGCAACATTTCCACCATCAATAAATAAAGGATGAAGCTAAATTCCAGCTTCACCGAGTGTGCTCCCATGATAACGCATTACGATTATACTCACTATTATGTACGCGACCATACACCATTCTTTCCCCTTTCCAATATTCCAGAGGCCTTGTCCTGATCCTGGTGCTTCTCCTTAGTCCAGCCTCCCATGATGTACCGGCAGCTGGGAAGATAAAGCATAAGTTAATGACTATAACAGAAATATTATAGAAAATAAATCGATGAGATCAACGAGCAGTAGAAAACCTGCAAGGGACTGCCTCCGAGAAAGACTTCTATCTATATGTTGTTTTCTCGAACACCTATCTCTCCTTTGTCTATTATCAGGCAAAGAATTACCATCTGTCTTTTCCTGTAACCAGGGACAGAGATTCAGCTCCAAAACCATAACTTTTGTAATTATTATATTTAAATGCACCCTGTCTATTAATAGTCTTAAATGTATAGTACAATTTGGCTTTTCCTTTAAGATAGGGAAGAGTGTAGGGAAATGAAATTTCTGTAAATAAAGCCCAATACATCATTAGTTCAAGACAAGAAACTGTTTGAATAGAGGCTACTATCTACCTTGCTAATACATGATATAACGAATAATAATTGAAATGAGATTCAAATACAAAGACTGAAAGGGGAACAAAAAGGAAAGCAGCAAAGTTGTTAACCTGTAAACATTGTTCTGAACCATCATCTGATCTTCTGGAATCTTTATCACAATCATTGGCTTGAAACCCAGTGGTGTCTGACTGATCTGCTAATCCATACAAACAACTGACTTAGAACTATCAACAGTAAAGCTAAAGGTAATACACAAAAGATGTCCTCCCTTGATTTCAGATCAAAATAATTTATCAGGGAAGTACCTGAATTGTCATAATGTGTAAACAACAAAAATTAATCAAAACTTATCCCACTAAGACCAACGACATTGATAAAATTAATGGCAGCATTCAGCTCTATCGAAAAGCGAAAACTGGCAGTTTTCAACAAATCCACACACACACACACACACACACTCTCTACAATAGGTAAATTAAGTCTATGAATCCTTAGAAGAAAAGATTAAAAAACCATAGGTTAAATGGTGAAGTATGACAATTTTTTTGCAGAAAACAAGGGATCAATAAAGTTGTTTATGCATTTAAGATAAAACTGGCTTAGTGTACCAAACTGCTAAAAAAAGGTGCATTTCATTTCAAGTGAATTGATTAAATGACTACGGCAAAGAGATCTCATGGGAAGAAAATAACAATAAAAAATATTTTTTTGAGTAATAGGAAAAGTAGATCTCTAAAGAATTTTGCAAATTTATAGGTCCTTAAATAAAAATAAAATACCAAGTAAATCTCTCAAAATTTTGTAATGGAATTATAGGTCTTGAGAAAAAAAAAGTACCAAATAAATCCCTGGAGAAAGAATAATTGAAACACTAGATTTATAAGTCCCTAGAAAATTGAAATATTAGACACAATTCATCCTTCTAACCTATAAGTCCACCCTTGCAAATTTTCAGGATTTACTTGGTAACTTTTTTTCTCTCAGGGACTTATAAGTTGATCGTAATGTTTCTTTAAAAATCTATTTGATACTTTTTTCCCTAGGGACTCAAGCCCATCAAAAAAAACTTCAAGAACATACTTGTCTTATTACTCTATTTTTCTTAATTAAAATAACAAAATGGAAACATTATAGAGATGGCTTGGGGTCAGCCATGAATTAACCAGCCATTGTGCATGTATATCAGAACCAGATGAAAAAATGTGCATACCTGGAGGATTCACCAGGTTAATATTAGAATCATCTGATGGCACAGCAGCTGCATGTGCCTGCATATTCTCTGCCTGTATCAAAACATAGATTGATTCAGAGCTACAAAATTTGCCACAATTCAGGATGAAAGAGCTTGAAATATAAACATACGTCATCCTCGATTTCACAGGGTCCATTTGTTTCAATATTTGGCATCCCTACTCTGTCATTCATACCACTGTCTCCAATACCCACATCCATGTCAACATGAGGACCATTTGACTCAGCATTAGCATCAAACTCAGGCTGCCTTGGGTTATCCTCCAGAGACTTTTGGGGTGTACTAGCACAATCTCTAATGGCGTCTTCAACTGAATGCATCTCACTGTCTCCAATATCCACGTCCATGCCAAAATGAGGTCCTTTTGACTCAATATTAGCATCAGGCTGAGGTTGCCTTGAATTATCCTCCACGGACTTTTGGGGTGTAATAGCACAATCTCCGATGGTCTCTTCCACTGAATGTGTCTCAATTGTTGCAATTATTTCTTCAAGTAAGGGTATATTCAGTTTAGTGGGTACCATCCCAGAACGATCTTCCTTGGATTCTCCAGAAGAACTGGAGCCATTCCTGACTGTGTCACCTGCTGAATTTGCCTTACTAATAGCAACACCATCATCAATTATGTTTGCAGAGTGTACTAGCACATTCATACCACTGTCTCCAATATCCACATCCATGTCAACATGAGGACCATTTGACACAATATTAGCATCAAACTCAGGCTTCTTTGGATTATCCTCCAGAGACTTTTCGGGTGTACTAGCACAATCTCTAATGGTGTCTTCAACAGAATGCATCTCACTGTCTTCAATATCCACTTCCATGCCAAAATGAGGTCCTTTTGACTCAATATTAGCATCAGGCTGAGGTTGCCTTGAATTATCCTCCACGAACTTTTGGGGTGTAGTAGCACAATCTCTGACGGTCTCTTCCACTGAATGTGTCTCCTTTGTTGCAATTATTTCTTCAAATAAGGATTTTTTCAGTTTAGTGGGTACCATCCCAGAACGATCTTTCTTGGATTCTCCAGAAGAACTGGAGCCATTCCTGACCGTGTCACCTGCTGAATTTGCTTTACTGATGGCAACACCATCATCAATTATGTTTGCAGAGTGTACATTTGACAGCTTCCCAGAAGCAATAAGATTGGGCTCCTGGTGTATCAGAGGGACTGGAGAATTTGTTCTGTTGGATAAAGGATCACTTCTGTCAGCTGCAAATGGATCCACTGATGGCTCTGTGCGTGAAATGTGCTGCTGCAACAAAGGTAATAGAGCAAATGGACTTCTTGGCGGGGTAGGTGAACCTGATTGCTGCAAGAGGCATCCTATGTCCTGTCTAATAGGCGTCCTATTATTAAATCCTGTCAATAAATTATCGAGATTGGACAAAGGTTTCCTCTTCCTTGGCTTTGATGAGTTCCCATGCAATGATTTCATATCAAGAATTTGGCTATTATTTGGGAACTCAGGAACAACTAATTTCTCTAAAGCAATTGGTTTGATCTGTAAAGTCTCCTGTAAGAGAGTCATTGCTCCATCCCCTTCTAGATCTTCAGAATTGCATTGAAGCAATCTATCCAGTACGTCACTGGTCTTGTTCTCTTCAATAGCAGGTGAATCTGCAGCAAAATACATCATATCAATATCTGAAGTCTAGAAAACCAGAGAAATGTAAAGCAACTAGTGCTAGGAGGGAAGGCCAAAACTCATTGACGAATAACATATACTCAAGAGAGATTATAAAAAATCAACCCGTGCTCTGTAGAGTGTCATTCACTTACCAATTTCTTCATTTTCCAGCGGAGTAATACAAGCTCCACCTTCGTCTGCGCTCTCACCAACAGAATCAAGACAAACAGATTCACTTGCCTCTTGAGAGGGTGGACCATAATTGTTATTGTCAAAAGTTTCTTTTGGATATCGATGCTTGTATTTGACCCGCCTGAGCCATATGATATTATGACGAATATTAACAAACTAAAAATAAAAGGATGACAAACATCATAAACAAGGCAATGAGAGTTGATTATTTAACAATTAGCATCGTACCTCTCATTATTCCCTGAAAGTCCTGGTCGACGTTGTCGCGGCTTAGTGGTAGTATCAGACGGATTTGACTCAAGTGACACACCCGTCAGCTTCTGTATCTCTCTTTTTGCATCTATCCATCAAATGCAGACCGAACAAGAGAAAACGTTAGAAACAACATCCAATGTGTGCACAGGAAAAGAAATATGGTGACTTACTTTCTAGCCGTTCATGGGCCAAGAAGAATTCCACTGGATCTTTCAGTTTATCAAGGTCCTGCCTTGGTATCAAACTCTCAACAGATTGACTGTCAAAACAATAAGAGAGAAACAAATTCAAAAAAAAAAAATCAGCATGACAAAATGGGGGAAGGGATGGGATTGGGGGTGAGACTGGAGAAGGTAATTTTACATTTTAGTTGGCTTTAAAGAGAAACGAGCACGCTTCAGGCCTAAAGCAGGTCTCCGTTTTCGAGGAAACTCCAAAACCTCTTCAGCAACAACATCATTTTCTTCATGACATGCTGGATCACTCGAGATTTCAGAGTCAAACAGTCCAGGATTTTCACATATCACAGCCTTCAACTCGTCAGCAGGAATCTGCAGTATCTGTGAGAGGCATGGATGGCAATTAAAATTATGGTTGCAACATCCATTACAACCACTCTAATTCTTCTGCTTTTTTCATTTCTTATAAAAACTCAAGTCAAACAATGAACTCAAATTTTGAAACCCATGCATCACACCATCTATTCATACATAAAAAAGTAGCAAAGTAATTTAATCCCGTCGAATTTCACCCAAACGAAAGGAACAAAAATTGCCCACACACAATGCACTTTGGTGATTTACTCAAAACCCTAAAATTCCACTCTTAGCTGGAACAAAAGATCGGACACAGACACAATAATTGGAAAATTGACAACACTTAGTAAATAAATTCCGACCTGCGGAAAAAAATTAAAAATAAAAAGTGAATATGAGCTGAAAGGAGTTGAAGTGGAATTGTACCGTGGATCGGAGATGGTTATGGATGCAGTCCAGATCGTAGTTGGGATCGTAGGGCTTCGAAGAGGAAGAAGCAGTGACAGCAGCAGAAGAAGATGATATTATTTGGGGAAAGAGGGAGAGACCCCAATAGTTGGCGAGAGGATCCATCACTTCACACACACAACTTTCTTTCTCCATTTTCATTCATTCTTTCAGTTCAAGATTTTCGGCGAGTCTGAAAGGTCTTTGTTGCTTTTGTTGTGGATTTGTGATGGCTGTGGTGGCAGTAACGGTGGCTGTGGTGGTGGTTGTGGTGGAAGGGTAATGAAGATGATGAAATTGGAAGGATGATGATGAGTGATTTTCAACTTGCTTTTTGAATGAATGAATTTCCCGGTTCAATTCCGCTACGGAAAACAGACACCAAATCCAGAAACAAACAAAATTCAAAATCATATTCTTCAAAATTTAACGACGTCGTTTCGTAGTATATTGATAGAAGCTGTTAATTCTCTTTTTCGCTATAAATTAAATTGGTGTAATTATTAAAAGAATTTAGTTTTTAAAAAATGTTATGTGTAGACTAAAATCAATTATTATGTATTTGTATATAAAAATATATATTGTTTAATTTATTTTCAGTATGAATTTTATATTTTTACATATATTTTATAAAAATATTATTTATACACTAAAATTAGTTATTGTGTATTTGTATACAAATATATATGTTATTTAATTCGTTTTTAATATATATTTATATTTTAATATATTTTTTATATGAGTGATTGATTTTAGTATATATTTAATATAATTATATATTTTATTTTAATGACTAATTTTAGTGGTTAATTTTAATGTACATCTAATATGATCTTTAATTTTGATATACACAAATATCTAATTGTATATTGTCCCAAACATCCAATTATATGCACAAATATTTTAGTAGTTAATTTTAATGGTGTTTGCTACGGTACGATCATAAATTTATACGTATCGATACAATTAAAATGTGGACAAATTAAAACACGACACATGGATTATATTTTCTACGTCAATAATTATTTTTTTTAAATATATATTATATCAATTATTTTACTAAATTATCCTTATACTTTAATAAAAATAAAAAATATTTTTTATCTAATATTATAAAAAAACTAAAATACCCTTTTTTATATTAAACAAAAATTAATTTAAAAATCAAAATCAAAATATATCTCATTATTCATATACATTAAAAAATTATTTCATTGATCATAAACCCTAATTTAATCTCTCTCATCCCTATTCATACAAAAAAAAGCACATCTGAACATTCTTTTTTTCATCATTGAATATCAATCTACCAATAAAATACAACCTCATCCTTAATTTCTACCGGACAGCAGCAGCCTATCCTCACCCTCTCTCTTCATCGTAGCCGCGCTCTCTCTCCGTCGTTCTTCACGCAAGCAGCCGCCTTGTCGTTCCCCATGCATCAACAGCTCATCAAATCGTCCTCCACGTAGCAGCAACCCCGTGTTACTCTCTAGCATCGTGCCTTCCTCCACTCCTCCCTGCAATTGCCACTCTCTGTCTTCCGTTTGCAGCTGTTCAGCCCTGCCGTTTCCGTCGTCTAGCCCCACAGTTTTCGTCGACACAGTCTCCTGTATCTAGAATGGAGCCTCAGGTAATTCGCAGTTCAGTTCCAGCGTTCTCTGTTCTAACTTTTGGTTTTTTTATTTTTTGATCATTTGTTGTTTTTATAATTTTAATTATTTGTGGTTATGTTCACTATTCCAGTGTTCTCTCATGTAACTTTTGCGGTTGCTATTTCTTGATTATGTAATTTTAATTTGTGGTTTGGTATTTAATTTGTGCTTGTTCTAATTTTAGTGTTGTTGTAATTTTAATTTATGCTATTCTAATTTTAGTTTTAACATAGATGGTGATACACAGTTGAACCAATGGGATGATGAAGATATGGTTTCAGGCTCCAACAGCAAGCATAGTTACAATTTTCAAGCTTCCAATGTTAATCCTAAGAGAGAAAAGTACCTCAGATACCGGACCAGACTGAATGCTGCAGAGTATGCTTGTTTTAGCTGTGTAATTTAGTTTTTATATATGTTTCAAAAATGCCAACCTATCCTAGATTCAAACCTTATGTTTTCTTGGCTTCTTTCATGCGGTTTTAATGCATGTAATGTGAAATATACCTTCATCCTTTGGTAAAGAATTAGGAAGTACATACTGAGATTTGGTAACCATATCTAAGTTATCTTCATTCAATCCAAAGTTCATCAGAAGAGGTGCTCTGTAATTTTAGCTTCAGGTTGGTATAGTTACTCCTTTCCTCCATACAATTTACTTTTCCTATTTTTGTTGGGAGAAAGAAAAAGAGAATTATGATAACTTGATTTAAGAAGGGATTAGTTTCATGAGCGCGTTTATGGTTCATATTCATAATAAAATAATGATACCGATGTTGCAATGTTAACTTTCCTAATCCTAATTAATTAAGGATTTAAGGTCTAGTTTTTCTTTTCTTTAATTTTTTCCTTTGAAAATTATTTCTAACAAACATCACTTTACGGTAAATACTTGATGAAAATGTTTGTATTGAGGCAAGTAGAGGAATTTGACAGAGAAATACTGATTAGTATATGATGAGTATAACCATATTGATTTCGGCTTTGATTATCATTGCTGGCATAGTATCACACTTAATGACAACATCCATGAGTAAAGCTCTCTCAAATGCATCAAATCAAAGTAGTAATGATATATAATGCAAGGTTTGGTGAAAGGCCGTACTCAAAGGGTGTAATGTAAACAGGTTAACCTGACAATTACATCAGTGACTGCTGCTGTTTCCAAAAAATTTATCAATTTTCATACTCCAGTGACAAATGCAGCCATGCAATCATAGTGAAGCTTCAAATATCAAACAACTTCAACAGCTTCATTGTCTTGTCTTAATTCTGAGCTCTTCTTCTTCCAACATCATTACTTCTCTAAGGCATTTGGCTGTCATCTCTACTAAATGAACACAACAATTAACTAATAATGCATTTGGATTTGTGTATGTAAATTAAAAAGTGTGCATTTTGATTAAAAGATTATGTGTATTTTTTGGAACAAAAATATGTATTTATTTATGCATGATATAACAGCTTGGCAAATATTTGATGACGATGGCAATGGCAATGGCAGTTCAACCAAGTCTAACAAATTAAAAGGAGGCAAAGTTGAGTGATTAGGGATGGATAGCCTTTGAATGTTTCTTGATGTTGATATGAAGAAGACATACATGAACACCAGAATTTGCTATGGGAAGTTGGAAAAATGGTATTAAATGGTCAAAGGCGCACCACTGAAGCATCACTACGTGAATTCTTCTTTGCAATTTTTCATTAATTACTTCTTCTTTCTCCGCTTCTGGTCTGAAGGATCCTCTGAGTGATGTTTTATGTGCTGCGGTAACTTTGCTTTAATATACAATATACTAGATTTAAAATGTGTGATGCACACAAAAATACTAGAATACAAATGAGTACTATAAAATAAAATTATTTAATTTTAAAGGTATATTAGTAAATGCTGCTGCATTATTAGTTTCATTAATTAGTGGAAAAGACATAGCATCATTTTGTGATGAAGTGCATGTAAATCAAGGTAATCATAAACTTGCATTACACCTTAGGATGGATGTTACATTGGATTTGTTTGAAATTGAATTACAAACAAGATATCTTTCCTCTAACTAACTAACTGACATGCTAAACTCATGAGAATGGGATCAATATATGTCACATATTCAGGCGGAAACAGCCTGTCTTACTCTTGAACCGGCAGCAAAGAATTCAGTGATGCCTTTTTTAGTGAAGAGAATGAAAATGGTAGTTAGCAATAGGTTAGTTGTTATTATGCTATTATAGTGTCTCTCATTCTCTGTATTGTAGCAAAGAAGTCAGTAAGGAGTTGACTGATATCAAAGCTTCTATTTCAAGCGTTTGAGCACTCTTCTGATCTACAAAATGATGAGAAACAGAGGATCGCACTTGGAGAGAATATAATGAGGCTCCTGCGGAAGTTTGATACTATTCAAGTATGTGTTACTGATGCTGTTTACTTAATATCAAATCAGCAATTTCTTTTCAATATACCTTGATTTGGTAATAAAATGTTGCATCAAGTATGTATTTGTTTCACTATTCTTTTTATCAATGGCTTTACATTACAATCACGTGCGATAATTGTGATTTGTAAATGATTAGATACATATGCATTAGGAGGATTATTTAGAGTCTTAGTTAGCTTCCTTGTCCTTGATCAATGTTATATACCAGGGCTTGCATCCAAGTTTCAGGGAAACAAGAAAATCTCTGGCAAGAGAGCTTACATGCTTGCAAGAAAGGCTTGATTCTGTAATGGTCAAGAGCAATGGAAGAGGTTCAATCTTCTGAGGAATCATCAGGCTGGGTGAAGGCTGATAACTCGAAAGAATGTTATGTGTTATAAGCTTGTAATTCTGAAAAACATAAAAAATTTACAAAATTACTTTGCGCACGCAAGCCATATCTCACCCTCCAAATCTTATCTTAATCCTCTAATCATTCGGAACGAAAAATTACATCCAGAACTTGCTATCAAAATTTCAGCCCAATCCACCATTGAACCACTCCCCAACTGCAGATTTATAGTGACTGCATAATCAACCCTAAAAGAAAAAGAAATATCATCCTAATAACAATATGGTAATGAAAATTGGGGTCAATTACATCAAATTAATCCATACCGAAGTGCATATTATTCGACTATGATCACAAAATTGTAAAACTTAAATTATTAATTTAGTAAAAGTACGATCATCTTCATGAAATATTTGAACAAAAAAAATCAATTATTAGACTAGACGTGTAGTTCAACAAATCACATAATATTCAAAATAGGAGCTAGTAAGCTTGACATTTCCAGCAGAATCTACAAGCGATCAAACACTCAAAGCCCCGACCTAATATTTTCTTCAACAAGGAGACACTTTATCAAGATTGTGTTTGATAACAGATTTTATTAATGAATAACGATATTACAGAGGTCTTTATAAATTCATGTAATAAACTTGAATGCATTAGAAATGTTACATCTTTTTGTTTAAATTTACAGTTAAAGAACCAAAATTAAGTTGATATTTATAGTACATTTAGTTTAGCATATACATTAAAAAATAAGAAAGATAGAAAAACCACCTTTTCTTGACCTACATATAACTAATCCCTTCTCAAATCAAGTTATCATCATTCTCTTTTTCTTTCTCCCAACAAAAATAGGAAAAGTAAATTGTATGGAGGAAAGGAGTAACTATACCAACCTGAAGCTAAAATTACAGAGCACCTCTTCTGATGAACTTTGGATTGAATGAAGATAACTTAGATATGGTTACCAAATCTCAGTATGTACTTCCTAATTCTTTACCAAAGGATGAAGGTATATTTCACATTACATGCATTAAAACCGCATGAAAGAAGCCAAGAAAACATAAGATTTGAATCTAGGATAGGTTGGCATTTTTGAAACATATATAAAAACTAAATTACACAGCTAAAACAAGCATACTCTGCAGCATTCAGTCTGGTCCGGTATCTGAGGTACTTTTCTCTCTTAGGATTAACATTGGAAGCTTGAAAATTGTAACTTTGCTTGCTGCTGGAGCCTGAAACCATATCTTCATCATCCCATTGGTTCAACTGTGTATCACCATCTATGTTAAAACTAAAATTAGAATAGCATAAATTAAAATTACAACAACACTAAAATTAGAACAAGCACAAATTAAATACCAAACCACAAATTAAAATTACATAATCAAGAAATAGCAACCGCAAAAGTTACATGAGAGAACACTGGAATAGTGAACATAACCGCAAATAATTAAAATTATAAAAACAACAAATGATCAAAAAATAAAAAAACCAAAAGTTAGAACAGAAAACGCTGGAACTAAAACCTGAGGCTCCATTCTAGATGCAGGGGACTGTGTCGACGAAAACTGTGGGGCTAGACGACGGAAACGGCAGGGCTGAACAGCTGCAAACGGAAGACAGAGAGTGGCAATTGCAGGGAGGAGTGGAGGAAGGCACGATGCTAGAGAGTAATACGGGGTTGCTGCTACGTGAAGGACGATTTGATGAGCTGTTGATGCATGGGGAACGACAAGGCGGCTGCTTGCGTGAAGAACGACGGAGAGAGAGCGCGGCTACGATGAAGAGAGAGGGTGAGGATAGGCTGCTGCTGTCCGGGTAGAAATTAGGGACGAGGTTGTATTTTATTGGTAGATTGATATTCAATGATGAAAAAAATTGTTCAGATGTGTTTTTTTTGTATAAACAGGGGTGAGAGAGATTAGATTAGGGTTTATGATCAATGAAGTAATTTTTTAATGTATATGAATAATGAGATGTATTTTCATTTTGATTTTTAAATTAATTTTTTTAATATAAAAAAGGGTATTTTAGTCTTTTTTCAATATTAAATAAAAAATATTTTTTAATTTTATTAAAGTATAAGGATAATTTAGTAAAATAATTGATATAATATATATTTAAAAAAAATTAATTATTGACGTGAAAATTATAATCCACGTGTCGTGTTTTAATTTGTCCACATTTTAATTGTATCGATACATATGAATTTATGATGATACCGTAGCAAACACCAATTTTAATATACATATAATATAATTGTTAATTTAGGTATATATCTAGTAATAATAATAAATACCTAGTAATAAATATATAAATTTGCTTGAAGTATCAAAATTAAACTCCAAATTTAGACAAAAAATATTTTTTTATAAAAATATAAGTATTTATCCTGATGACTAAGCTCTTACTTATAATTAAGTGTGTATTAATCTACCTTTAAAATTAATATAAATTGAACTCAAATAAGAACTTCTTCAAAGTAAAATACATAAAAGACCCTGAATATTAATGGTAATAGTAATTCTGGGAGCTAATCATCGGTAGAATACTCAGATACTATGGTGAGGTTAGTCAATAATTCAATATGACATGGATTAACCAAAAATGGTAGAAGTGTAAAAGAACAAATTACAACCTTTTGCTCTCACTAGTGCACAACACCCATGGAATGGAATTTAATTATTTTCCTCGGAGGAGTATGAGGCTGAGGGAGTGAAAGGGAAAGATGAAAATGTGGACCATTGTGATTTTTTTTAATCTACTTTTTTTTTCTTTACCAATTTCGAGTTGCTTTGATTGAGTGCAGTTTTACTTAAGGGTGGCAAACGGACATAAATCTATCAGATCAATCCGCAAAATTTGTCAAAAAAATGGGCCAGGTTAAAAAATTGAGACAACCACACATCAAAAGCCTGCCTAATCGCATTGCTTAAACCGTGAGTTTTGGTGGAACGGAGCGGACTTTTTCACCGAGCTCAGGATTTTTTTGAAAATGTTCTAATTTAGTGTTTTAAATTATGTTTTACATTTAATTGATTATGTTCTAAATTTGTAGATGTTTAATTATATGTTTTGGACAATATTTATTTTACTTTAGACAATGTTGATTTTATTATTTTGTTTCAAAAAACTTAGTTTATGATTATGTTTATTACATATTTATAATTATAAAAACTTTAATATTTGTAAATTTAAAAATTATAATTTTGTTATGTCTTTAAAAATTATAAATTTATTAAAATAGTTGTAAAATTATATATATTATTTAATACTTAATAGTAGTAAAAAAAAAAATTTGACGGGTTTGACTCGCCAATCCGTTGTTAAGCGAGACAAAATAAGATTTTTTTTTTTTTGGCCATGACAAAATAAGATTTTAATATCGCTTCATTAGCTAAGGCGGGACAGGCCAGCCCACCAAAGGGCAGGCTTTTGGCGGACGGGCTTTTCCCGCTTGCCACCCATAGTGCTACCATAGATGAGAAAAAAGTTGTGGGTTGGTGTCTCTGTAATTGGTAGGAAGGGAACAATGATTGGGTTTAAAAAAAGAAAATACTAAAATTTAAGAAAACTTTTTTAGTTTTAAATAAAAGAAAATATGATTCAAATCATAATTATTTTTCAGACTAAATTCAGGAGTCCAATTATCAAACACACTCTTAAGTCTAAAGCGGGCAGAGAACAACTAATTATAATCCTTAATCCTTGTGAACAAGAGATATCCAACCCTCCTCTATAACGGTTATTCAATTTATTTACCATTATCACATAGGAAAAAGTTGACACAATTTAAAACCAAAAAGGAGGGGGACCTACTCTTAACCCAAAAAAATTATATTTCCCCTCATTGCTGCTTTGCATAGCAATTTCACTATATCAGCAAGACACAAGGATTGATTGCAATAATTGCGATGAAACTTTAAGATAGCCAAATAAAGATGAAGTTATAGAGGTAGGACAACAATTAGGGGGATACTATTTGCTCATAAGCAGAGTATTTTACATTAAATGACACACACATAATTGCACATCACAATAAACCTATGAATCACCATAGTTTGGGCCATTGGCCACTCCAACATTGTCAAGGAAATGGGTTTATTGTTGCACAAGAAACAACTCATGAGTCTAAACATAGGGAAATACTATCTATTTCACAAAAGGGTAAGTCACATATGAAGGACTTAACTCTTGAATGAAAAGCATTCTTCACAGTGATGAATTACTTGTTCTCAGGAGGAGGACCACCAAAGAGGTAATTCAAGGAAGACCCTCCACCTGGAGCCGCATGAACCTTGGTAGATGGTCGATCCTGCAACCAAAGGAATCCATGATCAACAATAGATGATAACTCAGCATATCGAACAAAGCTTATAACCAAGGAAGACAATGTAACTAGTATGGAAATTATCAATCTTCACTCCTAAAGATAATAAAATGAGATGTAATATTACTCATTTTGGCCAAATTCACTGAGCTGACCTCCACCATTAGATGGAATGTGAAACTTATATGGTGTATGAGATCAGCTTTCTCATATATAACTTATTGCATAAAAATGAGGAAGGAATTAGGGACACAACAAGGCAGGAAGAATTGCTGTATGGTGCAAAAGCTACTACTAATATGTCAGTAATAGTGAAAACTATAATTGCAAATGCACCTTGAAACACATTGGCTGAGATCTTAAAACACATTAAGTTATAAAGTGTGTTTGAGGTCAGCAGATCAGCATCATACACAAATAATTCAGTGAAATACCATAAAATTTTATGGAAATGATATAATATCAAGAAAAGCACCATATGAAATTGCTAGTACGAAGATATATCACTATCAGAAAACTTCTTTATCATGTGCCACAAAGTGTAAGATACAACTCAAGCTCATGTACTGAGAAAGAAAGTTAAAACAATGCCTTATCTTATGAGGTGGGGTCGGCTATGAGAAAGAAAGTTAAAAATAAAATAAAGGAAACACAATACATATAAAGCTAAAGATGGTCAAGGATAGAGGGCAAGAAATGCCAATCCTTAATATGGATAATTCAGAATTGCATGATGAGATATCTGTCAATCGAAATCCCATAATTAGGATTAACGAAACAGCATAATTTTAAGAAAAATCTACAGCAGTTGGAAGTGAAACACCCTCCTCTTGGCCTTTGAAATACTAGAAAAGGCTAAAGGATATAGCAACAATATTGAGAGCATAAACAACAAGGAGCGCAAGTATGCAGTACAAATCAAATGACCACATCGACAACAAGAGATGTTAACATGGGTTAATACCGTGAGGAAGTTGCCACAGTTTTGTCCATCAGCACGATGGTAATTGTTTTTGAGATTCCCAGGAATTCCAGCTGGAATTTGCTTATCAACTGGTGATGTAACAGTAGCATTTTCGGTATGACCACCATCTGCAGGCTGACGTTCACGGCTTGCAGCTGGTGCAGCTGGTGCAGCTGGGGCATTGTTTACAGCCGGGGCATTGGCTGCAGCTGGAGCTGGGGCATTGTTGGCAGGTTCATTAGTGCCAAAGAGATAGCCCAAAGAACTCTGACCTCCACCGGCGCTGACACCACGACCCATTATCTGTCAGTTAGAACTTGTGCGGCTAAACCTACATTGCAGCATTGCATGTAGCTTTAGTGGAATGACAAGAAGATAACTTCAAAGCAAATTGGATAACAGAAACCACCAATAATAAACAACGGATATGATAATCAAACCATTAGAATGTGTACGCAGTCCAATAAATAAGTTGATTACCTCTTAGTGCGTGCAGATAACTGTTTTAACATAAGAAAAATATGAAGAACATCAATCATATATAGCTAACACCGACAATGGAATCTTTTGCGGGCCAGCAAGTTCTTATTCATATTTATAGAGGCCACCATAAAAGTTTAAAAGCTTTTCACTCAGTTAACTAGAACATAACCCACAGAAGTTCCTCTCCAATTACCATTTCTTATGCATGAATCTTATGAGCAATTTCTGGAAATATACTTTAATTATGTAAAGAAATCTATCAAAATTTCATCTCTTTTGCTACTATCTTTAGACACTGTTCACAATACAGATCTAAAGAAAACGAAACAATTTCAGAGCCTGTAAACCACATCACACTCAAGGTACATGCAATCAATGATAAAAGGTATCAAATGGAATTAAAAAAATCTAAAAGCAAGTGATCCCATGAACAAATCAAAGCTAAATAAACCAGTAGCCAGTAATTTTTTATATTTCCTTTTGTGAATCAGAAACCAATAACACAGAAAATAGCAAGCCACGAGAGTAACTTTGCAATGTGATTTCAATAATAGTTAATCCAAATCTCCAACCCCACATTCACACAATTAACACTGGTTGGGCCATAACAAAAGCAAAAATTATAAGCAATGCCTTTTAATTATTAAAAAAATACCGATCAAGTAGAATTTTACAACATGTAATCAAGAAAAAAATAATAATCATGAACAATGTGAAACTTCACATCAAACTCAAAAACAACACATAAGATTCGATATTCGATTTGGAAACTCAGAAAGGAGAATTAAGCTCGTTCACTGTGCAGATCGAAATGGAGAAACAGAAACAAGTGGGATCAGAGATTTTGCTTACCTTTCTTTTTCCCGAGATCAATTCACCGGAAGATGGTAACAGAGTCGGTGAGGTAGTAAGAACTAAGAAGAGAGGCACACACTGTGACTTGAAGATAAAATGAATATGGAAATGGAATATTTAAAATGGAGCCTTTTTTTTTAAACCTCCGAAAAATAATATAGTAAATATTAAGTTATTTCTTATTGTTATTTTGTTAACGTCTCAATTTATTTACGGATTCTAAATGGAGGAAAAAGGCAAAAAAAGGTCAGTGAAGGGAGCTGGCCAATGGGTCCCACATTGTGTATATGGATTGATTGGCCCATGCCGGCCAGTTACTAAATAATTGCGCTCACGTGCATATGCATCGCTTGTTGTTAACGCATTTTACATTTTTTTTATTTAATATTTAAAGTAGTCTCTCAACTTACGAACGAATTTTAAAGTCGTCTCTAAATTTACTGTGATCTCTATATTATCACTGAATTTAACAAAAATGACTTATAATTGTCTCTGAAGTATTTTCCAATAGAAAGATGATTTGGATTAACAGAAACTATGCTAGACTTCCAAAACGACGTCGTTTTTTATTTGGCATCCAAATAGAATAGAAACGTCGTCATTTAATATATATAGAGGAGATTTAACATGTTTAATGACTATTCTTCTCTCAATCTAGCGTCGTCTCTTCTTCTTCTCGTTATTTTCTTCAATGCGCCACTTTGAGAAGAATTTTTTAAGACATTCTCTCTCAAAGAAAGCAACCGCATTGTAATTGTCTCATCTCTATTGCACACGTAGTGGTCTGACGAAAAGTATTTTGATTGTTAGAAGTAACTAAAATAAAGAGGAGAAACAAAATAACCACTGTCTACTCCTCTGTTTTTCTTGATCATGGCTTTTTTCTATATTGTTAAGTCGATATTCATTCGTTCATCCCTTTTGTAATGTTCTATTTTTTCTGGATATTTTTGTTCAGATTTTATTCGTATGTTGTTGTTTCGTTTTTATTGTTTGTTTTTGTCCGTGATGATAATAGTTATGGTTGGAATGTGCTAAAAATAGAAGTATGTATGTAGTTTATGTACGTAATTTATGTGTTTTCATGGTGGGTTAGGGTTTAGATTTATTGTGCCTTCCTTATTGATGGTAATTTTGATGATCATTTGTTGTTTGCAGATGACTCTCATTACTATTGTGTGTCTCCATAGAGATCCTTTGTGACGAGTGAAAACGGTGTCGTCTCATACATCAGGAACTATATTTTAGAGATTTCGAAACTTGACCTAGATCGGTTAGATGTGTTTTTCATTAGGGAGTACTACAAAGAGCTTGGATGTGATAAGGTAGAACACTGTTGGTGGTTGGTTCCAAACAGGCCTTTAGAGACTGGTCTAAGGGAACTAAATTCTTATGCTGAGCTCTTGGAGATGTGCTTCTATGCTGAAAGAAACCACAGAAAAGTGCATGTGTACTATGAGCATGGAGTATCTATTCCAACGTATTTGGAAGAACTACCATCCAAAAAAATAAGGAGGTGGTGGTTGAAGTCCCTACCCAATCAGTTTTACTAAGAACATGACCAAACTCTAGGCCCATTCCTCCTAACCTAGTTCCAAACTCATGTATCAACCAACCTAAAACTACTGAAATTTTAAAACCCACCCAACAGCCAACCTCTACTATTATGAACCCAATTTCTATGGCTGCTACCCCTGCTCTATGCAACCAAGTTATGAATCATATTCAAGTACCACTTCCAACCACCAATTCAACCTAATTTCCAAATGTACTCCAATATTAGTGCCTAATTTAATTATTATTCTTTTTTCTTGTTACTTTATATATTTTTTTTCATCTAATTAAATATTGTCTTACAAGTTACAACAGCTGTTGTGCAACCCCAGGTAAGACCAGTAAAGCTCCCACAAAAATGAAGACAACATTATCCTTCAACTATTTCACCATCACCAACTGTATAAGCTTCAATTCCTCTACCAGCCACCAGTGCTCCTCCACCAAATATTTCAAATGCTCCTCCACTACTCATTATTCTAGTTTCAAATACTCCACCACCAACAACTGCTCGTATTGATCCAATGGTTGGTGCATCTGCAGCTATAGCTTCAAGGTTGCGTAGCGTTCTGTGATTTGTACCAACCTTGGAGTTCAAACCACCAAGAAAATTCAAGAATTGAAAATTTAAATTTTTTCATTGAGATATTTTGGTTTTAAACATTGAACTTTATAGTTTTTGAGTTTCATGTATCAGGATGTATGTGTTTTGGTTTGAGTTAAATACTTTATATTGTTTTTTGATAGTGTTTAATTTGACACAGACAAATTTAAAAATAATTAACATAAGCTGAATGTTATAATTAAATGTTTAAAATTTTATTATTGTTCTTTACCTTCATAGCAACAACAATGACAAAATAAAATATTGTATTATCATTTCTATTCATTTGTTCATAGGGTACAATAATCACAACCACCACATTTATGCTTTTCTATTACACAATATCCAAATGGTTTTTATTATTTTCATGCTACACAAACAACAATCACAATTACCAACATAACAATAACCAACAATAAACAAAAAGCTAGTTTAGTGTAAAATCCGAAAAATTTATAAAAGGATTAATTAGATAATTAATCATTAAATTAAAATAGTTAAAACGCGCCCAGACATGGTAAAAAATTAAAACCTAGGAATTTGAAATTTTAATGATAATAATTGGATTCGAAGAATTTTTTTGAGTGGAACATGTAATATATTTCGAAAAAATATATAAAAACGCATATTGGTATTTTAACCAGCAGTATCAGTTTAAGTTTGTCTGACATTGCAATTGAGACAATTAATTATGAGTGAAGAATGTTAAGAAACTAAAATTTATAATTTAGGAAGTAAACATAATTGGAATACGAATTAAAGCACTAATTTTTAAAGGTTTTGACCTAAAATTAAGCCAACAGGTTAAAACAAATGAATCGGGACCAAGGTGGGCCACAAACCAACCCTTATAACCCTCACCCAAAGCTTATTTGAGAGCCATTTTTATTATTCATCTTCTCATTCTTCCGCTCATAACTTTCTCTCTGAAACTCTGATTGATGAGCCATTTGTGGCCACACGTTCGTCTCGAAATATTTTTTAATTTTATCTGAACAAAGTAGTAAAAAATTTTAAATTCTATGATCAGTTTTTTATTATTTCTAATTTTGCATTTTTGGGGTTTAAATATTAAAGGGTTTGATTTTTGGTGTTTAGGGACGGTCCAACCTTAAGTGCTATTGAGGTTTCATCCCAAGGTTAGGTGAAGCAAGGTAAGAAATCTCAATTCCTCCTATTTTTCCTATTTTATGCGAAAACCCTAGGTTGAGACTATGTGAATTATGTAATTGGATGGATTAGAGCTTGTTGGATTGATTTTGGGCGTAAGGCGGAACTTGCTCAATGTGATATTGGTACGGGAGTAATTACAAGGCTCCAAGAGTTTGGAAATCGCGGACATTAAAGTATGGTTTGAATTTCATTTAAATACCATGTAATGTGATATGAAGTCCTAGGCTAGGTACCCCTAAGAATAAGCTTCAATTGTGTAATTGGATGGAATTGATATGTTGTAATTGATGCATTGTTGAAATTGAACTTGGATGGTGATTGTGTGTTTATGATTCAGCAGTTAAATAGATGAATGTTGGGTCATAAGCCGTGAATTTTGGGCCTGAGGCCATGACCGGGTAAGTCCGAGTAAGTGTGATAGAATGGAATGTGTGATTTATGTTTGGATTGGTAATTATTAAAATTGGTATTGAATATGTAAAAAGTTTTTGGGTGATTTAGGTCATAAATTATTTTGATATAATTTGAGAATGATGATGGGTCATTGAGGAGGTTTAAAATGTGGTTTGAATTGGTTTTTGAAATGAATAAGTTGATGAAATGCATTAAATGATAAGGCATAAAATTGAGGTGTGAAAATGATGATTTAAAGTTGTAATGTGTAAATTAAGTAAGCTTTAACTTGGTTGATAGTAAAGGAGTGAATTGGGATCGTTGGGAGGTATTATATTGATGAAGAAACTGATATGGCTCGTGAACCCCTTGAAAATTGATAAATTCTGTAAAACTGGTTTTTGGCCAACTTCGTTGGGCCATAATCGGTCCTTCGAGTTGAAAATTCAATGAAATAGATTTTTATGAAAATTTATTTAATGATCTTTCCAATAGTTCAAGAATGATTGAAAATGAGTTTTGTATAAAAATATAAATTTCTACCACATAGAGTCTTATGCTTAACACTAAAAACCTATCATATCACAGCAACACAACCTTATTTCCTACCATAACCAATCATACCTCAGTTTTAAATAATTTCTTATAAGAATTTCTCAATCAAACAATCAAAATCATCAATTTACCACCACATACATATCATTAGCTAACACACTAATGCCAAATTTGCTTCCTTTAATCATTCAACAATTCACACACTCATTCAACAATTTCCTCACCTAATTACTCAATTATATATACTTCATATATGTTACTCTATCTCCATCACAACCAACATCATACAACACTTCTTTCATTAAATTATCAACCTTCACAATTCGTTATCAATCATCATCAAAATCATCAATCATCAACCTTTATATTTAAATTACTAACTTTTAACATACATACATACTTCAACCTATCTTACGGTCAATTAGCCTAAATTTTCACACGACATTATATATTACATACGAGAAATCAAAACCATACCTTGGCCAATTTTTCAATAAACTTGAAACACCTCAAGTGTTCCCACACCACAAGTTTCCAAAATTCCAAAACCTTGCCAACGAAACCCGGCCTCCGAAACTTGACCTCAAGCTTCCAAATCCTCAAATTGGCTCCATCCAACACTCAATTTCAATCTATTATCGTAATTACCACCATAATCAAAATAGATCTCACTAATTTAACATATATACCAAGGGTTTGAGGGTGCTTACCTGACCCATAGCTCAAACAAGATAAACCTGATAATACCTGCAAGTTAACTTGAACCTAAACACCAAAATCATGCAAAATTCAACATAATTTTACATTGAGTTTCGAATTTGGGGAAGAGGAAATTGAAAAAGAAAATGTGTCTTTCTTACCTTACAATGTACTAGACTTTGTAGAGCTCGACGCGTTGGTCGCGTGGCCGCAAACGGTGCGGCGATCGGAACTCCGGATTGAAAGTTAAGTGAATTTGAAATTGGATTAAGGGTTTTGGTATTTTTGGCTTCTCCCATGCAAGGTTTAGCGTTTCTTCCTTGCTTTGGGAAGAAGCAGAGCTGATGCTCTTCATATATAAAGGGTTGGATTGGGTCTTGGGCCTAATACAGATCCGGTTCTCCCATTTCGACTTAATCTTGGGTCAAATTCTTTAAAATTAGTGTCAAAATTTATATTTTAATTAATCCTATCTCACTAAACTATAAAATTCTATTTTATAATTTCTTGGATTAATAATTAATTTATTGACTAATTATTTACAAATTTTGTGGGTTTTACATCCTACCCCCTAACAGAAATTTTTGCCCTCAAAAATTTATTTCTTTAAACTCTACATATACTTCCTCTTTTCCAATGAGCAACTCCATGAGTCCTCATTCGATAGAGTTCAATGGTTATACTAGAGGTCTCAGGCTCAACCTTTAGGTTCAACAACAAGGGTTTTTTTAGCTTTATCCGACATCTACATTCAAATTTTAGAATCCAAAGGCTACACACTTCTCATTATATTGATGCTTCAACCTGCTTTTCCCGCGTCACTCTGATCATTTATCATTACGATCTTATTTATTAATCCATTCAACCGGAAACCGGCTTGAATCTCCTTCTCACACTAACTAGATGACATCAACCTTTACTTCAGCTGCACAAGTTCTAATTCCATTAGTTGTCTCTACCACCAGGTTCATTACCGCCTCCATCATTGTTCCTAGTTTGCTCACTCCATCCCTTCAACAGAAGCTTGCACAGCAGTAGCAAGGGAACCAACGTATTACCTCACTCGCATTCACGATATGCCATTTGGGTATTATCGATACTGAATAATTGATATTAAGGTGATCAGTCTTAATATCTAAAGTCTAATGCTTCGAATCTTCAAAGGTAATGCTCATGAAAATGTATGCTATATATGTCAAGCAGACACCTTAAATAGCATGTACACACAGCTGGAGTATGCTCAGAAGTATAGTCAGTCCATTCCTCAGGCTCTACAGGAACGAACTGTTCTGATATCATAATGTAATATCCTACCACACAAAGTCTTATGCTTAACATCAAAACCTACCATATCATAGCAACACAACCCTATATCCTACCACAACCAATCATACCTCAGTTTTAAACAATTTCTTACAAGAATTTCTTAATCAAACAATCAAAATCATCAATTTACCACCACATACATATCATTAGCTAACACACCAACGCCAAATTTACTTCCTTTAATCATTCAACAATTTACACATTCATTCAACAATTTCTCACCTAATTACTCAATTACATATACTTCATATATATTATTCTATCTCCATCACAACCAACATTATACAACACATCTCTCATCAAATTATCAACCTTCACAATTCATTATCAATCATCATCAAAATCATCAATCATCAACCTTTATATTTAAATTACTAACTTTTAACATACATACATGCTTAAACCTATCTCATGGTCAATTAGCCTAAGTTTTCACACGACATTATATATTACATACGAGAAATCAAAACCATACATTGGCCGATTTTTTGATAAACCCGGAACACCTCAAGCGTTCTCGCACCACAAGTTTCCAAAATTCCAATACCTCACCAGCGAAACCCTACCTTCGAAACTTGACCTCAAGCTTCCAAATCCTCAAATTGGCTACATCCAATACTCAATTTCAATCTATTATCATAATTACCACTATAATCAAAATAGAGCTCACTAATTTAACATATATACTAAGGATTTGAGGGTGCTTATCTGACCCACAGCTTAAACGAGCTAAACCCGATAATACTCGCAAGTTAACTCGAATCTAAACACCGAAATCATGCAAAATTTAACATAATTTCACATTGAGTTTCAAATTTGGGAAAGAGAAAATTGAAAAGAAAAAGTGGCTTCCTTACCTTAAAATGTACTGGACTTTGTAGAGCTCGACGTGCTGATCGCGTGGCCGCAAAAAGTGCAGTGATCGGAGCTCCGGATTAAAATTTAAGTGAATTTGAAATCGGATTAAGGGTTTTGGTATTTTTGGCTTCTCCAATGAAAGCTTTAGTGTTTCTTCCTTGCTTTGGGAAGAATGAGAGCTGATGCTCTTCATATATAAGCGGTTGGATTAAGCCTTGAGCCCAATACGGGCCTAGTTTGCCCGGTTCGGCCCAATCTTTGGCCAAATTCTTTAAATTTAGTGTCAAAATTCATATTTTAATTAATCTTATCTCATTAAACTATAAAATTATATTTTCTAATTTCTTGGATTAATAATTAGTTTATTGACTAATTATTTACAAATTGTGTGGGTTTTACAAAAAAGCTATGAAAGTTCAAAGTTTGGATTGAAAAATTGAATTTCTGAATCATAGCAGCTTTTCTGAAAATCTGCATTTGTGTGTATGCGACATGTCATGCGTACGCGAGCAACAGGTTCTACAAAGTGCTCTCGCGTACGCAAACGTGGTTTACGTGAGGGGCCATCCACGCCTGCAAAATGAGTGTTGGGTCCCTCTAGGGAGTTGAGCATGGATAAGGCGGTACCCGTAATGAAGGTTGAAATCCGGCAACCCTTGGTAGGTCTAGAGTCCTACCAGACACGCGACAATACCATTTTGAAACCCATGCTTACGCAGAAGGCATACGCATGACCACCCTGTTTTGCTGAAAATGAATTTTTAACTTCTCAACCATTCTTCTAACATTCTAAACCTCTATAAACCCCTGTTATGAGTCTAGAACCGGTGTAATAGAGGAGCTAGAAATGAGATTTAATGAGACGAGACAATGAATTGGAGAAAGATAGATTAAATATAATGAGAGATATGATGAGGATGATTATGATAAGGAGAAATAATGATGATTGATATTGATTGAGGATGATGAGAATGATTAAGATAATGAGAGATAACAATGATTGAGTTTTAATATGATTTTGAATGAAGTGAAATGAGATTGAGGGTGAATTTGATAAAGAAATTGACTGTGATTGAGATATACCTGCCTGGGTAGATGCAGTGGCATTGTTTCACTTGCTCCAGGTTAGGGTTTGAGCTCCCAGGATAAATGCAAAGGTGTGGTTCGCCCCACTTACTCCTAGTTGAGAATGATACCTCTGGGGTAGAGGCAAGGAATTATGGTTTTTTCTTGCTTGCTCCCAGTTGGTAATTGAGATACTGGGTAGATGCAAAGATTGTGATTTTATTCTGCTTACTCCCAGTTGATGTTTGAGATCCTGGGGTAGACACAAAGATTGTGGTTTTATCCCGCTTGTTCTCAGTTGATGTTTGAGCTTCTGGAGTAGACTCAAGGATGGTGATTTTGTCCCAATTGCTCCCAGTTGGAATGTTGACCCTCCGTCGCAAGATGTGGTCGGGCACTTAGACCTTCCCGAATGTTTCCCTATGATATTGATATATGGTTATGATATCAGGGATGCGCGCATGCAGGGACCATCCAGGGTTAGCTACCGAACATATTGGGTTTGACTGTATAACTGACAAATGATATCATTGGCCATAGGACAGGCATACATCATTTGCATTTGATTTGGGTTTGCTACTTGTCTTGGCTTGTTTAACTGCACATATTATTTGACTAAGTGCTAGTTGTGTTACCTGAATTTACTTGTGTATTACTTGTTTGTCTTGCTTGTGTTTGAATGTCTGAGAGGTCTCTCATGCTGGTGTCAGTTGACATCTAGGGCTGTTCTGTTTGGAGTTTGGAGAATTGTGGAACTTTGAAAAAGGTGAAGTAGATTAGAATCCCCCTATGATAGCAACCTAATTACGAATTAGTGAGAACCTAGGATGGAACGACTGATGTATGGGAGTTTAAGATTGCTTAGAGAGTTCCTGTTAACTTATATTGTATATATTTGGCATTTTTACTGTACTGAAAATTCATGGGTTGTGGTTCTCATTCCGTATGTATTCTTTATTTTTCAGATACAGGTTCTGGTACTCCGCAATAAGCTGGAGTTCGTCTAGAAGACGGCAAAGTTTAGTTTGAATTCTGTTTTGTATTTTACTTATAGAGATTTTGATGTATATTTGGGAGAGATAGGAACTATTATCAACTATTTTGTTGTTGTAACCCTAGTCGACCTAAACTTTGTAGGTCGTGACTTTAAGTTTTAAGTTTTTATTTTATCCCGCCTTTCTGAACGTGCTATATTCGATACGTGTGTGTTTTCGCTTGCTATTTTCTTTAATTCCTTTTCAAGCTTTTCATTTAATAATTTCTTCTAACTATGTATATATTACGACTCCACCTTGAGTCATACCACCTTGTCATTGACTTATGACTCGAGCATGATAATATGAAGGGTAGGGTGTTACATTTAGAGCCCTAACTTCAGACTCCAAGCTTCCAATCTTTCAGGAAAATTTCATTCTCCAATCCTCTATTTCAAATATAGGATTATCTCTGCCATTTACTTCTTCTTCATCCGGAACTGTTAGCCCACATAAAGAGACCACATCACCTCTTGCCAACACTTTGCAATCACATTTCATGCCCATGGAAAAGAAATATTACAAATTGAATGAGCAACGACACCAGCTATATGCATTAACAAAAATCACCTACATTATAGTTAGGACAACCATAAAATGGTCTTCCTGGAGTCAACTCTGTTCCTGACCATGTGATGACGGGTCGGCTACCACACCCACACCTATCTAGAAGTTGTTTGTGACTACTTCTGGTGGTTCTTCTCCCACAGCTTCCCTTGGATCATCAGTTACTAGAGCTACCAACAAGGTTGCTGCCTCCACCCATCATGATCCATTCAAACCACGCTTAACAACGATAGATAAGAAAGAGAGCAGAGAAGAAGAAAGAGAGTGGTTTCTAATGGCAATAACAGCCACGTCATATAGTCGTTACCTATCCAGCATGGCGTCTCTCCATACACGTCATCACGTCGTTAAGGAATATTCCCAAAAAATGCTTCAAGGACAATCGTGAGTCACTTTTGTTAAATTCAGGGACAATATTGGGGTTAATGTTAGTTTAGGGACGACTTTGAGGCTCAATTGCAAGTTTAAGAACCACTTTGAGTATTAACTCTAGTTTTTTTGCCCACGGTACCTGACCTGACAGGATAATGACTAATCCGTCGCAGATCTGAGCTCCATTTAAGGGTCTACCATTGATCAATAGGTTGCTCTATACACAAGGCAGAATTCAAAATCCCGACACTTGTTTAAACAAATGAGTGAGCTGACCACTTGACCAACCCAAATTAATTACATTTTACATATTTTTGTCCTGGTGTCAAATGCACTAACCCGCCCTATTTAGGCCCATTTGTTATGTATGTTTCCCGTTTGTCTTTGGGTTAGACTCTGCTTGGCCCAAACTCTAACAAAAAATAGGCGAGCCGATGCAGCAAGGCTTTCATCTAATAGTGATTATTTTTGTCTTGCAATATGTGTATTCAAGTTAAAGATTTAGCTAAGGCTAAGTAGATGAAAATTCTTAGTGTTGTGTGTGTGAATGGCACTAATGGTTGGAGTTATCCAATTCGTTATTCTGACAAAAAAAGGATGAACCAATTATATAGCTATTTTGTACTAGGTTCAAACCCATAAACTGAAGTCATAATCAATTTTGATCCCAAAAATATTCGAGAAACAATCTTTGGAGATTTACATTAGTATGCAAGAATCATGGAAAATATGGCAGCGTTTGTTTAGTGTCCATATCTATTGACATACGTCCACTGTTTGTTTGATGAAACACAAATTTTAATAGACACGGTGGTACACAAGCATACATGAAATACATGTATTTGGTGTCTCTCTTCTCAGCTGAGACACTAATCTTAGACATAAACATAGATTTTTGTTTACATTTTTGCCCTCTTCCTCTTCCCAGATTTCCCTTCTCCATCTTCCCTCCTCCTTCCTCCCTCTTCTTCTAACACTACCTCTCTCCGTCACTGCTTCATCTGCGACCGTCACTGCCATCGCCACTGCCTTTGCTGTCACTATGCCCTTGTATCTTCATCTTCTCCTTCTCAGTTGATTGTTCTACCCTTGCTTCTGCGATTTTACTCTCTGAGCCACTGCCGCCAGTGCCACCGATGCGATGTTGCCTCTGCTCTTCTTCTTTCTCGGCCGTCTCCTTTCTCAGACATTTTTTTCCAGATCTAGCTAGGCCAACTTTTTTTTCATCCTTCTCTATCACTTTCTTTTTTGCTTCTGCTATTTTCTTAACTTGGCCTTTTCTACATTGCTCTCAAGTCTCACTTTCTTCTTTGTTTTTACTATTTTCCAAATCTATTTTTTTTATTTTGCATCAATTTTTGTTATTAAAAGACAATTGTTAAACTGATGATTAAATTTTATTGGTGATATTCATTTGGATTGAAGGTTGAAAAGTTAGTTGTAGTTGAAGAATTCAGAAATAATGACGGTGGTAGTGGTAGTTATATTTGAGATAAAATAGACATTTGAATTAGATGACTATGTCTTATATATCATCACTAAACATGTTACACAAATTTATGTATATTTGTGTCTATGTCTATTTGTGTATTTGTATTTATATCTTTGTGTTCAAAAAACACCAACCAAGCAGAGCCTATCATAACAACTACATAATGTCTAAACGTATAACCGGTATATTTGTTGTCACTACTACCATCACTACCTTTTCCTCTTTTTCTTTCATTTTTTTCATTTAATTTTTTGTTTTCATTTGTTTTCCTCCTCCTTCTTCTTTATCATTATCATCATCATTATCATTATTTCGTCATCGTCATCTTCTTTATCGCTATCGTCGTTATTATTATTGTTATCGTTGAATTTTTGTCATATTAATGATGTTGTCTGATCTAAAATTAATCTGGATGTGTTTTTGTTCATGATTTAGTCTTGTTTTGAACCGAGTTTGCGTGTCGCAATAATTAAGTAATTTTGGTGTAAAAACTAAAAAATTTATGTGAATTTGTTAAGAAATTTTGGTGTCTTTTATTCTGCATAATGCAAAATTCAACACAACGATGATGGGTCCAACCCTTCCTTCTTCAAGGTAAGGGAGAATATAATCTACAACCCGACCAAAAAACACACAATTTATCCGATTATTCCAGCACATTAACTTGCTAATGAGATGTCACAACACTAAAGTGTTAATCATTTCATAACTACTTGCGTTAGGCCATGATAAATTATTCTAGGTCTCGCCAAAAAAATATAGCATTAAAAAAGATATTTTTGTGCTTTTGTAACAGTTTTCGTGTAAAAACTAAGAAATTTATGTGTATATAAATTTCGGTGTATTTTTATTTTGATAAATTTTGCATAATTTAAAACTCTTTCTTTTCCTGCTCATCATCTTCTACTACTTCTTCTTCTTATTTTTCATCATCATCTTTTTTTCTTATTTTCTTTTCTTTCTTGTTTTACCTTTTCAAGTTTCTTCTTGATGTTTTACTCTCTTAATAAGAATAAAAATAATAAATCTACATTCATTTAACTAAAATAAATAAATAAATACAAGAAGAAGAAAAAATGCAGCATTAAATAAGATATTTTTATGCTTTTGTAGTAAAGTTTCGATATAAAAACTAAGAAATATATGTGTGTTTGTTAAGAAATTTTGGCGTATTTATTCTGACAAGTTCTGCATAATTCGAAACTCTCTCTTTCTCTTCCTTATCTTCTGCTTCTTCTTCTTCTTTTTCATTATTATCTTCTTTTTTTATTCATCTTTTCCTTCTTATTTTACATTCTCAAGTTCTTCTTATTTTACTCTCTTAAAAAAAATAAAAACAAAAAATTCAAATAAAGAAGAAGAAGAAATACATAATGCTGTAAAATTATTAGGAAGATGATGGACCTATATTCATTCAACTAAAAGAAAGAAAGAAATAGAAAAAAAAGAAGAAGAAGAAGAAGAAGAAGAAAATGTAGCATTAAAAAAGATATTTTTGTACTTTTATAGCAAAGTTTCGGTGTAAAAACTAAGAAATTTATGTGTATTTATTAAGAAATTTTAGTGTATTTTTATTCTGATAAGTTCTACATAATTCAAAACTCTTCCTCTTCCTCTTCCTCATATTATGGTGCTTCTTCTTCATCTTCTTCTTCTTATTTCATTTTCTCGTAATTCTTCTTCTTTCACTCTCTTAAGAGGAATAAAATTAACAAAAAAAAGAGAAAAATTAATACTGCAAAATTACTAGGAAGAAAAAGAGGAAAAGAAAAAACGTAGCAACAACAATAACAATAAAAAAATGACGATGAAGAGAAAACACATGAAGAAGAAGAAGGAATGCGACGAAAAAGAAAGAAAAATGCGAAGAGAAAGAAGGAAAAATGCGAAGAAGAAGAAAGAACAAAGACAAAAAAAATTGTTTGCATTAGTGAAGTGCGTGTATGTATACGCTGCGGGTAATAAAAGTAGTTTTTGTTGGGTTTGTGCCAACCTAATTATAAAAAAATTGAATATATAACAGGACTAATAAAAATCCATCAGACTAAATGAATTAGTTTCTTTTTTCGTATTTTATAATTTTATTTAAATAGTCTTTATAAACAGTGACATACTGATCTGTTAAAGACAGTTTAAATTAATAACAGAAATTTTTTATTTGAATAATTTAAAATTGGTTAAAAATTTTAAAATTGTAATAATTACCTTGTCTTTCAACAAATAGTCAGAGATCAAAAAAATATTTACTCTTATAAAATATATATAAGATATATTGAAGCAGTGTTGTCCATAGACAATATAGAACATTCTTCAATTTCTTTGAGATAAACAAATTAAGAATATGCTATTATGACGATTATAAGAGCAAGTCCAATGCATGAGTCCCAATTCTACTTTTTCTGACACAGCAAGGCTCTTACCGTCGGAGAAAATGAGAAGAAGGTCTCCACACAGATTTTAAGAGAAACCAGGCCCTCTGAATGAAAACTTTGAGATGGCCAATAATAATTTGTCAAATGGTAAGTTATTATTTAAATAAATAATTATATAAAATTTTAATTAATTATATTAAATAATTATATTTTTATTTAATTAATAATTTGTATTAATTATTTAAATAATAATTAAATTGTAATTAATTTATTAATAATTAAAATAATTAATTAGATTAAATAATTAAATTTTTATTTAATTAATGATTATATTATTATATTAAATTAGTCGTTGCAAAACTAGCCGTTGTAAAATTAGCCATTGGAAACTAGCCGTTACTATGTTACCGTTATTATTAATAAATTAATATTTTGTTACTCTATATATACTATTTAGATACACTTCTATATATTCTCACACTTTCTACTACTCTTCTTCATTTTCTTCCAAGTTTACGAAATCAAAGTTATGCTAATATTATTTTTTGTTCGAAAAAATGGATCCAAACCAACTCAACTCTTTCTTCAATTACTTACAAAACTTTTCTCAAATTCCAAATACCCAACAATCTCAAACCTCAAACTCTCAAGTCCCAAATCAAAACTTCACACTACCGAATACATTTCAAAATCCAAATCCACAAAATCTTTCTAATTTCAATTTTCAAACTTCTTATAATAATCAATTTCCTATATTTCAACCGCAAAATCAAAATTCACAAACACCACATTTTCTATTTTCATCCATATTTAATCCCTCTATTGGAAATGTTACTCCAACTTCATTGCCATTTTCAACTCAATTCAGTGCATCAAGACATAACTCATCTGGTGTTGGTGGCTCTTCTAACCCATCCTCTTAGACTCCTATACAATCTAGTCCAAATTCGCAATATTCAGATTTTGCCAACCCTTCATGGATTAGATACTATCGACCTCAATGATGATGATATTGAAGATTGGAGGCAAGATAGTATTCAACACTGGCATTGGAAAGAGGATGAGATGTTGATCAGTGCATGGTTGAATATTTCAACTGACCTTATAATTGGTACCGATCAAAAGGGGGAAACATAAGGATGGTATAAGATCAACAAGACTGTTGCACAATTTGCTGGTTGCTACGATCAAGCTAGTCGAAACATAAGGAGTGGTTCGAACGCTGATGATATAAAGGAGTTGACCTATAAACTTTATTCCACAAATTATGGTAAAAATTTTACTTTTGAGAGCCATTGGAACATGCTTAGGTTGGAGCAAAAATGGAGAAGCCAACTACCTACACAGAGTGGCGGCTCAAAGAGAACCAAAGTTAGTGCAACTGGAGCATACTCATCCTCATCAAACCCAGAAACACCATTGGCTGACGAATCTGGTGTGGACTCTCCCGTTCGCCCACAAGGATCAAAGAAGAGCAAGCGAAAAGGTAAGGAAAAAGCACAAATGTCTGAAGATTTTAGCGAAAAAATCATCAGTTATTAAAAAATTATCTCTCATGAAAGATATTAAGAATGTTAGAGAAAATGAACTAATGGATAGGGAAAAAGAAAGAGAAGAGGAGAGGAAACATAAAGCAAAGATTATGGCAATCAAAGAGAAGGAGTTACAAATTCAAGCGGCAATGAAAGAACAAGAATTACAAGCTCAAGCGGTAATGAAGGAACAAGAATTACAAACTCAGAGGTATATTAAAGAAATGGAGATAAAAGCAAAAGAAAGGGAAATGGAAAGGATGGCCAAGGAAAGGGAAAGGAAAATGGATATGCAAATACTTAATCCTGACATGTCTACAGTGAGTGAAAAACGACGAGCTTTTCATGAGATTGCATGTGAGAAAATAATTTTCAAGTGGTTTACTTAATGGTTCCTTGTATTCGTAGAGTTATGTAGTATGTTCTTATTTTTATTGCGTATTACTATTATGTGATGTAGTTTGTTTTATTTATTTCTGATGTACTTTTTTAAATTAGTCAATATTATTGTGCCCTTATTGTTCATGAAAGTGACCGTTGCAAAACTAGCCGTTAACTAGCTGTTAAGGTACTTATTGTAGACACACTTATAAATATCAACTATCAATGACTCCGCAACTCCACTTCAATTCTTGTTTCTCACCTCGAAAGAGAATTAAAAATTACATTTTTAGGTATGGCTAGAAATTTTGATGATATGTTTAATGAGGCTTTTTATGGCAAAAGAAGACGGCAAGATAACAAACTCATAGATAATTGGATCGATGAGTGTTTACTCGAAGATTCAGAAGAAGAAGATATCGATAGAAGCTCTATCTCAACTACTCGTAGATAGATCAATAGAGATCGAAAAGCAGGACATGATCGCCTTTTCCAAGATTACTTTGCAAATGAACCGGTGTATAATGCTGACATTTTCTGACGGAGATTTCAAATGAGAAGACATGTGTTTCTTTGGAAAGTAGACGCTCTCTCAAACGTCTATCCGTATTTCCAACAGAGGGATGATGCAACTGGAAGAAGAGGGTTGTCACCACTCAAAAAATGTACTGCTGCGATACGGATGTTAGCATATGGCGTAGCATGCAGCTGATGTTGTTGATGATTATATGCGCATAGGCGAGAGCACTACAATTGAATGCTGGAAAAAATTTGTTGAAGGTGTCATTTCAGTGTTCGAGGATGAATACTTGCGAAAACCCAATCCAAATGACATACGACGCCTGCTACAAATGGCGGAGGGTCGTGACTTTCCTGGCATGTTGGGTAGCATTGACTGCATGTATTGGTAATGAAAAAATTGTCCAAAGGCGTAGAAAGGTATGTACATGAGTGGTTATCGTGGGGTTACAACCATAGTACTTGAGATTGTAGCATCTTCAAACCTTTGGATATGGCATGCGTTCTTTAGAGTTTCTGGTTCAAATAACGATATCAAAGATCGTTGTCCAGTGTTTGATGATATTCTAAATAATCGTGCTCCGGCGGTAAATTATACTATTAATGGTAATAATTATACTATGGGATACTATTTAGCAGATGGTATTTATCTTGAATGGGCAACATTTGTCAAATCAATCTCAAAGCCACAAGGGAAAAAACGCAAGTTATTTGCACAATACCAAGAAGGGCAAAGAAAAGATGTGGAGCGAGCATTCGGAGTGTTGCAAGCACGCTTTGCAATTATACGTGGTCCAACTCATTTTTGGGAAAAGAAGAAGCTTGCCAACATAATGAGAGCTTGTATTATATTGCATAATATGATTGTTGAGGATGAAAGAGACACTTATGTAAAAAATTTTGCTCAAGGCTTAGAGTATGATGATGTCAAAAATGACTTATCACAACCTCAGCTGAGAGAAGAAGATTTTGCACCATACCATCAATTTCTCCAAAGAAATGCCCAACTTCGAAATAGGCAGCATCATAGACAATTGAAAGAGGACTTGATTGAACACATATGTCAATTTCACAATGCTTGTCGTCAACTATAGATTTTAATTATGTTTTTCTTTGTATTAAGTAATTTTACAAATTAGTGTAATCCCGAATTATATATTGTGTATTATTGTTGTAGATGAATTTATTTAATATTAATATCTTTTAATAGTGTATTATTTTTAAATTTATAAATTTAAATTACACATTATTCAAAAAAATTAATTACATTAATTTCAAGTATTTTAATTAATTAATTAAGTAGGACCACAACAAAAATTAAAGTTAGTTCTTTCTAATGGAAAAAAGAGAGATATTTTAAATTCTTATTTACTGTTTATGACATAAAAATTAACGTAAAATTATTTTTTATGACAGATAAACTATAAACAGAAATTATGATGAATTCTCTACTAAAAATGACCTAAGAAATCGAGAATTCAAGTTCCTGCGGTAGTTTCGATGCAGGTGAAAGATAACGAGGAAATGGAAATTAAGTAGTGGAATATGCTTGCTCGCTGGTTATGACTTATGTGTGTTGTTATTCTCTCTATTATAGTATTATTCCAAGTTGGCGATGACACAAGCCTTTATTTAGCTAATCAAATTTAAAATGATAATTTGAGTTATTATAAAATTGCGTGTTATTTTGAAAGTGTTTCTTTTGTTAAAACTTGTTGCCTTTTTTTTTTCAAAGATTTTTGTGTTTGTGTTTTATATTATTTTTACAGAATTTAATTTTTATATTATATATATGTCCTATTTTTTGTGTGTGTTTTTTTCGTGTTATTTTTAAAGAATTTCTCTAAAGAAAGAAGTAGAAGAAAAATCTTTATCTTTTAGCACTTAATTAAAAACACTAATGAAAATAAAAATATTAATAGATTTGGATAAATAGAAAACAATTTACATTGTGTTTGTTCCTACCTGTTTCGTCTTTACACTTAGTGGACATTATTTTTCCTTTGAGAAATTCTCGGTCATTTCGCTCTATTATAACCACGCTTCAGTTTTAGGCCTTTTTTTTAAAGAAAAAAATATTATTTGTATATTAAAATTAGTCACTAAAATTAATTATTAATATATATATAAATATATATATAGTTTAATTTATTTTTAATATATATTTATATTTTAATATGTATTTTATATTAGTGGTTAATTTTAGAGACTAATTTTAATATAAACATAGTATAATTTTTTTTTAACATATTGACAAAACTTTCGCGCGTAATTTTTAATTATTGGATGTTGGTGTTTCTCGAAAATATATATGGAGGCAGGACCATTCGTAGGCAAATTGTTTTTGCAGATTTTTTTTAAAGTTATCCAAAAATAATTAAAAAAATAAGCATATTGTATTATTTTAGAGTAATATTTTATGTATATTAAAATTAGCTACTAAAGTCAGCCATCAGTATAAAATATATGTTGGAAATAAATATATATTGAAAATAAATTAAAGGTTTAATTACTCTGTTAGTCCTTATAATTTCGCAAAATTTTTAATTAGGTTCCTGTACTTTTTTCTTTTTAATTGAATCCTTGTACCAATTTTTTTAAATTGAGTCTCTATACTTTTTTTTTCTTTTATTTGGGTCTCTCTACCATTTTTTTTAGTGGAGTCCTTATAAAATTAAGCTAATTACTGCTAAAAGAAACCTAATTAAAAAAATAGTGCAAAGACTCAATTAAAAGGAAAAAAATTATAAGGACCTAATTAAAAATTTTGTGAAACTATAGAGACCAACAGAGTAATTAAACCTAAATTCAACTACACATATATTTATATACAAATATATTAATAACTAATTTTAGTAACTAATTTTAGTGTATAAATAATATTTTTTATTATTTTAATATTAATACCACAATATTCGGGAGAGTATTGACAATAGTATAACACAGGAGGATATATTGACAAGGCGAATACTCCTATCAAGACGTTCCAAACGTCTTTTTCTAAAAGATGCCATGTGTCACGTAGTGATTGGCCTATTTATAAAACTGGTTAATTTATTTTTAAAGTTTGATTCAACCCGGCTGGTTTATGTAACCCAAACTGGGTCAATTTTTTTTTTCTTTTATTTTGGTAAATGACATCGTTCAAAATCCTACCCCTCACCCCTCACCCTTCACCCCTCACTATCTCCTCCCTCAATGTTACTTTCTTGCTAAAGCTGAGCTCTCTCATCTGTCACTGTGGCTCAGTTGCTCTCGCTCGCACAAGCTCTCTCCCTCTCTCGGCTCCAGTCTCTCTACTGTCTCTGAAATCCCACACAAGCTTGTCGTCTCTCTTTGTGTCGTCACTCATTACCATCTCGCATCAGTCGCGCTCATGCACCTTTCCTGCCCTCGTCGGCGGCGGCGGCAGAAGCAGCAGGTCCCAGGACTGGTCGTCGTCGTCGCTCCCTGTCTCGTCACCGTCTCACACTCAATCATGTGCCTTTGTTGCCATTGTTGTGCTTGTCGCCGCCAGCGGCAGAAGCAGCAGGTCCCGGGACTGATTTTCGTTGTCGTCTTCTTGCTTTGACTTTCGCTATCAGCTTCCTCTTTGCCGTCAGCTTCCTTCGCACAACCAGAAGCTGGTCTCCAATTTGGTTAGTTCCAACAAATTTTTCTGTTCTTTTTTTTTAATTTTGTTGCTGTAATTCATCACTGCATTTTGATTTTGCTGCTGAAATTTGTTGCTGAGAATATCAATGAACTAGATTTTCTATTGCTGAAAATCATCACTAAACCTTTAATAATTTGTTATTGAGCTAGAATTTTCTATTTACATTGTGTTTACATTGAGCCTAATTAGTTGTGACCATATATATACTTCAATCTAGAAGTTGGATTAATAGTTTATTTAGATAGATATGTCTTGGGGATGCTGAACAATACTTGTAAAAATTGTTACTGCAAGCATAAAATTTAATATTAATTTATTACTCGTTTATATTCTTATATAAAAAATTACAATGGTAGAATTAGTATGTGTGAGCATACTATGTGTTCCGGGGCTTACCTAGAACCGGATGGTGGTTGGGCTTGTTTGTGAGGCCCAAGCGCTAGAGGAGGGTGGTCTCCGACTTGGTTTACGTCTGGGAGTCTCCTTCCGACTTGTCTGTGTGAGAGAATGGGGGGTGGTACCTGCAAAGACACTCCATGTCTAAGTCAGCAAGGGTGTAAGCAGGTATAGACAGTATTGGGACTTATGAAATACCTGAGAGGTGTCAGTGTATTTATAGTAGTGAACCCATAACCACCGTTGAAGTAGTTCCGCCATTTAAGGTGGATAACCGTACCTTTATCTTAGGGAGGTTGAGATATGGCTCCTAGAAGTGGGTAGAGAGATTTTAGGGGCAGTTACTCATTTGAATGAATGGTTATCTGCCAGCTAATCTTTGTCCCCGACTTCTTTAGGATAAGTCGTGGTAAGAACCGACTTCGTAGAGAGAAGGTCGGTACAGGGCGAGACTCAACCCTTTGGATTGGGCCTTTCATTTGGACCTGGGCCTTATCGTTGGGTCAGGGTATGAACAATGTATTGTGAGATATTTTGGTGATTATCTAACATATTATTTGGAGTCTATCCAAAGGTAAACAAGGCAGGATAATTGCTTTTTGGAACTTTATCCATGCATGTTCTTTGGTTGTTGACATGATGATATTAGAGTTCTATCCATTAAGCTCTAATGGATTTTCATTTTTAATGGTTATTATTTTGGTACACAATTAATTTAAATATTATGTCAACATTTTCAAGAAATTCATTGCCTTTATCTTAAATAATGTGTTCTGCTTTTGTTATCCTGGGACAGTACAAAGGCAACAGAGCATAAGAGTGCATTCAACAAATACAATATAAGGGGTCTGTCTCGATGTCTGAATTGGTCGAATTTGTTATTGATTATCGTCACTAAACCTTGAATTTGTTGCTGTTTTACTCAAATAATTACTTAGGTAAATCTTTTTGTTACTGAAAGTCATCACTGAATTGAATTTGTTAGTGATTAAATTTTAAATTTGTGGTTGTTTTGTTGAATAATCACTGAGTTCATTTTTTTTGTTGTTAAAAATTATGAGTTGAATTTGTTATTGATTATCATGACTGGACTTTGAATTTGTTACTGTCTTTGCTCAAATAATAACCTAGCTCCTTTAAACTTTTACAGCATGACTTTGCAATTAATATATTTTGTATTGTGTTCCTTCATCATTGTAGCTTGTGCCTTTGAATCAAATGAAAAGATTTGTCAACAAAATCTCCCTGTAAAAGTGAAAGTGACAGAAGCTCCAAACAGATTAAAGATCCCTCACGATCATTGCTGCAACACAGGCAAACAGCTTTGAATAGAGTGAAAGGCTCACTTGACTACTCTCAAACTGTACTATAGGCATTGATTCATTGTTATAGTAGAAGTTACCTATAATGTATTATCTTGATTTGAGGAAGCTTATCCTCTTATAGCAAATATTAAATTCATACATGTAATCAAAGTATGATCTTTGTCAAATACATTTGAACTTTTTCGTCAATTTTTATTAATTTTAATCAAAACTCTAGTATATAAATTGATTCATTTGCAAAATATAAAAATAGAATCATATGAAGCATGTAACATTATTAGTTCAATTCAAAATGATACATGATTCTCTTTCATGGTGTTAGCTTGTCATTTAGTTGGAGAAGTGAATAACTATAAAAAACTCTTTTTTATTCTGAAGTTCCAACAATGCTCATCATCAAATAAAACTCAGAATAAATTATATTAAGAATCAGGATAATATATATTCTCTTTTCTTTATCAATTATAACAATAATATTAGTACTAGTCTTTTTTAAAAAACTAACTAAAAAAAGAAAATATAACATAATCAAAATAAAGATATTAAAATGAGTCAAGGCAACACCAAATCATATGAATTACTGCAAGTTCTTCTTTAATATTTACATTGCATATACAAAATTTCAAGATACAAATATGCATGACAACGATAAATTCAAATTCTAACAATGGCACAAGGTTAGCTGTTTACACAGAAATTTGCTAATTTTGTACTTCAAATTCAACAATGGCAAAAGAGGCACACCCACCCACTGAGCCATTTTGTTCAATCATCCATAACTCTGTTTGAAAACAACAAAACAAGTAATAGAGCTTCTTCAGCAACAACACCCACAATCATCTCATCATCATCATCATTAATCACTAAAACTAATCAGCACCTCAACAACATTCTTGCTATAATAATGGTTCCAATCTTCTTCCTCAGCATTTATTTGTCTTCAAGTACCACAATCCATCAAGATCAAAAGACACACACTAAATAAAATCACATAAGACTTACCGGAAGGAAGAGCAGCGAACAACGAAGAGGCTCACGGACGAGCTGCGACGAAGACCGGCGAAAATACTGCTGCAATGGCGATGAAGACCGGGCTGGAGGCGGCGACAATTTTGCCTCACCCCTCAGGCGGAGATAACGACTTTGCGATGAGGCCGTGAAAAACCACAAATGAAAAACCTAAAATGAAAAAGAACCGTTTATAACCACAAATGAAAAAGAAAAAAGAAAAAAACCGTTACAAATGAACCGAATTTTGGTTTAATCAACGCTACGTGTTGAACATTAATTAGTAGAAGTAATGTTTCTTTAAAAAAAGATTTTTTTGTATATTTATCTAAGTGACGCCTTATTGACAATACACAAAAAAACGTATTGTATTTTTTTATTTAAAAATATAATTGTAGTATTATAAAAGAAAGAATGGATTTCTCATTTACGTCGAGAGTGAATATGAAAGTGTTTTATTTTCTTTAGATTGTAATAATATAGAAATAGAAAGATGTGTTACTTTAAAAATATAGGGTTAATTACTCTGTTGATTTTATAGTTTTGTAAAATTTTTAATTAGGTCTTTATATTTTTTTTAAATTGAGTTCCTGCACTAATTTTTTTCAATTGAGTTCTTACATTTTTTTTCTTTTATTTGAGTTTTTGCACCAATTTTTTTAGTTGGATCTCTATACAATTAAACCAGTTATTACTAAGAGGGACCTAATTGAAAAAAAAAAAATTTGATGTAGGGACCCAATTAAAAAAAAATATAGAGACCTAATTAAAAATTTTACGAAACTATAAAAACTAACAAAATAATTAAACCAAAAATATATTATAATAATCAATTTTTTTCTAATAAATATTTGAGGGTCAGTTTTTTATACGAAAATTTATGTGATATTGTTATTTTTTTTACAATAATATATGAAAAATTTAAGAATATATTTTATCAATATATTGATAATCAAATATTAAAAAAAATTACAAATATTTTTTATAAATAGTCTGTATTAGTATTTGATAGTTTAGTTCAATTTTAAATATATATAGTTGATGAATTAAATATATAGCTTTTGATTTATCAACAAACTCAAATACAAATGTTATATATTAAATTTGAAAAATTAGTTGAGGCTGATTTACCAGAATCTAACATCGAAACAATTTATAAAACGAATCTAGTAACACAAAACCCTAAATTAAATAATAAGTATAGAACAAAACCACATATTCTAATAAGTCTGCAATTACTATACAGCTTCCCATGCATCTTTTTCTTGGTGTGTAGTGTGTAGATCATGTTGCGTTGTCATTTATTCATAATGAGTAATACGACAGTTTTCATTTGTGTGGTTTCTTGGAGGCATCATGGTATCTTCATGGCACCGTGGAGTAGTGTTCACGTAACTCATCTGTTTTATAGAAATTTTACTTGTAAAATAATTTTTAAAAAAAAGTTGTTTAGACTTATGTAAATATTATGTTATTTTAATGTTAAATTTCGTTTTTTTTTTGTCATTAATTAGTCTAAAAGTATTATCATGATCTCAGTGAAATAATCAATTTAAAATTTCTAACTCTAATGAATAGAGTTCATTATAATATTCTAAAATAAAACTAGTGGACAATTTTTAAATTTTAATTATAAAAAAGTTGGTGATTTGCTTAATCCGAAATATGCTACTGAGCTACGTATGGTTTGGCACTTTCCACAATCATGGTTCGTGGATGCAATGTTGCTGCAACTTCTTGCCATTATTTTAATTTGAATTATGTCAAAAGTGGATACTACAACTTTAATAGAATTTATTATTTTTAATTAGTAATTAATCAGTAATATATAAAAATATGAACTAAAAAAGTATATTGTTAAATTAATAAACTAAAAAAATTTAAATTAATAATTAAAAATATTAATAAAAAATAATAAATTTTACTAATTTTTTAATTAATTATTATGTTTTTTGTATTAAATAAATACCTACCTTGCATGAGTCACGATGACAATGATATTATATTTTAGAATTTTTGGTACACGAGAGAGAGAGAGTTAAACTCTAAAATAATATTTAAAATTGGATACATGCATTATAATATTTAAAATCACTCACATGACTGTGTTAAGTCACAATAAGTAGAGAGATATAGATCTCATTAGTTGTTAATGACAATATCAAAGATAATAAATAAACTTTTTTAATGTTATTATGTTTCTTTTAAATTGATTGTTAGTTTCTGTTTGTCATGTCTACTCTATTATATTGTGTTGAATTCTTTCTTTTAAAAAAAAAAGATAATTCTAGAGATTCTAATTACACTCATCTTAAGGATAATTTATAACTTAAGTCTATTTTACAACACAAGTTGAAAAACTTAAATTTTATAAATAATTTTTTTTACAGAATATATTAAATAAATGAAAGGTAATGTGATTCTCGTTTAAGTTGAATTTCAATTTATGGTTTTTATTAATTCTTTATTATTATTATTATTATTATTATTATTATTATTATTATTATTATTATTATTATTATTTGGATTCCACATCATTTGTGTTCTCATACATATGGATATATAAACCCGTAAGAAGTTGCATCTTTTTGCAACTATATCTGAGTCTTGCTTATTGCTTAAGCTTACCTACTGGGCGTGTTCGAAGTGTTCATACGCTCCTAGTAATTCTTTTACACTCTTATTTATTCCATTTAATTATCTGCTCTAATTTATTTTTCCCTTATCTTCGATTATTCTTCAATATATATCTTATATATTTCTGGTTTTTCCTCATCTAATTTTATTTGAGTAATTCTAAGTTATTTGGAAATCTTTGTTTTTCTTTTTTATTTTTGGACTTTAATTTTCTTATGTCTTAATTTATGCAGCTCTTAATTATTACTTTAATTTTCTTATGATCTAAATTTATGCCGCTCTTAATTTATGAGCAAAGATTTGTAAATATAAAGCTCTTAATTATTAACGGTATTATACTTTTATCTATCAAAAACAACATTTGATATGTACTTTGATATTTACGAATTTTTGGTATGTACTTTTATCGATTCCAAACTATTTCACGTGTATTTTTATTTTATTTTATTTGTTTATTTATTTATGGTTTGAACTAAAGTTTGAGTCGAAGAATATATAAACTGTGAGCAATGCTTCATCGTCTAATGGCTTCACTTTAATTTAGAGAATAAAATAATTCAAACTTTGAATCCACCGCAACAAACAGCACTTTTGTGATATTTTTTTTTTTTCAGTGGTTGTAAATTGTGATGATTTTTTTTTTCAGTGGTTTTAAATACCCGTTAGCAAAAACATCACTAAATAAATTGTGGTGATTTTAGAAGTATCAAATTGTCGTTAATTTACAATATTTTACTGGACTGATTTTTTATTGTATTTCAAACTGTCGTTATATTATTAGTTGTGGTTACAATTTTGTGTTATATTTAGTAATAATTTTAAACCGTCGCTAAAATAACGAAACGCTATCTATTCAGTAATAGTAAACACTTTTTATTAATGAAGATGATTTTTACTTTTAATTTTATTATTCAATAGTAAACACTTTTTATTAATGAAGATGATTTTTACTTTTAATTTTATTATTCAATAGTAAACACTTTTTATTTTTTCTGAAATTTATAATAAATATCATCCATCTTAAATAAATCTTCTCTTCTAAAGTTTGAAAGATAGATTATAGACGATTTTATTCGTATTTTGTGCTAAAATGGTATTGTATTTAAGAACTCGAAATAATAAAAATTAAATTTTATAATTTTTTTTTGTCATAAAAAATTTAAAATTATACTCTTAATCATCTCTCCTAATTACTTAAGCCGTCTAACAAAATCAAATTTGGAAATCATAAACTTATTTGAATGCAATTTCTTCAATGGTAAAAATTCAGATGAAGTCGATTTCACGTGAAGTTGATATCTGAGAGCTGTTAGATAAAAATTTAGTCAAATCAGTCAAATTATTTAACGGCTCTCAAGTATCAACTTCACATGAAGTCGAGAATTTTCACCATCTTCAATTTACAGTGCTGATAGAACCATTACCTTATAACAACCCTGTGACTAAAGTAAAATAATTAATGTTAGTTAATGTTTCTCACGCCTTAAACAAACAAGCACTAGAAATAAACAAGTGCCAACAATTTTAACCATAAGATTATAAATATAAAGACTTTGGTATTTTAAGTTGACTTTCATATATGGGGTAGGTAATTCCACCCAAATAATTACATTATAGCTGGAAGCTTAAGATTGAAAGCATTGATTATTATTATTAATTTTTATTTGGTCTTCATTGATTATTATTATTATGTTGAGTGCAGGCTGGAGACTAAGTCCTGCTCTGCTTTAAATTAAAACATTGAAGAGTCATGAACAATTTTTTGGTCCTATTTTAATCCGAACAGTATTCATATTTTATTTATATAGATAACTTGTATTATGTAACTTGTTACCCTTTTTTGAATCTTTTTGTTGCTTACATTTATTTGCAGGGTACTTTATTTGATATCACAATTATAGTCTCCCTCTGTTCCTAGAAATCTCCGGTTCTTTCTTCGTGACCAAGGTGTGTGTTTTTTTTAAATTATTTCTTTTTAATTTCATAATTTTGTGAAATGAAAAAAATTAAAATAAAAATGATTTTCTTTGTGCTTACTTTTTTTTTCTTTTTTACAAAATCTAAAAAAATAAAGATATTAAAAATAAAAACAGAGAATATTTTGGCTAAAATTTTATTTGCAGATTCAGGTGGATAAAGTGATAAATAAGATGGGATGCCATGCAGCACAAAGCAACAATACAGATTGTGATTCTCCAAAAGAATGTGTGGCAGATGAAATAAAAAGTGACAAAGAATTTTCCTCTAATGAAGAGGCCAGTTCAGAAATCTTGAGAATTTGTTCTTGTGTTGGGGGCAAAGTTGGAATTTTGAAAAAAAAGCTTCTTGTTCTTGATATTAATGGATTGCTTGTGGATTTGGTTTATCCTCCTCCAAATGATCAAAATCCAGATACAATTATTAGAGGGGTAGCAGGTGACATAATAATAAGATTAGTGTTATTCTACAATTTTAATTAATTAATTAATTAATGAATACTAATTCATACTTTTGCTAATTAATAAGTTTTTGCTTTATCTTCAGTATTCAAGAGGCCTTTTTATCTGGATTTTCTTAAATTCTGCTTTGAGAGATTTGAAGTTAGTATATGGTCTTCAAGATCAAGGTAAATGATCTTCAACTATATTCTTCAATTAATAAATTAAATATTATCTCACCTAGCACAATAACTTTTTTAATGTAAGAGTTCTTTTTTTTTTAGAGCATTTATTTTGAGACGAAAAACGTGTAACTTAATTTAATTTGTGTCTTGTTTCCTGTTTAAAAAATATTATATTTTAACAAGCAAGAAGATGCAGTATAAAGTGTAAACTTCTGATTTTTTTTTCTTTTGTAGGAGAAATGTTGAACCAATTGTTGAGTATTTGATGGGAGAAATGAAAAACAAGTTGTTATTCTGTTGGGTACGTACTTGTTGATCTTATTATCTTCTCACTTTCACAACCAAAAAAGTTGCAAATATTTAGATACCAATTATATTTTATGTTATTTTATTAATTATTGTAAACATTTTTTTTATTTTAATCTATTATTTTTTCACTATTAAATTTAAAAAATGTTTAAAATAGACATCAATTTAGATTTAACAAATGCCAATGCGTTATAACTCAAATTGCATAATCTTTCCATACTCATCTAAGACTAAGAGATCGCAAATTTGAATTTTTTTATCTTTGATAAAAAAAAATTAGATATACACAGGACGAAACTCGAACCTTTTAAGAAGGGACTAACATGCAAAATACAATTAAATAGAAGACAAAAAATAAAATTAGAAAAGGGCCAAATTATAAAATTAGAAGACTTTATAAATAAAATTTATTTATTTGGAAGGGCCATTGTCCCTTCGTATATACTAAGCTTCGCCCCGGGATGTATAAATAGTATTTTTTATTAAGAATTAGATTTAAATAAATAATAAATAGTTAGAAATAATTATATTAACTTTTATAAATTAAACTTATATATTCATTTTTTGAATGAATTTCCATGATTACAAGAAACAACATAAAAAATTAATTCCTTATTACATTATTTAGGAATATAAATTATAAAGTGGAAACTCAGGTGCAGTTAACTTCATGTGAAGTTGACAGATAAAAGTCGTTAAATGAGTCGATAAATTTGACTAAATTATCATATAACGATTCTTAGCTATTAACTTCACTTAAAGTTATCTTTGCACCTGAGTTTTCATCAAATTATAAACCCGGTATGTTAAACTTCCATGTAATTATGTACATATTCTTATTTATTCAGGACTATTCTCATTGTACTGGAACAAGCTTCAAAACATTTGAAGATAGTCACAAGGAGCTGCAGTTTAAGGATATGAAGAAAGTTTGGGATAAGCAGTTCCCTAATCTTCCTTGGGATAAAGGATATTACAATGAATCAAACACATTATTATTGGATGATTCTCCCTACAAAGCATTGCTTAATCCTGTAATTAAACAAACTCTTTATAATTAAGCAGAATTTCTTTATCATCAATATTATTATAATAATGTCAAAATCTGATTTAACATTTGAAACTTTTGTTCAATTTTTTCAGCCATACACTACACTCTTTCCTCATACATTCACTTACAAGAATAAGAGTGACAATTCATTAGGTATGGTATATATATTTTTGTAAATACATACCATTCTTTTTTTATACAATGATTTATAAAGGATAAATTATTATTTTTTATATTTTACTATATATAAAAGATTTTAGATAATTTTAAAGTGGAAAAATGAACAAATTTAATATCCATAAAAAATTTAGATTTGTTTGACAAAATTATACAAGTTAATGAATATTAAGTTTTTTTAACTATATCAAGTTAATTTATATATTTTATTATTTGAATTATCGATATTCAGATTTTTTTTCAAAAATAGTAATTTATTCAATTAATAAATAATATATAGGCTTTGGCCTTTGAGGCTTGGCAAGACATTTCTTAATTTTGTTCACACTTATACATATACTTGATCTTTTAGTTCTTTTATTTTGCTTAAAAGTTTGTCCTAGAAATATGTTTCATATCTTGACCCTCTATTTTAAAGCATGGAAATTACTTTAAAATAATATTGAGACAGAGACAATTTAAATTTCTTTTTTCTGATTTTCCAAATACTCTTACATTTCATGCCAATTATATTATTGTCTCTGATTTTTAAAATCATATATATATATATATATATATATATATATATATATATATATATATATATTCTATAAAAATTTTTGATAAAATGTGACAGAAATTACTTACAAGTGACGTTAACTTGTATAATTTGGCCTTCACCTGTCTTACATAGAAGATAACCATTTGATTGGGATTGTTTATCGTCTATACAATTATCAAAACAACATTGTAGAGAAATGATAACCATTTGATTGGAACATTATTTTCATAATTATCTAGGAATTAAACAATCTTAATAAAATAGTTATCATTCACGTATAATTGATGAAAACCATGTCATATAAATTAGGTCACATGTAAGTATTTATCTTCTGTCATTCTTTGCCGAAAATTCTCACAAAAAGAACTTATGCGTCTTATGAAAAGGAAGAATAAGGGACGAATTGTCATTTTTTAATCGTTAAAGTGTGAATTGTCTAAATTAAAAAAAAAATAGGAGTCGAAAAGAAATTTTACTCTTATATTTTTATACGTTTATTTATGTTTTCTTTATAAAGATAAATTTAATTTCATTATATCATTAAAAAAGTTTAATTACAAATATAATGTGATTATTTCGTATTTCTATACATAATATCTAATTGACAAAAGTGTTTACCTAATTTGATTGATCCAAAATTGTGATTTATGCATGGCAGGTGCTGGTGGTGACCTTCGAGAATATATAGGTGATTTGGTAAATGTGGAAAATGTCCCAAAGTATGTTGAGGAACACCCATTTGGCCAAGAACCAATCACCAAAACAAGTCAATCTTGGAACTTCTACATCCAAATTATTGATAGTCTTTCTGCCTCTTGAAACAACCAGACACCTTCAATTATTGTTTTAAACATAATTGAGATCAGATATAAAAGCTAAGGCGTTGTTATTGTTGTTATGACAAACCGAACGTTGGTTGGCAAATTTAAGTAGTATAAATTAAAGGAACACAACAGGGTGCATTTTTTTTTTGTCACTATATTTTTCAATTCAAGAATGCTATTTACATATTAAAATTAGTCATCATATATTTATATATAAATATATATTTTAATTTATTTTAATGTGTATTTTATATTTTAATATATATTTTATATTAATAATTAATTTTAATGACCGTGTTTATTCTCAATCCCTCATATTAAAGAATAAATTATAAATATTTTAGTATACACCTAATAGGCTAATATATTTATTCCTAATATGTACATTCAATAATAAATTAAAAAAATAATAATTATAAATATTTTCTATAAATTATTAAAAATTCTCATTATAAATTAAAAATAATTATCAAATTTAATATTTAGAATTTAGTTTTTAATATTTAAAATTAGTGAAATATTTATCAAAAATATTATATTTTATTAATCAGTTAGCATTATTAAATCTATTGACCACGATAATATTCATATCATTGATTGATTTTCATATAAAAATATTTTTATTCTATTTAGCATTTAATTTTGGTAAAATATTAATTAATTTTAAATTTAGTTATTATGAATTCTAACTTCTAAAAATACATGTTAAGATTGTTATTAATAAAAATTTTAAATTTTTTATTTTAATAAATGCTCAACAAATCATTAAAAATTTAATTTCATAACTTTACCAAAAAAACTTGTTTAATTCTAAATTTAACTTTACTAAATTTATCTTATTTAATATTTATTAATTATAATGATAATTAATAATTATTAAATAAAATAATTATTAAATATAACAATAATTAATAATTTAAATATTATTATGGTCAATAAATTTAATAATGCCAGCTAATCAATAAAATATAATATTTTTGATAAATATTTCACTAATTTTAAATATTGAAAACTAAATCCTAAATCTTAAATTTTATAATTATTTATAATTTATAATGAGATATTTTAATAATTTACAAAAAGTATTTATAATTATTATTTTAATTTATTATTGAATGTACTGTTTATTGTATTCATTATGGTATTAGTCGTAAATGTACTTTTTATATATGTTTGGACCATAATAAATGAAATTAACTTACATCCACTTATATATATCTTGATAAATCGATTTGTGCATATAATTTATACTAATTTGACTTTATCTGTTTCGATTTATTCTGGCCATTTTTGTTTATAAATTGAACTTGTCTCATTAGATTTACTAAGAACACAAATTTCCAATTAATTATCGTTGTGCCATGTAATTCGAATCAGTTACGTTCGATTTACCGCTTCCTTTAGTAAATCGAATTGAAGTTCAATTCGATTTATGCAAAAAAAAAAAACAACATTCCCATATAATTCGAATATCACCAATTCGATTTATATAGAAATATGGTTTGAGAGATTAATATAACATTTTTTTATTTGGGTGAATCATGTAATATTAAACTAACTTTAGTTTATTTATGTGTTTTGCCCAAAAATTTATGTATACCTTTAAAATATAAAAGAAATAAATTTTTACTCTAAGTTGATAGCTTATGATTTAAAACAAAAAAAACTGTCTACATGAAACACAATAGACGTATTGATAATTAATATACAACTGGCCTATTAGCTCAGTTGGTTAGAGCGTCGTGCTAATAACGCGAAGGTCGCAGGTTCGAAACCTACATGGGCCATTTTATTGTTTTAATATCTCTACTTTGATTTGGTTAAAATCAATATAACACCTTAAGAAAGCAGTGAAGTTATTTCATAATTAAGGAACTAAGTTGCCTGGTAAATGGTAATTAGTCAGTGACAGTCATTAAAGAGTGCGATGAGAAAATCATATTAATAATAATATATTTGGGTCATGAGAAAATAAAATAATAACTAATGATAACTTTTTAAAAATTCTTTCTATAAAACATTTTATTGTTTTAATATCTCTACTTTGATTTGGTTAAAATCAATATAACACCTTAAGAAAGCAGTGAAGTTATTTCATAATTAAGGAACTAAGTTGCCTGGTAAATGGTAATTAGTCAGTGACAGTCATTAAAGAGTGCGATGAGAAAATCATATTAATAATAATATATTTGGGTCATGAGAAAATAAAATAATAACTAATGATAACTTTTTAAAAATTCTTTCTCCTTTTTATAGTTGCATTCTATTTTAAAAGTTATTGGATTTTATCTCGTGTAATACTTAAATTTTGCGCTATTAAACTCAAATAATAATACAATATAAAAATGAAACACAGAAATTTTATTATTGTAAGGTTACAAATTTTTTTTTTTATTCTGATTAGAGAGAACAAATTATTTATTCTATAAACACTTAAGAATAATTTAATTTTTTAGAATTTTGCTTATCATCATCTAGTTGAAAATAAATAATGAAAGAACTCTTATAACGATGGAAAAAAATGTTTTTTAATCGTTTACATAGTGGATGATTTTGAAGTCGTATCTGTTCTATATAAGATATAGAGCAATGCTAGGGGGTCAGCAATTTTTGTGATTGTTAGCCATCAACTAGCCATCAATGATGATTTGATGGTGTGAGATTAATGTGAGATTTCATCCAATGGCTCACCTTTCTCTGCTGGTTAAATGCTGGCCAAAATTCAACAAAACTGCTGGTCCCTAGACTTTTCCTAAGATAAGATATATTAATGCATACGTATAGAAAGGAGGAATATAAATAAATTAGATACGTATATATATAATTAATTATTAATAAGCCCTCATATACAATATACGATGCATGTCCATTATTTATTAGCTATAGCTTTGCTTTGATTTGATGTGATGCATCAAGGGCTTATTGTATTATTAAAATGGTGGCTTGCCAGGTGTGGTCGGTGGAATTGGATTATGGCGATGGCTTGGTCCTGATGGTGGGGTTACTGCTCCCTTAATTAGAACACTACCGAATGCACCTTTATTATTACCTGACCAACCCCTTAACAACGTAGAAGCTCCACCAACTATTCCCTTATTTTCTTGTTCCATAGAAGTAAATAATTTTTCTCGACTTGCTGAGACTCCTTCCCCCAGCAACATCAGTATGATTATGAAACAATAAAGTGACTGGATTGTGGCACCTAATTTAGCCATATCAGTATATCACTATTACGACCAAATTTGAGAAAGCTGTTGTGTGTTTATCGTGAAAAACATGATCCAACATATAATCTATTTATAGGTGAAAAATAAATGATAGGACAATCAAAATAATAAATACCTAATATTTTATTATTAATAACAAGAGATAATATATATGTAGTATTATTTTTTATCCATTACTTAAGCTATGATTCGACTTGATCCATTGTATATGCATGATGAGAATAATTTGAATTTTTATTATACATTATGAGAAATAATTTAATTTTATTTACTTTAATTCTAAGTTGGTAATAGACAAGTTTAATGATTATCATCACTAACTTAATTATCAAACGGTCATAATATTAGTGTTGTAAATATTGTAAAATTAATAAATAATTAGTTAATAAATTAATTATTATTTAAAGAAATTAGGAGAATCAATTTAAAAAATTTAGAAGAGTAAAAATATTAAAAATATGAATTTTGACACTAATTTAAAGATTTTGTTCTAAAATCAAGTCAACAGACTAAACCAATTAAATCGGATCTAAACCAGAGCCAGCGCCCAACCTATTAAACACCAAGGGAGCTTTCTTTCTTTCACTTCTACCTTGGAGTCACGTTGCATAAGAGAGAATTGGGAAGAAAAATTTCAAACCCTTGTCAAACATTTTAATTTCGTATAACTTTTAATTTGGAGTTTTGATTGACGAGCCGTCAGGAGTCAAGTGTTCATCTCAAAATTCTTTTTAATTTTATCTGAACAGTGGTAAGAAATTTACATTTTTCACCCAGTTCTCCCTCTCTTCAATTTTGTGATTTTAGAATTGGAATATTGAAAAATTGAATGATTTTGATAGTTTAGGTGAACTCTAGCGAATAATCACTGGGTTTTGTCTAATTGATCTATGGGTAAGGTAAAAAACTGTTGAACTCTTGTGAATTATTGAATTATTGAACCTTATGATGATTATAATGATATTGTGTGAATTAGATTGTGTTCTTGTTGATTTAGAGTTCAATTGAATCGTTTGGAACGAAATCCAAGTGATTAAGCTTAAGGAATTGACGTTTGGAAACTTGGAGCTTGTGAAAGGAGAGAATTTCGAGGTGTTTCAAGTTTAGAGAGAAATCGGCTAAGGTATGGTTTTGGTTTCTCATAGTTAATGTTTAATGTCATGTGAAAACTTAGGCTAGAAGACCTTAAGATAAGAATGAACTGAACGAATTATTGATGGGTTGTGTATATGGTATATGATGTGTAGTTTGGTTGTTATAAATGATTTGCTATTGGAGTTGGTTAGTTTTGAGAAAAGATTTAATATTGATATTTGTTTGATTTTAAAATAATTTGATACTGGAATGATTTGAATGATTGAGAGGTGTTTGGTTTGGTGGTTGAGACCCTTGAAAGGTGAAAGAAATTCGAGTTTTAGAGGAGACACTATCGAAAATTCTATAAGAATTGGAGTTTTTATTTGAAGTGTTATTTTAAAAAGAAAGATTATTATGTGACCTCTATATTTGAGACTATTTGTTGATCCTTTGTCGCAAGATGTGAATGGACACTTTAACTCCCCAAGTTTATATTATTGAGTTTGGAGTTTGACTCTATGAAATATTATATTTGAGCTTAGAGTTTGACTCCATAGAATATTATATTGTATGTGTATATTTTCTGAGAGACCCCTCTTAGAGGAGGTGTGAGGGGGTTGTTTCACCGATGACTTGGAAGATTATATTAGAGGAGACAGAAAGTGAAGCGTTAAGTTAAAGTTAGATTTAAAACTTGAATACCTTAGATAACTTATTTAATTTCTGGTTTAGTTGGATCTTTAAGCTGAAATCTGAGTGTCGAAGTTCTAGAAATGCCTCTGGCTTTTCTGAAACCTTTTATATTAACTATGCGGACACCTTTACCATCCTAAGAACCTCCGGTTCTCATTTCATACATATTTCTGTTGTTTTTCAGATATAGGTCGAGAGGCACCTCGTTGAGCGCTTGGAGTTTCCTGTGCAAGCGAAGTGTGGTTATTTTGGAATGTTGTATTTTGTATTTATGCTATATATATGTATATAGATTCTCCTCTGTATATATTTTATGTTTGTCCCTCCTAGAGGATAACTTGGAGAAACAGATGTTTATTCTGTAGTTTGAGTTTTATTTTGAGTTATATATATATATATATATATATATATATATATATATATATATATATATATATATATATATATATATATATATATATGCTCTGGCCGGCCTTAGTTTCGTAGGTCGAATTTGGAGCTTGATATTTGTGTTTTGAAATTCTGATCTCTATATTGTGTTTTCAGTCTTTTTTTTATTTTACCTATCCGTTTTATGATTTTCCATGCGAGTATGAAATGATTTTTTGTTTTTGCTTTTTCTTAGCTTCTTATTCAAGGCTCCTAGATATGAATTCTTTTAACTATATTTATATAAGTCTTTTCTTTTAGAAGTTGTAATACCTCACCACCTTTACTTTACAACTTAAGTGTAAGACTCTGTGTGGTAGGGTGTTACAAATGTCATTTATAATTTAATTAGAATAAAGTATTATTTTTGTCCCCAACGCTTAGGGTAAGTTCTATTTGTGTCCCTAACGTTTAAATCGTCTTATTTGTATCCCTAACGTTTGTAAAAGTGATTCAATGTCATCCTGTTATCAACTACACATTATAAACTTTAGTTGGAATTATAAAAATATCTTCTTAAAATTAGAATACAAATGTCTAGGACAGAATCGATTATCCACTCCGGATAATAGCTCATCAAAAGCTGAAACTAATCCTACAACATTTACATAATTCATTTTTTTAGGGATATGAGTGAACCTAAACACAAATAGTGAGTAGCAATATTAAAATCGAACACATCTAAGTGAGAATAATTGAAAAATACAATATGCTCTGTTAGTATAATCGACGGCAAGATAATATTAAATTACTTTTATAAACGTTAGGAATACAAATAGGACGATTTAAATGTTAGGAATACAAATAAAATTTACCCCAAATGTTAGAGACAAAAACGATACTTTACTCATTTAATTTCTGTATAAGTTATCCTTTATTTCTAATTAGAGATAAGTCCTGATCATTGAATTATTTTATTATTCTCATATATTTTCGATATTGACTTGATTGCGTTGTGTAACGACTCACATTTTTTAAAATCTAAATATAAATAAGTTATAATTTATTTTATAAATTTGAGTTCTTTATTTTTAAAAATTATTTTATTATAAGTAATTAAATTAATTTTATAATTTTTTGAGTTTAATTAAATTTAAATTCTTATATATATATATATATATATATATATATATATATATATATATATATATATAATATGATGAAATAGTTTACATAATTAAAACTATAATTCTAACAATTTATAAGTAATGAAAATTATATGTATATTTTAATTTGAGTAATTGATATTTTTTATTTAAAAATAAAATTTAGTTAATAATATTATTATCAAACTCAATATCTGCCAATATAAGTAAATATCGATACTTTTCGGTAAACTTAGTTTTGTTAATGTTTCATCGTATATCTTTTATTATTATGCTACTAATATCATTTATATTAGTAACTCATATATATTATTAGTTATGTTTTAATATATCCAATTTTCATCATTATCCATTTAGGATATTTATTATAACTTGAACCGCTAACTCTACAGTTTATAAATGCCACACATGTCCCATAAGAAGACACCACTTTATTACCATTTGATTATATTCTCTTCTTCATTCAGCCGAAGCTTAGAAAAAAAAGAGAGAGAACGCGAAAAACTTCCATGGAACCTGAAAGTTTTTTAGTTTGATTTCTTGGGATTTGTAACTCCAATAAAAAATCTAATTCGATAAAAGTGTTCATATTTTCTTTCTTTATATATTGGCGTTATTTTTGTCCAATAGAAGTTGGCGACAACTAGAAAATGGATTAATACAGACAGATTTAGTCTTTATTACAGATGGATTTTTAGTTACCGATAAAATTACTAACGGATTTTGTCCCACTGTAAAAGTTTCGTTGAAAATTTTTTTCCGTCAAAAAATTACCGACGGATTTTTACTAGTTACCGACGGATTTTTTCTCTGTAAATTCTCCATCTATTTCCCGAAGGCGACGAACTTTCCGACGGATTTTTCGTCTGTAATTACAGACAGATTTTTCGTCTATAATTACAGATTGATTTTCTGTCTGTAATTACAGATTGATTTTCAGACAGATTTTCTATCTGTAATTATAGACAAATTTTTCGACAATTTTTTCGTCTGTAATTTGAACTTTGGAAAATCATCTCACTCTGATTACAGACAGAAAATCCGTCTGTAAATCCGTCAGTAAGGTAAAATAGAATTTTTTTTATTTTTCTAATTACAAAATAAACTTGTTTTTATACAAAATAAATATAAATTTAATACAAAATTTTTATCTAATTTGTATTCGAATATTTATAATATTTCAAAAAATAAAAAAATTCATCGTATTATCAAACCAAAAGAAAAGTAGCAAGTCAATATAATTCAAAACATAAACAAAATGTATTGATCGTCAACTACATTTCCTAGTATATTGTTCAACCATACTAAAACTATCAACTATAGTCTTCAATGTCATCTTCATCCTCATCATCATCATAGTCCTCATCCGAAGACATTGAGGGTGGCGGTGGTGGCAGTGGTAGTGGAACTGCACTAGAACTACTTGATGCTCTAACCTTCTCATAATAGCTAACATAAGCCTCATTCCATCTCTTCTGTTTCAGCTTTTCCTTCTTGGCCTTTTCAATTGCCCATTCCAACTTTTCTAACTTCTTTTGAGTCTTTTCCAAAGGAGCCAAGCGTGTATCTAACAACTTACTAATACGCTCATCTGTTTATTGAGTAACACGCTGAAAAAACTCTTCATTGAGATTATGAATCTGTTCTCACAAATCAGGAACATAATTTTGATTTATTGGTGCTCTTCCAGATACAGAATTGGCAGAAGTGGTTCCAGACTTTATAGAGCTAGAAAAGAATGACCCCTTTTCCGTAAACTTGATTCTTCTTTTGCCCACCACACTTCCTCCCAAATGAAGTCTTCATCAATTGGTTGTAGCTTCATTCCCTGTGCTTGAGCCTCGACATGTTTGGCCTGAACTTCTGCCAACTTTTTTATAAACTTCTCTTGTTGCACAATGATTATATCAATTATATTATTATTATTAAGACAAATAACCATGCATATCACAGTGCAGCAAATGCAGATTATAGAAAACCAAGCTGATGATTCTATTGACTTTTGTAATTGAGATAGCTTAGTTATAAGCTTCTTCAATAAAGATTGATGTATATAATTATGGTTCTTGAAGAGATTTGTGAAAAATATGAATGAAATGCTAACTAATATTCAGTATTGGAACATGGTTCGTTACTGAGTCTCATGCACGTACAATATATATATGCATAAGAGATACCAAAATAGAGTTGGTGGGTTGGTCAACAAATCAAGCCTAACTAACATAACAGATTAGGTCTTAACTGCACTAATCCTTTTCTTTAATACAATCTTACTTTTCTATATTAATCCTATCAGTTCTCTTAAACTTAATTTACATATAACGGGAAAAAGAAAGGAAAAAGGTCATTGAAATTGCAATAATGGATATGTCAGTAATTATTCCGAAAACCCAATTTACTCTCTAAATCAGGTAATTAGCTTCTCCTCTGTCCCATGTGAGAGGGAAGTATAAGCCGTGAAAAACATGACCAAAAAAATAAAAGGGCATATAAATATTCAAGTGGCAACATGTACATTAGTTTAACATTTATGCTATATCTCACACGAGTGTCTTGAGAGCGCTTGTCCACTCATTTAGACTTGTCACTTTTAAGTGTGTGGGTTTTTTTGAAGACCTCCTCGTGGGTTGGTGTACGGCCCAATTGCTTTTTCTGTTCCACATAAAACACAAAATAAAAAAAAATTTACATAAATAGATATCTATTAAATAAGATCTAAAGCCACTTAAATTATGTTACCATCCTCTTTATAGTTGAGCTCCATGGAATAGAACCACCGTAATGGACAGAACCACCTAAAAGTGACGCTCGATTCTCCCTTGCTTTTTTTCTTATATTTTTCCATTTCTCATCTGTTTCATAGTACCTTTCCAACACCTTTTTGTAAGGAGGAATTAGCCATTCGTGGGTTATATCCACACCCTTACGGATATCTGACATCATTTAGCTAAATCGCTTACTTGTCCTATACTTGAAAGTCCTCTAGAAAAACTCATCATCATCATTATCAATAAGAAAGTGGCTCTGCACATACTCATCAAGTTGCTACTTATAAGATTCAAATCACATGAACAATATTCAATCAAGTTATGATTAAAGATAAGTTATGATTAAAAAAGAAAGAATAAAGAAAACAAAGAGTACAGAACTCTCTCACTTTGACTATATATATTACTACAAATAGAAATTGGTGCTGTTATTGAAAACTAGGGCATGTGTTAAGTCAAATTTAAAATAGTTTTTCACTTGTTCTATAAATCCAAATAACAATCAACTATCAACTAATCACCTACTATATTTCAATCCAAAATAATTTTATTCAATCCAACACTTTTACCTTTCACTCCTTAAACCAAAGCCTCTTTGTCGGAAGAGGGACATCTCCAAACTTTTTGTACAGTTTATCATATCGCTTTTTAATGATCTCTGTAATCTTCTGAGAACCAGGAGGGAAAGGTAACCAATTGATAATTTCATAAAGAATTGACAAATTAAGAAACTAAAAAAACTGTTTTAAGTCATTAGCATTTTAATCTAAAATTAAAATATAATAGTAAACACAAATCTTTAGTCTATTAGCACTTTAATCGTAATCAGAAAGCATATAACTAACTAGATTATCACAGAGCAAAAATTATAGATCCGTTCTTGGTTAACTAACAAATGCTTAAAGAATGATCAAATACTAAAAACAATGTCAAGGACTAATAATTTTTATCTATATTAGCCAACACAATGTGCAGATTGATGCAGTTTATTGGGGTATTTGGAATACCGAGTAAATCTCCAACTAAGTCTAGATTTTAGAAGATTAACATATGATCTTGACACCATGACTGATCGAGGAGAAACTTGTCTTCAATGATGTTTTTATTGATTCATACCCAGCTAGGGGTGTTCATCGTTTGGTCAATCTAAAAACTAAACCAGTTTTTTTGTTAATAAAAAATATAGTCTTGGTTATTAACCAAATTATTTTTACATTATCAAACTGGTTATTAACCGGTTAATAAAAGTCAAAACCGGTTTTTAACCAATTATTTTTAAAAAACCGGTTTTAAAAAATAACCATTTTTTATATAAAAAATCCAGTTTTTATATAAAAAATCGGTTTTTTCACCAAGAAACCAGTTTTATACCAAAAAAATTATTTTTACATTCAAAAACCATTTTTTATACAAAAATTAATTTTTTCACATACAAAAATCCAAATTTTTACCTTTTTTTAAAATTGATTTTTATAATCTAAATTAATTTTTTTCTTTCTAAATAATACAAGTAATATTTATAAATAATGAAATTCACTGTGCATATAATCCGTTGAAGCTAAAAAATGACATTCCAATTATGAAGGACCTCATCAATATTGATTTTATCCATTGACATTAGGTAGCAAATTTAGCATTCTTATCTAAATATCCAGTAAATATAGTAGTTTTTAACGCAAAATTTCAGTTCTGTTTATAGCATATATTTCATCGAAAATTACCATGATAAATTACAAATCATCAGACAGGAATAAAGAGATGGACTGACTTTGGAAAACAACAAGATCATATCATCTTATAAGCTCTCGCTTCAACGGCTAATAATAATATACGGTTCTATAGGCCACAGATTAGAGGCATTGCTATACAAAAGCACTCATCTTTGTAGCATTGACTCCATAAATGGAAGTATTTATCAAGTATCAATTTCAATCATCAACTGGTAAAATGAAAGAACTGATAAAGAGTAAAGACATAAATGAGTTTCAATTCAAAGCATGCTAGTACACCACAAAAATACAAAATTAACAAGCGAACCAAAAAATGAAAATAACCCAAATAACCCCATGAATCTGAACTATTTAAATACAATTACTGCAACCAACTACTAATAGATATCTATCCAAAAAAAATTAGCCAAAATTAAAATGAGACGTTTGTATTCAAGGTTACATTAAAGGAGACTAGAAGTCAAAACAAAAGGCATATATCTTAAAATAGAAACAAGGAGACAAACATAGAAGCCACACAAGTAAAACCACAATCAAACTCGTTGAAAAAGTGATTAGGAGCCGCAGCATCATCCATCAACCCTAAAATAAATCAAATCAAATCGGAAAATAAAAAAGTTGAAAAAAGAAAACAAACTTATCATCGTAGAAGAAAATATACTCCATCAAGCAAACAATACAAAAAACTAATATGAATAAAAAATAAAAAATAGTAATTATAACAATTAACAAAAGAATAAACAGAGAAATTAGATTTGAAAAACTAAAAGCGGTGGTGGTGAAGAGTGGCACCTGAAGCAAATTTTGAAGATATGAATCACTACATTTACCAAACTTTAAGGTTGGTCAATTGTCAACTCTTTTGCACAAAAATCAAAGCCAATACACGCAGCAACTACTACCTAAACAAGAATTGTTTGGAGAGAGAGAGAGAGAGAGAGAGAGAGAGAGAGAGAGAGAGAGAGAGAGAGAGAGAGAGAGAGAGAGAGAGAGAGAGAGAGAGAGAGAGAGGGGGGGGCAAAAGCGCAAATCAAGCACCTTTGAGAATAAACAAGAAACTTTCAAAGAAGAAAAAGAAGTTTGGATCCGCAACCTAGGTGCTCTGTCATGTAAGGGAGCAGAGAATTAAATTACAAAATCACAAAATCACAAAATCGGAAATGAAATCACAAAATCAAAGGCAAACGCTAGCTTAATCCTAAATCAAAAAAGGGGATGAGCAGAGAATCAGAAACAACGCACGGCGAGGAGGGGAGGAACCCTTCGCGACGGCGACGCCACGAGCTCAACTCAGAACTTCGTGCGATGGCGAGGAGAGGAGGAACGATGCGAAGAGGGTCGAGTAGAGCTTCCCCAGATGACGAAGGCACCCACGGTCTGTCTCCGCCGGCGGCGACAGCACCTTCTACTGGAGGAGAAGAGTTCGAGGGATGAGGGTTGCTGGCAACGTTCGAATGGAGTGTGAATGGGTGGTGATAAAATTAGGGTTACCTTAATATTTCTGACAGAAAATTTAAATTACAAATGAATTTTCTATCTGTAATAATTTAATAAAATGCAGCGTTTTGTCTATTTAATTACAGCCAGATTTTCCGTGAAAAAAATTAATTTTACCGATAGAATTATCGACAGATTCTGTTTTTCGTCTGTAATTTATGCTAATTCATTTTTTTTTTGTTTTTCGACAAAAAATTCCTCTGAAATTCCGTCTGTATTTCTATGAGATAAAATCTGTGGAAAATATTTGTTTGTAATAACTAATTTTCCAATAGTGGACAGTGACGTAGCTCCTCTTCTCCTTGAATTCAGCTAATTAGAGTTCTAGAAGGCACAGATAATTTCTGACATTTTTCTTTTCAGCAGCTCGGTCAAAAAATTTTTCCAGAGCTTTCGTTGTTTAATTTTCACACGGAGATAAGATTTGATAATTTTATAATAATTAAATATAAATTTAATAAATAAATGTTAGTTTGATTAATTATTATTTTAGTTTGAATGAGTTTACGTTAAATTATTTTTGTTTTCTTAAGATTTTGATTCGGTTATGTATAAATCTATAAAAGTGTTTTGATTATTTTGAGAGTCAAAATGAATATTCAAAAATTTTAAAAATTATATTAACTAATATTTACTTAAATAATTTATATATTTAATTAAATTATTATTTAACTATTTTTAATTATCAATTTAGGATGGATGCAGGATGCCACTGGCAGCCTTATTTTAGATGTGGCGTTATCCCCATCATTTCCATCTTACAGAGTTACACATTGCTAATTTCAAGAATTTCAGGTGCAGTAACAAGATGTTCTTGATGCGTCTCACCAGTCTCTTGCAGTATCAATGCAAACTCCAAACACCAAACAATTTCATCCATGGAAGGTCGTTGGGAACCATCTTCATGCAAACATCTCACACCAATCTCGCCAAACTTCGTCAAGCACTCCGGTTCAATCTGACCCTCCAATGCTTTGTCCACAATCTGATCCAACGTGCCATCTTCATGACAAGATACAGCCCAATGAGCAAGTGACATCTGTTGTTTTTCCACTGTCCTCATCAAAGGCGGCCTCCCACACAGCACCTCAAACAGCACTACTCCAAAGGAGTACACGTCAGACTTCACAGTTAAACGCTGTCGTTTATAGTATTCTGGGTCTAAATACCCAAGACTGCCCTTCACCACAGTGCTAATGTGAGTTTTTGAAATGCCGGAGGGTCCTATTTTGGACAAGCCGAAATCGGAAACCTTGGCCACCCATTTGTCATCCAATAAGATGTTGGTGCTCTTTACATCGCGGTGAATGATATTGTGGACCGCACCTGCATGGAGATAATGCAACCCCTTCGCTGCTCCTATGCAGATATGCAACCGTTGCTTCCACGAGAGGGAAGGGTTATTATTATTGTTGTAGAGATGATCTTGTAAGGTTCCTCGATCCATGAAATCATAGACCAAGAGCTTCTCGTTGCTCTCACAGCAATAACCAATGAGGGACACAAGGTGGAGATGGCGCAGTTGAGAGAGCATCTGAATTTCGGTCCTGAATTCCTGAACCCCTTGCTGTGAACCCGGTTTTAACCGTTTGATCGCGACTGGTGTTGAGCCTTCGTCGATGTAGCCTTTGTACACGTTGCCAAACCCTCCCACTCCGATAAGGAGGAGTTCATCGAAGTTATTGGTGCATGTTTTCATCTCAACCAAGGAAAATCGACGACAAAGAGCGGATGGCAATGGTAAGGCTTGAGTGTTGGCTACTTTGGAAGATCTCTTTATGCTCTTTTTCTTCTGTTTTCTAAGGAGGAAGAAGACTACACTGGAAAGAAAAATGAATACTGCAGAGACAGAGATTATCATGATTACTATGATTATTATGATCCTACTGTTTTGTGAGCTTTTAACAGAGACAGAGAAGTGTGGTGGGGCAAATGGATGAGGAATAGGGGGGTTGGGTCCTGCCAGGCTATTAGACGCAGGGTCACTAATTTTGAAGATTTCAAGGCCGTTCAAGAAAGCGTCGCTGTACAACGTGCCTGATGCAGGATGGAATTGGAGTGAAAGGTTAAACTTGTCCTGAGTAGTCCCTGGGATCGTAACTGCATAGTCTCTCTGTACAGCAATTCCATTTTGCTTGCTCCATTTTAGAACATCTGCACGGTCCTCCGCCAACTGGCCGGCTATGTAGATGTTGAACACTCTGTCACCGGTTTTATTAATGCTTGCGTAGAGCTCGCAAAAGTGAAGCCTGAGCATGTAGGTGAAGCCAGAATCAACAGGAAACTCCCAGGTCAAATTGGTCATTTGGTTGAGAGTTCGATTGCTGCCCATATCACGTGATGTTCTGTAGAGTTCAACGGGTGCTTCATAATCAGGACTCACAGTGATGTTCATCTTTCCGAAATCACCGGATAGCATATACACAGCACTTGGCGTTCTTAAATAATCAGCGTCATCTCCTGCCCAGTTCCTGAGCATGCCAGTATCAGCTTTAGGTGTGATTGTGTTGCCGCCAACTTTGATCCTGTAGTCTGTCTGCAGGGCGCTACTGTTTTGCATATTGTACGGGACACCTGGATAACCCACTAATACAACTTGTTGTCCGCTGGGTTCACTGAAGTAGAGATCACTGGGCATGGAAATCACTTCAATTCCATTCACAAACGCGTAAGAATTTGGACGGGATGTGTTTGGAGTGAAGGTCAGGTTGATCCTCTGCCCATCATCCACATTAATGATGTATTCTTTAAAGATAGTGTCGCTGTTTGCAGCATCAGCGTTAAGCGAAGCATCGAAATCCTTAAGGAGTGTGAAGCCCTCGGATTTGACCGTGAAGAAGGCGTTATGACGGTCAAAGGCAGCGTAAGAAGCAGGGTAGAAGAAGAGACGAACAAATTTCCGGCCAACTGTGACCGGGAAGGAGTAACTGAATTCAAAGTTAGACAAGCGAGCAGTGGTATATGGAACTTTGTTCGGAGAAGGTTGTGTGGCTGGTTGAGCAACGATGGTTTTTGTGTCTTGAAGAGTTAAGAACTTTGAGTCTATGTCTCCGCTCCATGACCTTTCACCGTCGGAGATATTGCCAGTTGAGCCACAGTTTATGGTCACACTATCAACTGGAACATAAGCTTCAATAGATATGGCTGAGTCCGAGAGGAACAGGAAATAAAGATAAAGGAGAGTGGATAGGGCAGAGGTTATGCTACAAGTATAACTCTTCAAGTTCATGGTTGAACAAGGAGAGTCGAGTGTTTAATTGCTGATGAGGTTTGAAGCCAAACGAATCAGTGAAATTATGAATAATTAATGAGGTGAGGCCATTGTTCCGATTCCCGTAATTACTAGGAACTGGGCAAGTAGTAAAATGCATGATTGTGACCCTAGTGACCCCCTAGTTCCGTTATTTGACTTGTTCAACTTTTGAAAGATTAATGTTGATATATGTTTTACTTTTGGATACACTCTTATTGGTTATATAAAATGATGAAAAAATTTAAGAAATTAACTATAATATAAATTAACTAAGTCAATTTTTTATTTTTAATTTTAAAATTTTAAAAATTAAATTTTTTTTATATTAAACTGATTTTTCAACGAATTGCCTTTATTTCTAATTGGTTTCTAACGGAACTCCAGCCCATGTTTGATTTGATGGAGTAGTAGGTGGTGTTTAATTCAGAGAAAGAGTATTCTTAGTACTTTGTTTTTGGTAAGAAGAAGACATATATATCAAGAGGCATTAAACCCACTAGTATTTTTAGTCAAGTCAAGTAAGATTATTGAAACTGAAAGCTTTGTCTGGTTCATTTGGTACTTATGTTTGGAAGCTAGGAAACCGTAATATCATCGTCTAGAAAATTAAACTGGCGTATACGGAAGGGTGGTGAAGAAGGGAAGGGTGGTGAAGAAGACTATTAATGCTATGCTTGACTCAGTTGACTGAGACCTTACACGTTCGATGTTTTAGTATGAAAATTTCAGCGAGGGAGCGAGTAAAACAACTAATCAAAATTTTTAAAACTGAGTATATCCAATTTAACTCCGAAATTTAGTTTAACGACGGTGCTTGTGCATGAATTGTATTCTTTACTTTTTAGTTAATTATTCTTCTTTCTATTCTTCAGTTACATGCATATTTGGATATTACGGATGAAATGGAATAAATAACTTCATAATGCTCCATATAGAAAAAACAGATAATATGGATTAACTGATTAAGAAGTATTTTTTTTTTTTGGTTTCATCGAGTTTAATGGTGGTATAGATAAAAAGAAGTAAGGAAGTAATATATCCTATCAAAAATGCTTTACTACCAATTGAGCAAATAGAATAACATTCTAATTTAAAAAAAAGGCGATCTCACATCAATATGGATGAAACGTCTGTTTTTTAAGACAAATGAATTCTACCAATTAATATTAAATATGTGGCATTGGTCAAATTAAAATATGGTTTTTTTTAATTGTTTGGAGGTCACTTACATAAAGATATAAAAAATATCTTTTTTAAAAAACGTGTACACATGTTATAATATGATTGGACATTTTTATTAAATCGATTAATAAGTTATTTTTTAATAATTTAAAATAAAATCGGTTTATTATAACAAAAATAATAAATCTAATTATTCATATAATAATTATTAGATCCGATTTGTTCCATTCAATCTACACAATATAAATCAAATTATATTTAAATTTTTTTATAAAAAAATTAAATATATCTTTGATTTTTTATTTTACAAAAATTTAAATTTTTAATAATTTAAAAATACAATTAAGTCCGTACGAAAGAAATTCTAACCTTACCCCCTTATGGCCTTATCCCTGCCCAAGTCCAAATTCAAGGCTAACGGTGAAATAATTTGCAGCCTTCTGGATCGTGATTTAGGGTTTGGCTCTCGGATTTGGATTTGGTTTTGTTGTTTTTCCTCTGTGATTCCTTTTGTTTCAGCGAGCGAAGACGGAAAACTACAGGGAGCAGCTTCGTAACGAGGCGGTAACTCAATCATGCTTTATTTGAATTTTTTTCTCGTTCTTTTTATTTTTACTTTGATACTTAAAGGCTTGAAAAACTCTACCTAAAATGCATTTTCCTTCGGTATATTTTCAGGTCTCCGACATTGTTGTTGCTCTTTTTATTTTTCTCGTTATCTTTTTTTAATTCTTCTTTTTCATTTTTATTATTGTTTCTTCCTTTTTTTTTCACTTATTTTCTCTCTTTTAATTATTTCCTTTATATATCCTCATCCATATTCTTCTTGTTTTTAATTTTCATTCATTTGTTTATTTAACGCTTTCGATTTCTGATCTATTTCTATTTTCTATTTTCCTTCTTCTCCATATTTAAAAAAAATATTTAATTCTATTTAAGATGTAAATTATATAAATAAATATAAATAATATTTATATTTATCTGTCTACTTTTACCAATAATAATAGCATGATTTAATATATTTTAATACACACAATTAAATACAAATTGTGATGTTTATAAAATAAAATCGCATAAGAAATAAAATAATAAAATAATTTTAAATAATAAAGCTTATGAGAGTGTCATCATCTATGCAATTCAATTCCATGCACAAGGTGATGAGTTTCGACGATTTTTACATTGATCATCAATTCGTTCCTTTCATAGCTTTCATAACAAATTCTCCCTCCTCTGTATCTCACTTCACTTTTTCTTAGCTTGCACTGTAAATTTCACTATTCTTCTCTTCTCCAACCATTTTTTACAGGGTGCGATGGGACGGACCTACGGGGAACGAATAGAGGTCTCACCTCCAGCTTTTTTAGAAAAAAATTAATAGTAATAAGTATTAAGTATCATTTAACTTTTTAAAAAATTTATTTATTATTCAGTCTAATAATATAAATAAAAATTCAGTCTAATCTAAATATTAATTATTTCTAATATCTAAAAAGTAAATAACAATATTAAAAAATATGAAAAAGTATTATTATTAATATTTTTTAACTAAATAAAATTCTTCAAATTTTATAAAGTAGATTTTTTTTCTTCTGGTGAGCGTCTTTTTTGATTCATTTGGTATTAATTCTCTTTGTTTCAACTACTACAATTGAGAAATCTTTTTCTGAAGGATTACAAGTGTTCATAACACGCAGCGAAAGTAATAAAGCAATCCTATTGATCTATTTTGTGCTTAAAATTTTATTGAAATAAGATGGGTTAAATGCCAATACCTGAGTACCCTAGTGAATAAAGCTTTCCCCTTCGATGGTACGAAGGTACTATGTGTATCCACACCGAGACTAATCCTTGTTGTCAACTCTTTGACCAATGGATTTAACTGAGAAGTTTCTTGCAACTCCTTGCACCAGCAATTCTTCACTAAGAATTTGGAATATTTGTGTATGTGGAGGTAAAAAAAGAAAACTTATATTTTCTTTCTTTTATCATATACACATATATAGTATGAGATTAGTGACTGATTTGTGAATCAAATTACAACTTAATTTGAGACAAAATCAGTTAGGATCTTATCCATATTTAAAACTCATTATAGAATAAATAATTAATTATTTAATATTCTCAATTATAATATTATTATATTCATGGTGCTAGCAAAGAATATAATAATACTCCATTTGAATTAATATAATTATTTATTTGATCTAATCAAAATAATAATTAAATAATTATTTATCAAGGATTAGAACACTCGTTAGTGTGTGACCCCATAGGTTCAATACTAAGCAGGTAGTATATTAGTCATACTATATTTACTAATCAAGGTTGGCGTCTAGCAACGCTCCTTGACGACCCGATAGTATGAAGTAATAATATTTTTTACTAAGAACCCAAGATGAACAAAAATACAACTCCTTCCATCTTTTCAGCTCTTGGCTAACTTTTAGAGTACGGTTTGATTGTCAAACTCTAACTTGTTACCATTATTATAATGAATTATGAATCACTTAAGAAACTCATTTCTTAATTCATTCAAACTACTTGGCCAAGGCATTGTTTATTTCATTCATTATAATCGTAGAGCTCAAACTCATTACCATAGTTGATGGATTCCATTTTGACTAATCATTAATTCTACAAGTATTTAAATCATACCCAATGTCCATTCAACTAACACCGTAGGGTGTTAGGTGTCCAGAATCAAAGTATAACAAATACATTGTTAATTACTATGATAGTCGCAGGTCAAAGGAAAATTCTAATATTATGTTCATCATAAGAATATCCTATTGACAAATATACGGTAATTATAACCATTAGGAATTCTTAGAGTGAGTCAGTTCAATGGTTATATCTCTATATATACCATTTATATATATAATTTAACAAATAAGATCTGTTAATCTTCATCCAATGAAGACTATTATATATATATATTAATCTATCCGAATCACTAATGTCCCATTTTTAGTGATTCTACGATTAAGAACAATTTAAATTAAAAGTACTCAAAAAACGTATATCTCATTATTACGATCCCTATCGTAATTATTCGTTTCTAATTTTTAATTAAGGACACTATCATAAATTATAAAAGTTTATTCTTATAAAAAGGAATAATAATAATAATAATTCATGATAGTATTTTGTTGGACATACACACTTATCTCCAACAATCTCCCACTTGCACTAGAGCCAATGACAGATTGGATCTAGGGCATACATGTATTTCCAACAAAATCTCCCACTTGCACTAGAGCCAATCAGTCATATATTTCAATCCCAATTCCCACATGTGCTTATCAAACTCTTTTGATCCAAGCGCCTTAGTGAATGGGTCTGCTGCATTATCCTTCCCAGCAACCTTTTGAATTTCAACGTCTCCACGTTCAACGATCTCTCTTATCAAATGATACCTTCTCAAGATATGCTTAGATTTTTGATGTGATCTTGGCTCTTTTGCTTGTGCAATGGCTCCATTATTGTCACACAGTAACGGAAGTGGTTCTTTAATTGAAGGTACCACACCAAGCTCGTTTATGAACTTCTTCATCCACACAGCTTCTTTAGCAGCCTCACTTGCTGCTATATACTCAGCTTCAGTCGTTGAATCCGCTACAGTAGCTTGTTTGGAACTTTTCCAACTCACTACACCACCGTTTAAGGTGAAAATATAACCTGAAGTAGATTTGCTATCATCTTTATCTGAGGCAAAACTTGCATCAGTGAACCCTTTTGGTATAAGTTCAGAATCTCCATATATGAGGAATTGGTCTTTGGTTCTTCTTAAATATTTAAGAATGGATTTAACCACCTTCCAATGTTCCTCACCAGGATTTGCCTGATATCGACTGGCTACTCCTAGCGCATATGCGACATCAGGACGTGTACATGTCATGGTATACATGATAGCTCCCACTGCACTAGCATATGGTATTCTACTCATGCGTACTCTCTCTTCAGAAGTTTTAGGACAATCCTTTCTGCTGAGAGTAATTCCAGTGCCTATTGGTAAATAGCCCTTTTTGGAATTTTCCATGTTATACCTTTTCAAAATGGTATCAATGTACATAGACTGTGAGAGTCCAAGCAACCTTTTAGATCTATCTCTATAGATTTTTATTCCTAAAATATAGGCTGCTTCTCCCAAATCTTTCATGGAGAATTGTTGAGATAGCCAGGTTTTGGTATTTTGCAATGCTGGTACATCATTTCCTATTAGTAATATGTCATCAACATAGAGTACTAAGAAAATGATTGTACTCCCACTAAACTTTTTGTATATGCAAGGATCCTCTTCACACTGGATAAAATCGAACTTTTCGATTGTCTTATTAAAACAAATGTTCCAACTTCTAGAAGCTTGCTTTAGCCCATAAATGGCGCGTTGCAGCTTACAAACTTTACTATGATCAGACGGAAGTGTGAAACCTTCAGGTTGTGTCATGTACACTTCCTCTTTGAGTTCTCCATTAAGAAAAGCTGTTTTCACATCCATTTGCCATATTTCATAATCATAGTATGCTGCTATAGCAAGTAGAATCCGAATAGATTTGAGCATTGCCACAGGAGAAAATGTTTCTTCATAATCTATTCCCTCCTTTTGACGGTATCCTTTGGCAACTAGACGGGCTTTATAGGTCTCTACCTTACCATCTGCTCCAATCTTTTTCTTGTAAACCCATTTGCAACCAATAGGTTTTATGTCTTTTGAGGGTTCAACCAAAGTCCAAACATTGTTGATCCTCATAGACTCTATTTCGGATTCCATGGCACTCTGCCATTTTAGACTTTCGGAACTTTGCATTGCCTCTTCATAAGTCTTAGGATCATTATCATCATAATCGATCCCATTTTCCACATCATCTTGCACCATTAGGTTTAGCCTTAGTGGTGGACGATGTTCTCTTGTGGACCGTCGAAGAGGTAGTTCTTGTACCAAATTTGGAGGTTGCTGAACCGGTTCCAAAGGTAGTTCAGGAATTGGTTCATTAATCTCTCTTTGAACTACTATCGGTTCGTTATCCTCAACTCTTGAAGATGATAAATTTGGTTTTAGTTTAAGTACATCCAAAATTGGTTGCTCAACTTGAATTTCATATTCTTGAGCTTGTACTATTTCATTGGTTTCTTGAACTTCATCAAGTTCTATTTCTTCACCTTGTCTTCCTTCAGAAAGAAATTCCTTTTCTAAAAAGGTTCCACCTCTTGCCACAAACACTTTGTGGTCAGAAGAGTGATAGAAATAATAACCCATTGTTTCTTTAGGGTAACCAATGAATCTACATTTATCGGACCTAGCATCAAGTTTATTACTTTGCAATTTCTTAACATATGCTGGTCATCCCCAAACTCTAATGTGTTTGAGATTTGGTTTTCGTCCTTTCCATATCTCATATGGTGTTGAAGAAACTGCTTTAGTGGGTATTTTATTTAGCAAATATGCTGCTGTTTCTAAAGCATAGCCCCATAAATTCAATGGAAGATCAGTAAAACCCATCATGGATCGAACCATATCTAATAAAGTTCGATTCCTCCTCTCTGAAACACCATTGTGTTGTGGGGTACCAGGAGGTGTCCATTGAGAAAGAATCCCATTTTTCTTTAAGTACTCAAGAAAATGATCATTTAGATATTCTCCTCCTCTATCAGATCTAAGCACCTTAATGCTTTTACCTGTTTGATTTTCAACTTCACTGCGAAAAATTTTGAATATTTCAAATGACTCAGATTTGTGTTTCATAAGATACACAAAGCCATATCTAGACATATCATCAGTGAAAGTGATAAAATAAGAATATCCTCCTTTGGCTTGAATTTTCATTGGTCCACAAACATCTGTATGTATTAGTCCCAATAATTCTGTAGCCCTTTCTCCATGTCCCATAAATGGAGTTTTGGTCATTTTTTCTTTGAGACAGGATTCACAAGTTACATATGATTCATAATCATATTTGTTAAGATAACCTTCTTTATGTAACTTAGAAATCCTTTTTTCTCCTATATGACCAAGTCTACAATGCCAAAGATATGATTCATTTACTTGATTATTCCTCTCTCTTTTGAGAGTAGAAACATGCATGACAGAATTACCATTTAAATCGGGAAGAATATAAATGCCATATTGGAGATAGCCATTTACGTATAAGTCATCACCATAATAAGTAGAACAAATGCCATTTTTAATATTAAAATAAAAACCACGTTTGTCCAACATAGAAACAGAAATAACATTTGCAACAAAATTAGGAACATAATGACAATTCTCCAATACTAATGTCTTGCCCGTAGGCATTGCTAAAAAAATAGATCATATAGCTACAGCAGCAACATTTGCTCTGTTCCCGACTTGAAGGTAAGTTTCTCCCTTTTTCAGCCATCTACTTACTCGTAGTCCCTGCAACGAATTGCAAATATTATGAGCACTTCCGGTATCTAATACCCATATAGAAGAATTAATAGTAGCCAAAGAAATCATGAAAACTGTTTTCAAGTATGTCTTACCTTCCTCTTTGGGAGGAGACGGGTTGAGCTTTTAATTGACGAGTTATAGTTCGGTGTGTGGAGCCCCCAGATCAACGTGTCTCACTTTTGTACTTACTCCTGGTATGCGGAGAGTTGGGCAGTAATTTTGTAATGGGTCATTGGTTGTTGTGTAGTGTAATTATTATGGCTTGGTTCAACTTCCAATGAGGCTCTGTAACCGTTTAACGTGGCTTTTGAGTTAACGGCCAGGATGTAATCATAGAACTGGAGTTGAATTAAATTAGTGGCTAGGGAGGCTTGCGGCACATTTACGATTTTTGAGTAGGAGGCAGAAACTTTTATAGAAGAAATGAGTACTAGAGGTCAGTAAAACTGCTTCTTCTTCCTCCTGTCTTTTACTTTTCCTTTGGTTTGTTCTTTGAAAATGAGTGATAAAAAGAAAAAATTGTTTCCTGGTTTTGAAAATGATGAAAACTATGGTTGGGTTGATCAAGACGTACACATACGGGCATCATTATTTTCTGATATGGAGAGTGTAAATAGGGTAAATTTGGGAAGGATAGTAAGAACTGGGTTTCGGGTAGAGTTGCTGCCATGCAGTCGATCTGATCGCGTTTTCCATAGAAAAAGAGATTTCGAAAATTTTTACATGTACAGCTGTGTAATGGAGGAACTGCGGGTCAAGCTTCCTTTCTCTAGTTTCGAGTGTGATGTGATGAAACAAATGAACTGTGCTCCGTCTCAAATACACCCGAATGGGTGGGCTTTCATCAGATGCTTCCAAGCTTTGATGGATTTCTTTGAGATTGAAGCGGAGCTGGAGTTGTTTTTTTCTTTGTTCCAAGCCAAGGGGGTATGGAAGGGTTTGTGGATAAATTTAAACAACACTCCAGGGTTTTCGATTTTCAAACTTTACAAATCTTCTTTTAAAGATTTCAAAGAGATGTTTCTGAAAAGTAAAATCAATAGATGAAGAGTTTCCGTTTTATCTTGATGAACATTTGGGGGAAAAATTTCCAATGTATTGGTGCTGCCAACCGCAGCACATACTGGGTCCAGAACTCATCAATTGCCGAAATGAGTGTATCATCTCATTTCTGATGGAGATGGTTGATAGGGGTGGTCTGATATCTGTGTCTGACTTACTTTTGTGGGAGGAGAATAGATCGACTGTTGTAGAATATTTTGGTAAGAAATTGGGATGATGATATTTGGTTCAAAATTTTTTCTGATCTATTTATAGACTGAGCAATTTGTTGTTGTATTGTAGCTGGAAATTTCCCGGGGGTGACTGCTTCAAGCTTGAGGTCCCGTTTTAAGGCGAAGAATTTTGATGGTTCCTCGTCGAATGTTGACAAGGTGGATGGTGGTACCGAGGTTAACCAACCTCAACCAAAAAAAAAGGGGATTGTGTTTAAAAAGAGGAAGTTGGAGTCGGGTAATGCAGACGAGGTACTGGTTAAAGACAACAATATTCATCTTGAGGATTTATCAAGTTTTACTATAATGCAAGAGAAGCTCCATGTTTTCGAAGAAGAAGGGGAGTGTGGTTCAGTGTGGAGTAAAAAAATTCCCTTTTAATGTCGTAGCTGACGAAGTTGTGCAAACTATGTCAGACATAAATCGGGTGGAAGAGGTTGGAGATGTAGGAGTAGATCAGTTTCTGCAGGTTTGCATCAAGTATCTTTGTGATATTCTGTGTTTTCGTTTTTTTTTTTGACATTGTCTTTGAAATTTCAGGTGTTAGGCTTCCGACTTGCCAGTATTGGGCGTAGTCAAGAAAAAAGGCATAGGAAGGTAGCTTGTGAATTTAACAAAATTACTGAACTGAAAGATCAGCTAGCGGCAAAAGAATCGAACTTGACTGATTTGAAGAAGAAACTATCTGATGTTGAAACTGATTTGAAGGTTGAAAGAGAATGTCGTGAAAACATTTCTGGGTTATTGAAAAAGAAAGAAAGTGACCTACTAAGGCTTAATGACCGAGTTATTGAGTTATCGGAAAAAATGAAAGAGCTTGAAAATAACAAACAAGGTGATATTTTGGATGCTTTTGCTGAAGGGTTTCAGAGGGCTGTTAACCAGGCAAAGTACCTTGCTCCTGATGGAGATTTCTCTGTTATGGATCCCGGGAAGATAGTTCGGGATGGGAAGCTTGTGGATGATGAAGAAACTGCTGAGGAGGGTGATGAAAATCTGGCTGACTGATGTTTTTTTTTATTTTCTGTTAAAAGACACTTAGATGTGCTTTTTGTAGTCTGTGCGATTAGGTGTTGCTGTTTCCTAATCGTTTATTTAGCAGCCTTGTGTTGGCTTAATTACTGTTATGTCCGTATAAGTTTGTTTGCGCATCCGTAATAGAATGATGCGACTTTTGTGTTTAATGAGTATGGTATAGCATAGTTTACAGAATAGTCCATTTCTTACTTCAAAGAGAAATAAATTAGGACTGAAGTTGTATGAAAAGATTAAACTTTATTAATAGTACCTGTACAACGTTATTCGGGTGAACCAGCCTCATTAAAACCTCTATAAGTAAAAACCTTTTCGGAAAAAATCCTCAAAGTAGGAAAAAGAGTACTGGTTTGTTTGCTAACTGTAATATTGCTTCAAAGAGTTGACGTTCCATGTGCTCGGAATTTTTGTGCCGTCTAATTGTTCCAACTTGTAAGCCCCTTGCCCCAGTACTTCACATACTCGGTAGGGACCGTCCCAGGCTGCGGCGAGCTTTCCATGGGAAGAAGGTGGCGAGCTTGCTCAGTTTTCCTTAAGACTAGATCACCGATGCTGAATGTTCTCGGCTATACCTTTCGTGAATATCGTCGGCTGAGCTGCTGTTGTAGTGCTCGGTGCCGGATGTCTGATGTTTCTCGAATTTCTTCAATTAGGTCGAGCTCTGCCTGCCGAGCTTCATCATGATGCTCGGCTAGGGTTCTGAGGGAGTCTTGTGATATTTCCATGGGGATCATTGCCTCGGATCCATAGACTAAGCGAAATGGTGTCTCTTTGGTCGTTGAATGTACTGTAGTGTTGTATGCCCATAACACTTTTGGCACAAGCTCAGCCCACAATCCCTTCGCGTCGTCAAGCATTTTCCGCAGTGCCTGAAGGACGACTTTATTAGCGGCCTCTGCCAGCCCATTAGATTGTGGATGCTCCACCGAGGAGAAATGCTGCTTTATTTTTAGGTTCTGCAAAAATTCTTTGAAATTATGGTCAGTGAACTACCGACCATTGTCGGTTACGATGTGACGTGGTACACCGAATCTACAAATTATGCTTTTCCAAACAAAGCTTATCATTTGGGATGATGTGATTTTTGCCAAAGGGTGTGCTTCAATCCATTGCAACTACTAAATATTTCACCTGTCTTGGGGCAGTGGGGAATGGCCCAAGAATGTCTACTCCCCATCTATTGAATGGCCAACTTACCTCTGACTGATGAAGATGTTCTGTTGGCATGTTAATCATCGGTGAGTGCTTCTGACATTTGTCACAGGTTCTGACCTTTTGCCTACTATCGTCCCATATCGTTGGCCAGTAAAAACCTGCCCGGAGTACCTTCTGTGCTAAGCTCCGAGCACCACAATGTATTCCACAAATGCCCTCGTTGGCCTCTGATAAGACAAGATCAGCTTCTGCCCTGTCCAAACATCTTAACAAAGGTCGAGAATATCCTCGCCTATACAGAATGTTATTCATCAATGTAAAGAAATAGGCTTGTCGCCTGAATTTGTTCTTTTCCTGGATTTCTTCTGGAATAGTACCATTACGGAGATACTGTATGTAAGGCTGTTGCCAACCTTCTTGGTTAATTATGCTTAGGATGTTAAATATATCAATGCTTGGCCTACTTAAAGTTGATTGCAAAAGTGTTGAAGTTTGTGTTTGTGTGGTGGCCAGCTTTGACAAAATATCGGCTCTGTGGTTCTGCTCCCTAGGTATATGGATAACCTCAACATTTGAAAAATCATTTAATAGCCTTTGGACAATATCTAGGTATTTCAATAATATCTGATCTTTTGTTTGAAAACCATGATTTACTTGCTGAACAACTAGTAATGAATCACAGTAAATTTTCAGAATTTTAACATGTAAATCATTAGCTAACCTGAGCCCGGCAATGAGGGCTTCATATTCGGCCTGATTGTTGCTTGCTTTGAATGAGAATCTGAGAGAATGCTCGATTACTATGCCATCCGAGCTTTCGAGTAGTATTCCTGCACCTGCCCCCTGAGGGTTCGAAGCTCCGTCAACGAATAAGGTCCAGGGTTGACCTTTATCGTCGGGGTTTGAGGACGTAAGTTCGGCTACGAAGTCTGCTAAACATTGTGATTTGATCGACCCTCTAGGCTGATACTGAATGTCAAATTCTGACATCTCTATGGACCACTTAACTAATCGTCCTGCTAACTCAGGCTTAGAAAGTATCTGCCGAAGTGGGTGGGCTGTTCGAACGATGATCGTGTGGCTCTGAAAATAAGGTCGGAGTCGCCTGGCAGAGAAGATTAGTGCTAGGACGAGCTTCTCGAGCATTGGGTAGCGTAGCTCGGCATTTTGTAGTGACTTGCTAACGAAGTAGACCGGTTGTTGATCCTTGTTGTTCTCTGTAATCAGAACAGAACTAATGGTCACATCAGTTACAGATAAGTATAGATATAATGGTTCGCCGAGCTTTGGCTTTTGCAGAACAGGTGGTTTAGACAGAAATTGTTTTAAGCTTAAGAATGCCTCTTCACATTCTTGATTCCAAGAAAAGTGTTTTGCTGTTTTCTTTAAACATTGAAAAAAGTTAAAGGATTTAGCTGCTAAACACGGCAGGAATCTTGATAGTGCAGCCAAGCGGCCTGTCAACCGTTGGACTTCTTTTATTGTAGTAGGACTGCGCATCTCGAGAATAGCTTGGCATTTTTCTGGATTAGCCTCTATTCCTCGGCTTGTCAAAATAAACCCGAGGAACTTTCCTCCTCGAACACCAAAGGCGCATTTTTCAGGATTTAAGCTCATGTTGTATTTTCTGACTTGCGTAAATATTTCATCAAGGTCGTCAATGTGGGGGTGGCCGACCTTTGTTTTGACGACCATGTCATCCACATAGACCTCGACGTTCCTGCCTATCTGCTGCTCAAAGACTTTATTCATTAATCTTTGATATGCTGCACCTGCATTCTTTAAACCAAAAGGCATAACATTATAGCAATAATTACCGTATTCAATTATAAAAGCTGTTTTTTCCTGGTCTGATGGATGCATAAAGATCTGGTTGTAACCAGAATATGCATCCATGAAACTCTGTGTACTATAATCGCATGAGTTATCTACTAAGGTGTCTATGCAGGGTAGGGGATAAGCATCTTTGGGACATGCTTTATTTAAATCAGTAAAATCGACGCACATGCGCCATTTACCATTATTCTTTTTTACCATAACGACGTTAGCCAACCATGTTGTGAATCTGAGTTCTCGGATGAACTGAGCATCGATGAGCTTGTTGACTTCTGTCATTGAGGCTTCTCTCTTTTCCGCTCCGAGGTTCCGCTTTTTCTGAGAAACTGGTCGGGCTGTTGGGCTGACTGCTAATCTGTGGGTTATTACTAATGGACTAATTCCTGGCATATCCCCTGAGGTCCAAGCAAATAAGTTGGTATTCTGACGTAAGAATACAGTCAGCTTCTTCCTGGCGTCTTTGTCCATTGACGCTCCGATAAAGGTGAATTTCGTCTGATCGTCAGTCAAGGTGACCCTTATTAGATCCTCTTTTGGTACGGGGCGTTCTTGAAAGTCGGCTCTTGGGTCCAGCTCGGCCAGGACTGGCTGCTCTGATTGTATGGAATTGACCCGAACTTCGGTACTTTTTTTCATGGGCTTTAGGCTTATATTGTAGCAATGCCGAGCTTCGTGTAAATCACTGTGGATAGTTGCGATGATGTTGTCCTGCACAGGAAACTTGACACAAAGGTAAAATGTTAAGACTATTGCAGTGAATTTATTCAAAAATGGCCTCCCTAATATAGCATTATAAGGACTGAAACAGTCGACCACCAGATATTGGATGTCTTGTGTTTTAGACAAAGGGTGTTCTCCGAGAGTGGTTTGTAACCACACGGATCCCATCACGGGAACTCGCTCTCCTGAGAAATCGACTAGTTCTCCCGAATATTGCTGTAAAATGTTAGTGCTCAGTTTCATTTTTTGAAATGTGCTAAAGAAAAGGATATCAGCGCTACTTCCTGGATCAAGTAGTACTTTTTTGACTATAAGGTCGCCCAGCTGGATGGAAATAACCACGGGATCATCATAATTGGTGTAAGTAGCGTTGAGGTCGGCATGTCCGAAGGTCAGCTCGGGGACGTCCTGCGTCGGGGTGGGGTTATGAGAGTTATTCTCGACTGCTAACATGGCCCTGTAGGTCCTTTTTCGAGCCAAGCTTGTATGGCCACCACCAGCATAGCCACCTGAAATGCAATTGATCACCCCTCTAGGGTGGGCAGGAGCTTTATCCTTGTCCTTTGATGATGGACCTGTTGGAGGTTGCTCGGAGCTCGATGCTGCTCTTTTTTGCATATGTCCTGTAATAAACTTGTCAAGATGCCCTTGCCGTGCCAAGCGTTCCAATAAATCTTTGGCAATGACGCATTCGTCGGTTGTGTGGCCATGCTTTTGGTGAAAAGTGCAGTATTGGGTTTTGTCTACGTTTTTTGCTTCTGGATAGGTGCCTGCCTTTCGAGGGGGTTTGATCAGTTTAGAGTTCAGTATCTCCTTGATTATATCATCCCGTTTGGTATTAAACTGGGTATAAGATTCATATCACGGAACTGGCTTGAAGCTCTTCTTGTTATCGCGTGGTTTTTCATCATCCTTCACGGCCGATTTGTCTGCCCTTCGTGCTTGGCGGAGTTCTTCAATATCAATCTGTCCCTTGGCCTTCTCGCGGAACTCGGCCAAGGTTTTTGGTTTGGCTACGGCAATGGTCTCCTGAAATTTTCCTGGATGCAGGCCGCTCTTAATGGCATGGAGATGGACTTCGGGATGGAGATCAGGGATCTGCATGGCCACTTTCGTAAAACGAGTTATATAATCTTTCAGGCTCTCTTGTGGTCCCTGCTTAATAGTCGTCAGATAGTCTGAATCGTGGAGGTATATTACGGATGCTGCAAAATGGTCTTCAAATTGGCTGGCTAGCTCCTGAAAACGGGATATCGAATCTGCAGGCAAAGAACAAAACCAGTCAAGTGCAGGACCGTCTAAAAAAGATGGGAAACATCGACAAAGAATTGGATCGGATGCACCGTTAACAATCATAATAGATCGGAACTTCTTGACGTGCTGCTTTGGGTCACCCAATCCGTCATATGGGATTAAGGTTGTCGGAAGGGTGAATTGTCTGGGGAGTTAAAAGTTCATTATATCTGCTGTAAATGGTCCCGCCGAGTTGTCAGGTTGTTCTTCCTCATTATCAGGCTGAGCTTCTTCATTCCGTTGATTTTCTTCATCATTGCTTTGTGGTGTCTCAGAAACATGAGTTCATTCGTTGTTCTCGTGATCATTATTATGATGCTCTAAGCGAGCTTGTACCAGCTGTGCGATTTGGTTTTGCATTCTCTGATTATCCTGCGCCATTCGCTGATTCACTTGTTGAAGCTCGGTCACCATCCTTAGAAGCTCGGATGGAGTTGGCGGGGGAGCATCAGCCATGGGGGTGCGTGGAGATTTTGGGGCTTAGCTCAAATGACGTTTCAAATCTTCGGGCCCCACGGTGGGCGCCAATGTTCTTACCTGCTCAAGCCGAGGTATTGGTCGTCCCCTTGATAAGGTCGGTGGACTCCTAAGGCGCGATCCAAAACCTCGTCAACAAAGAAGGAGTGCGGGAGGTGGGTACCTGCAAAGGCACTCCGACGCTCAAGTCAATAAGAGAATGTGTATGGAGACTTTTTCTTGTGAAAGATTGCTTACCTCCTCCCGTTCTTGCTTTTCCTCTTATGCTCGTTTATTGTTGAACGTTAGACCTAGGTCGTAACGTTTGGAGAGGTAATTTATTGCTTGTCCGATATTATTGGGTGAGAATGAATGCCGATTATAGCAGATAATCGGTTATGGTAGTGGATACGTTACCGAACTTATAACTCGTAACCGACTTTACAGCTCATATCAATAATAATAATAATAATAATAATAATAATAATAATAATAATAATAATAATAGTAGTAGTAGTAGTAGTAGTAGGTGAACAATCTTTATACAACCAAATCCTAATTAACTAATAGTATATATTATGAAATTATTTTTTAAAAAAATTTAAGTTAAAAAAAAGTAACATAAATAATTATATATCTCTAATATGTCTGTACAAACAGAAATCTCTTTTAAATTTGTTTAATTTTTATATAAATCCTCTTTTTTTGTATTAGGTATTTTTTATTCCTATTATTTTTTTTAAATTAGTATTTAGTAGTGATGTTCTATCCTTAATTATTATTCTGACAATGTAAAAAAAATCACAACTAAAAACTAGGCACTTTTTTTTTATTTTAAGTCGAGTTTGTAATCCAATAATAAAAAAAATCTAAATTTTTTAAACATAAAACTTTAACAACATGATCATGATGACATTGTTTTTTTCAAAGTTATCTAGCCTATTATACTTTAGAAAGAGTTTCAGGTATACTGAGAATATCGGTGTTTCAATTGTTTTAACCATTGATCTGAATTATAAAAAATATATATAATATATATTAATTAAAATTAACGGTTAAAACAACTGAAACACCGATATTCCCAGATACACTTGATAACTCCTATACTTTACTCTTGCTTTAAGAAACCAATTCACCACGTAAATTTAAAAATTAATTTTATAATATTTTTTATTTGATATTTAATTTTTACTTAATTTATTTTTTATAATGATTTTTAAATATTTTAAAAAAATTTATTTTACATTTTTAAATTTAAAATTAATTATTTAATTTTTTTAGTAATTAGACAATAAAGTTTAGGTATTATAGCAAAGGTTATGCTAGGTAACTAATAATTTTTGGGGGAGACTCACATAAACATTGTCAAAACAACTTTTTTTAAGTTGTTGACGTGGCACTTTATGATTGGTAGTTTATAAAACCGGTTTATAAAATTTATTTTTAAACCAAATGCTTTAAATCCGGTTTGACCCAATTGGTTTAAATAAACCGGTCCGAATCTTTTCATTTTTTGCCCTTTTCTTCAGTCCACCAAACTACGTCGTTTCATAATTATTCTCCTCCCTCAACGTCACTTTCACAGAAGCTCTCTCATCTCTCATATCTCATTGACCCAAGTTTTCTCCTTCTATCAGCATCATCCGACAAGCTCGTCGTCGGTCTCTCCAGGCTCCGATCTCGCATGCCTTCCTTGCCGTCGTCGTCACTGGCGGCAGTAGCAGCAACTCCCAGACCTGGACGTCGTCGCCGCTCCGTGTCTTGTCACTGCCTCGTAGTCAATCTCGCGCCGTCATTGCGCCCGTCGACGCCGAGATAGAAGCAGCAAGTCCCCGACTTCCTCCTCACCTTCAGCAACTCCTCGGCCTCCTTCGCACAACCTGGTCCCAATCTGGTGAGTTTTCAACAAATTTTTCTCTTCATCTGTTTTGTGTTTGGTTGTTGTGTTTGATTTTTTTGTCAAAAATAATCACATTGAGTGAAGATCACCAATATGGGCACATGGGTATTCATAAAAAGATGAACTGTATCAATGATTGAAGACAAAATTGGAGTTTTTTACTATTTTATTAATAATTGTATAATTGGGATCAAACAGAATTAAATGGGTTATGCTAAAAACTGGTAACTAAAATTGAAATTGATTTTGAAATAAGAAGTTCTGATGAAAGGGAAATAGTAATATAAAAAAATATAATTGCCATCCTTCAATTTTCTGTCAAAAGCAGTGTATAAATGAAGTATGAATATGAATAGCTTCTGAGTGTGTACATATGTACAGAAAAAAAGAAAGTTATACTAATAAAAGGGTTTATTTAGGTTCCTTGAAACCAAAAAATAAATTAATAATATCAAGGGTTAAGCTCAATTGCATTGTGTGCTAACAAAACTTATACGTTGATAGAAAAGTTTATTATCCTTTAAAGCTTTACAATTACTCTTAAGATTATCCATTAACAATAACAATTAAGCATTGACCTGCATGTCTGATCACAAACTGAAAAAATAAGTATAGAGTATAACATTGTTGTGGACACAGTTACACATACCTTAGAACTCAAAAGGGTAGATAGATGAGTCAAGAAAGAAACCAACATGTTTGGGTTAAGTGTTTGCCATGTTTGGTTGACCAATTTCATTTTTCTTAATTAAATAAAACTGTAAATGACATTGGACTTGTTAGTGTTTACTTTTGAAGAAATGATAATTCTGCAATTAAATTAGTGCCTAAGCTTGACTTTTTTGTTAATTTAGTGTGCAACCATCTAATTTAAGCTGGTATTTTAAATTGATAGTGTAAATAACTCTTCATTTATTTATAATCATATAATTAAGGGTACATCAAGTTTACAACTTAGCAATAATAATATACATAATTCTCTAGTGGCAGGATGAAGAACAATAATACTCACAGTCTCACACAACACTTGAATACAAAATATAAACATGTCATAAATGATTATTTAGATGTTTGTTTGGTTTGAGAAACCTTGGTAAGGGTGTGCAAAACTTAGACGGAGTTGAAATTTAATCTAAATTTAAAGTATATTTTGTTGATTAGGAGTAGTCATTTTTTTCGGCATTTATTTTGTATCTGAATTAGGATTATGCTCTGAATCAAATTATTTGAAATATATTGGATAAAATACTAGAGTTGAATTTGAATCTATTAAATATACTGAGGTCTGCAAAATACAATTCTAAGGTGTCGTGAAGAAGTAGAAAATTATATGTGTATCTCCTACTTATAACTGTTTTTGTTTAGGGGGTAAAATTTTCACTTTTTTACATATATAGAATTAGAAAGAAAACGAGTCTGGTGCAATGGATGTTGATTCGAAACCACTCAATTCACAAGAGAACGTTGAAGATTGCTTGATGACCGGTGTGGAAGAGAATGTAAATTGCACTTGTGATTGCGGTGGCAGCAGTAGCAAGTGTGTTGTTGTGACGGCCGATGATATTATAAACCAGACATTTGAAACATCGGATGCAGCTTATAACTTGTATGTGCGTTATGCAAGGTGTGTCGGGTTCGGAGTTCGCAAGCGTGATACAGCATGTTGAAAAGATAGAACATAACGCAGAAGGCGATTTTTTTGCAACAAGAAAGGAAAGAGAGCCAATAAATACATCTCTAATTTGAGCAGGAAGATGAAGCATAAAGCGCTGACTCGTACGGGTTGTGAAGCCATGCTTGCGATGTACTTTGACACCAAAACTTCAGCTTGGAGAGTTAAAAAATTAGTTGAGAAGCACAACCACGATCTTGTTCCCCAATGCTTGGTACACCTAATTCCAAACCACCGTGGGATGAATGAGGCTCAAAAAGCTCAGGAAAACACCATGCACAATAATGGTTTTTCAAGCTCTAAGATAATGGGACTAATGGTAGGCCAAGCCGGGGGTTATGCTAATGTCGGATTCACAAAGTAGGATCTGGATAACCACATTGAAAGAACTCGTCGTGCAAAGCTCATTGATGGGGATTCTAATGCAACAATTAGCTATCTACTTGGAAAAGCTGATGTTGACCCCATGGCCATGGAAAGGTACAGTGCTACTGATGAAAGTCGGCTGGCGAATCTATTTTGGGCAGATGGCATTTGTAGGGCGGATTATCAGTGCTTTGGAGATGTGCTTGCATTTGATACAACCTATCGGAAAAATAAGTACAGAAGACCGTTGGTTATCTTCTCGGGTTGTAACCATCACCGTCAAACATGCATATTTGGATTGTTTCTGTAGTGGGAGCACGGCTGTAACCATAGTGAAGCAGGTAGCAGCTCAATGAGTAGTGCATTCAATTGTTGCATATACTTCATTGCTTCTTTTCACTGACATTTCTATGTTGTTCACTTTCCAGGGATCAATTCTGTTCATGAGCAACATAGGGGATTCCCGAGCAATCATGGGATCCAAGGACAGCAATGACTCCATGGTGGCAATTCAGTTGACAATTGATTTGAAACCTGATTTGCCAAGTTAGTTTTGTCATCATTGTTCATCCTTTCTCAGTTCAGTCTATGTTTTTGCTTTGAGATAGCTTATCTGAATTTTTTACAGGGGAAGCTGAAAGAATCAAAAGGTGTAAGGGCAGGGTATTTGCCTTGAAGATGAACCAGAAGTTCGAAGGGTGTGGTTACTTTTTGATGATACACCTCGGATGGAGTAAGACTTTCGAAAATATATCTGCTTTTATTTGTTCTTGTGGTTTCAGTTGCCACAGTAATGTTACAATTATCGCTAAAGTCTCTTAGCATAGAGCATTTGCAGCATTTTCTGTTTCCTAGATGCATAGTTTTTTCTTGTTTTGCAGTTTTGGTCCATGTGAAAGTCATCAAATCAAAGTAACTTAGTTTAAGCTATGTATTACTTGCTGTAGGAAATTTTTGCTATGCACAATAGTTCTACCCATGTAAGCAAGAAAAGCATGTCATTCTCATCTATATGTATGTTTACCTTTGTAAGTGAATAGACATATGATATCGTGAATTTGAATCCAACACTTGAAATTTTTTCACTAGTTCCTGTGTTTCTTTTTAGGCTACTTATGCTTAATATCCATCTTGGTATTTTGTGCCTGTCTGGGATGTGTTAAGCAATGAATAGGTGGTTGAGATAGTATCCACGGCACCAACTCGAGCATCAGCAGCAAGGGTTCTGGTGGATTCTGCGGCCCGAGAGTGGAAACTCAAGTATCCCACGTCAAATATTCAATACACGGGACATTAAAAATATTCAATACCATTTCTATGTGAATATTATTGAACTGTTATTAGGTACTGAATCTATTGAACATCAAATCAATTATTATCTTCTTCATTTTAGGCAATAGAGATGCTATCTAGTGCTCAAAGTTCAGTTCCAATAGTTTTCCTAGTTACAGATGGAACTGCTGAAGATGAGAGACAAATTTGTTCTATGGTAAAAAATCATATGGCAGATAGAGAGTCAATATGCCCCCGAATTTACACTTTTGGAATAGGTCTTAGTTGAAATAATCTCTAAGGCTATGACATTCTTTTCGTCCAAAAAAAAAAGGGTTAAATCGTCTTAAGTTCTTTTTATTCTTCATTGTATGTATTATCACACCTTATTCAACCCCAGGTTCATTTTGCAACCATTATTTCTTGAGGATGCTAGCTATGATTAGTAGGGGACTCTATGAGCTTGCTAAGCGCTCTGACCTCGTCTCTCGCTTTCCCCAGCTGGACCAACTCATCACTGCACTCACTTTTCCCGAGTGATTACTCATAACTACTGATAATGATGCATTCCACCTCCTATTTAAATAAATAAATAAATGAGTGCTTTCCAGCTTTGTATTGAACTGAAGAATCTCTACTCTCAAGTGTTGGACTCGATTAAAAAAAATGAAGACTTGAAACCACATTCTGAAACTCGTTATTACTTATCAACCATCGCAAGCACTCGGTATCAATCAAATATAAAACGATGAAGGCAAAGAAGAAGGAAATATTTGACTGGAAAATGACTTTTTTGTATATTCATATTCTATTTTTGCTACGAGTGTAGAATTAACTTTCTATTGCATGTGTAATATATGGATATACATTGCCAGAACAACTAAAACTATACTATACAAAGAGAAATTTTCTGTGCAATAAAATACAAGAACCATCATACAACAAAATTGGGATTTCATCAGCCATCGTTTTCGGAACAGCATATCTCTGAACAACATGTGAGGCAGCCGAAGCATCCTAGACCAATGCAAAGCTGTGTCAATGCAGTTGCAAACTGGTTGTTCATCCGCGAACAGCAATCGATGCAGCACATGCAACAGTAGTAACTGCACATCCTGCTACAGCAATTTGAGGCCGCCTCAAATATTTCAGCCACTTCAGGTAGCTTGGATACAGCTCCTGGAGGAGTATTTTCAGCCGTTGCTTTCAAGTTGCCAAAGCCAACACTAAATGTGGGAGTAAAATTAGAAGTTACAGAGGCCGTCGATGTTTGCTAGTCAAACCAAATAAATTTCACTATTGATATTAGAATTAAAGAAAAATAGAAGATAAAAACAGATTACAAAAGATTGATAATCATATTTTTTATTTAACAAAAACAAGTATGATTACCTAACTCATCCTCTTTGCTCCACCAATTTACTGTGCCTGAAAAAAAAAAGAGTACTTAGTTTTAAAACATCACGTAAAATGGTGCAGAAATCTAATTTTATTAGAAAGTTTTCCTAATAAATAATAACAATATTCTAATTTCAAATTTGTTATTCAAAATCAAATTCAATCTAGTAATTTTTTATAAAAATATCCTCCAAATAATAAAGTTAATCCAATTTACGATATCATATTCTAATTAAAGATTTTATATTAAAATTCTAATTTACCCATTTGTTATGAGAGTGGGCTGCTTCCACGAATCTCCACCGTTGCTACGAGAAATCACAAACCACCACTCAGGAATGGTGAAAAGAAGGGACGAAGAGATGTGGCTGCAATTGTTACGCGTAGGCTGTGTTATTTCTGTAATCTCAACAGCAGTGGCTGCAATTGTTGAGGTGAAAAGAAGGGACGAAGGGATGTCGGGAGGCATTGGGGATACGAGACCTGGAGAAGAGAATAGCAGACTGTCGCAATGTGGGGAGGCAATGGGAATGCGAGACCGGAGAAGAGAAAATGGTAGCTGTGATGGTCAAGTAGAGTGGGAATTCAGAGATCTGAGAAGTGGAATGGAAGGGGAAGGAAAAGAGGAAAATGTGAAGCAGAAATGAAGAAATGAAAGAGCATAGAAGAAAAACAAAGAACGCAGTAGGATTTCATAATTTTTCAAATAACTAATGCATTTTTTTATTTATATATTTATTTTAAAATTAAATTAAGACAACTTTATTATCATTTAAAATTAAATGATAATAAATAAATATAATAATAATAGAATGAAAATAGTAGAACATTTAAGACTTATATTTTTAAATAAATCAAATTATATAGTTAATATTAAATAAATTAAATTAAATATTTTTGTCTTATTTATCAATTATACTACCACTTCATATATTAATATTAAATAATTACTATTATATTAAATTATTTGATATTTGAAATATCTAAACAAATTAATTATTGGATATGATATTTTTTATTTTCTTTCTAATTTAAACTTTAATATGGGTACCAGATAGATAAACCCTTATATTATTCGGAGAAAGATAATATTCTAATTTACTACTAATTATACTAAATATAAATTATACTATAATTGTACAAATAATTTACTCTTCATTTATTAGGTGTGTGAATATGTGGACTTGCAGATCAGATCTGCATACATATTCACGACTAATCGATTTAGATAATCAAACGTAGCAATTAATATTTTCTTAATTATAATTTAGAGTTAAATACTAATAAATAAATATAACAAATACATACTTATGAATAAAGTTTTTTTTATTCAAAATTTACATCTAAATTATATATTTTTATTTATTATTTTTAGAAAATTATGAAAAGAACTCAATTCAATTATAACATACTAATTCTATCTTATATTTGACATTGTAAAATCCTATAATCAAATCAACTTAAAAATATGTATAAATCCTTACAAAAAAATTGGCAACATTAACTTAAAATATGTATAAATAATAATAATAATAATAATAATAATAATAATAATAATAATAATAATAATAATAAGTGGGCTATAGTTTACATATACATTTGAAATTTTAAAAAATTAATTTTTATAAATATTATAAAAATTATTTTCACTTAATAATTTTTATATTAAAGGTTTTTTATATAATTAAATATCTCTGACAGTCTTTTATCATATTTTTTAAATTGAATCTTACACAATTGTTGAATCCAGTGATATAAATGGACAAAAACTCTAACTTCACTCGTACAGTAGAGAAATAAAAATCTTGAATAGTTATACTTTGAACATGTATTGATGTCATTAAGGTATAATATAAAAAATGCTAACAAGTAAAAATCATAATTATAGAAACCAAACCCAAAACTATTACCTTTTTTTTAAAGAATATGATATTATAACAATTAACAAAATCTCATATTTTTAATTATCATTCTTATTTTTATTTTTTTTTTATATATATTAATCTTTTTTGTAAAAAGTCAATATTTTTAGGTTATTTTTTTTTTCAAGAGACAAATATATTTTTAGAGTATTAATAAAATGGTCTCTCTAAATTGGTATCCATCCTAGACCAACAAAAAATTTATCGCATCCTACAATCACACCGATCCTTTTAGAGTGTGGATCTTATCCGATGCGATGGCAGTGTGGATAAGATAATATTTACCATTGTTTTCATTAGCGCTTATGTTAGATAGGGTTTGAAAGAGCGACAGAGACTGAGAGATTGAGATTGCGAGGCAGAAACTGAAAGACCGAGATTGAAATAAGTTTCAATATTGTATTTGGTGTAAAGTAGAAGACAAAGATTATATAAAATAAGAATAAAGTTTTAATTTAATTTGTATACAGAGTAAACTTGAAATTAATTAATTGAAATGATGATATTTTAGGTGTATAATGTTATTAAAGTTTCAGTCTTCGTCCCACCAAATTTCAGTCTCCTGTCCCCACTTTTTGGAGGTACTTCTAAAATTTTGGGAACAGATACTAAAATTTTAGTACTAGTTTCTGAACTAACAAACATGATACCGAGTCTCAGTTTCCAGTCTTCGTCCTAGATACTAAAATTTTTGTTTTCTTTTTCTTACTTTGGCTATCTTTTAGGTCATAAAAAAGATCTTAATTTTCTTTCAGTACCATATTAAATTCACATTAATATATAAGTTCAAATTAAAGTTCAAAATCTGCCATCAACATCATCACTTTAACTTATAAAACTAATATTCAAAGTTTTACTTTAGATAGAAAGATAGAAAAAAAGAGGGGATAAAAAAAATGGCTAATTAATCAAATAAAAGAACTATTTGTTTTACGGAACAGAAGATATGTCTTTCACATGACTTGTAGCAATAAAAAAACTATATCAGTTGCATGGCAGTTCCAAAGAAACGTTAACGAAGTAAGTTCGAGTTGGCTATCGTTCTTCCTTGACTCAATTATAAATCTATAAACAAATCAAATTCATGATGTCACTATATTAATACAACAATAGTTTATCATTATTTTATTTTAATACTTGATTAAATATTTAAATTCACATTAATTGCTATTATTTTATTTTAAACTTGATCCCGAATAAATTTATTTTCATTAGCTATTGTTACAAAAATAATTCTAATAAATATATTCTATTTAAGTGAATTAAGTTATTAAACATAATATTTAAATCGAATTTTGAGAATGGAATAATATTTTAAATTTTATTCATGCTTCAAAATCTCGTGATTAATATAATTTACATAGTTATACCGATATTTTGTTTTCTAATGTATTAGAATGATATGATTTTATTCTTAGATCTTCATTATTGCATTAATCAATAATTTTTTTTAATCTTAAAAAATTTTATACTTACATTAAAATAAAAATTTTCACTTGTAGTCGGATATTGGTCATTTTTATAAAGAAAAGTTATATATATCTTGCATTTCATATATAGTTAAAATTGATTATATCATTAGAAAAAGGAAAGGAAAACTTGACATAAAAACTATGTGATTTCATTCTTAAAGATTGATCATCGTTCAAAGAAAAAAAATTAATTAAGGATCTCAATTAATAATCCATGATTTAAGTAAAACAACACAAAATTGATATATACACTAGCAAAATCATTAGATAAGAAAAGGATTCTTACATTAAAAATGACTGATTTTTTTTTGTTTAATGAAAAGGTTTGATTGGTTTAAATTATTAAACTAAAATATTTTTCGTATAAAATGTTAAATTTAAAGATATTATAACTAGTCCGACTGATCCAATTGAATTTAGCAAAGTCACGTGAAATCAAAGCTTTACACTAGAGCTTTAGACCTAGGGGTGGCAAGCGGGGAAGCCTGCCCCGCCCCGCCCCGCCCCGCCCCGCCAGAAGCCCGCCCTTTGGCGGGCTGGCCCGCCCCGCCCCGCCTAATTAGGCGGTCCTAAAATCCTAGCCCGCTCCGCCTAACTGCGGGCTGGCGGGCTAAGCCCGCCAAAGCTCCTCTTTTTTTTTTTTACTAATAACTACTAAGTAATATATATAATTTCACAACCATATTAATAAATTTATAATTTCTAATGGCATAAAAAATTATATTTTTTATATTCATAAACATTAAAGTCTTTGTAATTATAAATATCTAATAAATATAATTATAAACCAAATTTTCATTCAAAATATAAGTATAAATATTCTCTCCAAAGCAAAATAAACATAATTCAAAACATAATTATAAATATTGTCTCCAAAATAACATAAACATAATTCAAAACACTCAATTTTTATCTTCATACTCTTGTAAGTTAGGTTGGGGGAAGTTAGGTTTTAGGAAAAAAATTGCAAGAATACCCCCTCACTAAAAAAAATCTTAGCCCGGCGGGGAAGCCCGCCCCGCCCCGCCAAAGCCCGCCAAAACCCGCGGTTTAAGCGGTGCGGGTTAGGCGGGCTTTTGCTATTTGGCGGTCCCGATTTTCCAGCCCAGCCCGCCTTTTTTGGCGGGTTACGCGGGCCGGCCCGGCGGGTTTAGGCCCGTTTGCCACCCCTATTTAGACCAGAGGCTAACAACATTAACCACGAGATGTAACCAAATAACTATACTCGGATTGAGGCCAGTAAAATTCTTTATTATAGATAATTTTATACTCCATAAATACAACATATCATCAGCTGCGACCGAGTTGTATCTCAGAAAAATGAGAATATACATTTTTAGGAGGAAAAATAGAACAAATTTACAACGATAATTCCTCCATATATGTTATAACAGTCATGTCAGCAGATGGTGCACGAATTTGTGATTCGCACAACTAACCAGCAAGTGCACTGGGTCGTCCAAGTAATACCTTACGTGAGTAAGGGTCAATCCCACGGAGATTATTGGTTTGAAGCAATCAATGTTTATTTTATTAATCTTAGTCAGGAGGCCAATAAGGATTTAATGAAATTACTAGGTTTGATTATAAAAATAAAAGAGAATAACAGCGTTACTTGTTGTGCAGTAATGGGGAATATGTTGGGTTTTGGAGATGCTTTGTCCTTTGAACTTCAACTCTTCCTTGAAATCCTTCAACACACGCAAGGCTCCTTCTATGGCAAGCTCTATGTAGGGTGTCACCGTTGTCAATGGCTACTTCCCATCCTCTCAGTGAAAACGTTCCTATGCTCTGTCACAGCACGGCTAATCATCTGTCGGTTCTCAATCAGGTTGGAATAGAATCCATTGATTCTTTTGCGTCTGTCACTAACGCCCAGCCCTCAGGAGTTTGAAGCACGTCACAGTCATTCAATCCCGGAATCCTACTCAGAATACCACAGACAAGGTTTAGACTTTCTGGATTCTCATGGATGCCGCCATCAATCTGGCTTATACCACGAAGATTCTGTTGGGGAATCTAAGAGATATTCATTCAATCTGATGTAGAACGGAGGTGGTTGTCAGGCACACATTCATGGATTGAGGAAGGTGATGAGTGTCACGGATCATCACCTTCTTCACAATTAAGCGCGAATAAATATCTTAGATAAGAACAAGCGTGTTTGAATGGAAAACATCGAGACGCTGCAGAGCTCCTCACCCCCAACAATGGAGTTTAGAGACTCATGCCGTCAAAAGTATGTAATTCAGATCTGAGAATGTCATGAGGTACAAGATAAGTCTCTAAAAGTTGTTTAAATAGTAAACTAGTAACCTAGGTTTACAGAAAATGAGTAAACTAAGATAATTGGTGCAGAAATCCACTTCTGGGGCCCACTTGGTGTGTGCTGGGGCTGAGACTAAAGCTTTCCACGTGTAGAGGCCTTTCTTGGCGTCAAACTCCAGGTTATGACATGTTTTGGGCGTTCAACTCCGGATCATGACGTTTTTCTGGCGTTTAACTCCAGACAGCAGCATGAACTTGGCGTTTAACGCCAAGTTACGTCGTCTATCCTTGCGCAAAGTATGGACTATTATATATTGCTGGAAAGCCCTGGATGTCTACTTTCCAACGCCGTTGAGAGCGCGCCAATTGGACTCCTATAGCTCCAGAAAATCCATTTCGAGTGCAGGGAGGTCAGGATCCAACAGCATCAGCAGTCCTTTTTTCAGCCTAACTCAGATTTTTGCTCAGCTCCCTCAATTTCAGCCAGAAAATACCTGAAATCATAGAAAAACACACAAACTCATAGTAAAGTCCAGAAATATGATTTTTGCCTAAAAATTAATATTATTTTACTAAAAACTAACTGAAACATACTAAAATCTACATGAAATTACCCCCAAAAAGCGTACAAAATATCCGCTCATCAGCAGATGTAGACTGTTTCCTTGGATAGAAAAAGAGCGGCAAGGGTAGTTCAAGTTTTCCTAACTATATCATGCTAACATGCATCCACTATTTGCCACTCATGAAATGACAGCCTTGTCCAGAATCACTGTCAAAAGATTGAATTCACGTCCCAGAGACCAAGTTAGATCATTGTGGGCATCAACGCTTAAGTTGTATTCCTTGAACTGGCCGTTGTAAGTTATTACAGACATAATAGCCCTGGAAAATTGGAGATGTCGATAGTTCAACAAGCATATAGGTACCATAAATTAATTGAAACTTGGTAAAGGCAGAAATTGTTAACAATTGGATTCCACATTCAGTTCAATGAACAATTAGTTTGAAGTGACTATACTATATAACTACTTAAATAGTTCTAAGTCTTGATTTTCATCTAACTGACCATAGTTTGTGTTATTATATATAAGGAATTTTATAAGAACTACCTACAGAACCTCAGACCATTATAGTATTAGTCCTACATGACCAAGAAAAGACTATTAAGTCCTACCAAAAGTTGTACAAAAAGAACTACAACAAACCTTGTGCAACAGAGCAGCAGCTTATAGATTTGAGAGGTATATCATGCTAAGAATTATAAGCAATCAGGTTAAAAATTAATAGACATTTGCAGGATCTCTGTTTAAGATGAAGGTCAAAACTCAGTCTTAGAACACATGTCAAAAGCAAACAATAAACACCAGGAGAGACGGGCATCAATGGGATAAAATATAGACTAAAAAAGTGTAAACAATCGCCTTAAAGACTAGAGGAAGCTTAGAAAAAATAAGAAAATGTCTTAACCAATGAATCATATGTATTTAGTTCATGTTTGTAGCAACCAAAGACATGTAACAAAAAGCAAATCATCGAAAAAAATGAACAACCATGCAGATCTGTCCTGCTTTAAGCATAACTAAGCATGATATTACACAGTAAATCATCGAAAAAAGGAGAAATATTGATTTCTAGTAGCGATCTTCCTTTAACATTCGTTTTCATGCACTAAGTGATTATTTAGCAAGACAACAACAAATTCAAGGTGCAATCACTAATATATTCAACTCACATTTCCAACAACAAAAATATTTAGCTAAGTAATTATTTGAGCATGACAGCAACAAATTCAGTACAAAATTCATCTTAGTGATGATTTTAAGCAACAAAGAAACTAAGTCAACAAATTATTCAAGGTTCGGTGGTAATAAATACTAACAAATTCACGACAATGATGATTTTCAGCAAAAATAAAAACTAGTTCAGTTATATTTTCTGCAACAAATTCAAATGCAGTGATGAATTAGGGCAACAAAACTGAAAAAAAAAAGACCAAAGAAATTTATCGGAAATCATCAAATCGGGGACCAGCTTCTGGTTGGGCGAAGGAATCTGAGGGCGGGGAGGAAGCTGACGGCAAGATTCAAAGTATGAAGATGACAACGACGACCAACCTCGGGACCGGCTACTTCTGCCGCCGGAAACGACAAGCGCGAGAAGGCGCATGACTAAGTCCGAGACGGTGAGGAGCCATGGAGCGACGACGACGACGACCAGTCCCGGGTCTGGGTGCTTCTGCCGCCGGCGACAACGAGCGCAGGGAAGGCGTGCGAGTGCGACTGAGTGCGAGATGGTGACGACTGGCGACACGGAGAGCGACGAAAACCTTGAGTGCGAGACCCGAGACGAGAGAAGGAGAAAGCTTGAGATCGCGATAGTGAGCAGAGAGATGAGACGAAGAAGACGAAGGAGACGAAGGAGATGCTGATTGCTAGGGCTAGGGGTTTTTTGGGGTTAGAGTGAGAAATTGGTGAGCCATTGAGATTGGGTTTGTCTTGGCTTGGGCTTGGGCTTGGGCTACCAAGAGTTTAGGGTTTTTTTTAAGGACTTAATTGTATTACCAGAAAAAGGACTTAATTGTAATTATATATTTTTATAGATTTAAATGTCTGCAAAATAAAAGTTAAGGATATATTTGTCATTTTGATAAAAAATTTAAATATGATTTGGTTCAGATTATGTAAACCGATCGGATCAAATCAGCTCTAATAATTATAATCAACCGATTTTATTTTGGTTTAATCAAAATATTTTATTGACCGATTTAATATTTCGTCCAATAATAATGTGACACGCGTACCGTCTTTAAAAAAAGACGTTTTTGATGTGTTTATCAGAGTGGCCTCCATAATTTTTTTGAACAATAACTAATCAAATCAAAACACACTACATTTTCAAATTATCTACCTAAATCTTAATATAAGAATAAATATCCGCACATTTAGTAGAATAAATACCCGATATATCTATTGTTCAAATTATTTAGTACTTTTATTGTCTACCTGTGATAAATACCAAATTAAAATATGAAATTATGCTTGATGACATACCTGCTTACGCAACTTGCTTGATGACATACCTCCTTACGCAAATTGTAAAAAGTACGGAAGTACCAAATAATAAATGAATTATATTTATACACTCTGCTATATGTTATAGCAGCAGTGAGACGAAAGTTTACAGTGTGTGTGTGTTTTACTGTTTTTTTCCCACTTAGTATGACAAGAAAGGTTGGGTTTTTGAACCTTATCATCATATGTAACATATCATACGAGTTAATAAAAGAAATTTGATTATTATTATGATACAATATTTCCACGCCTTGTTACATATACACTACTACAAGAACAGACAATGAGGTTGAACAAACTATGCCAAACCAAGAATCCTCAAGAGTTAAAATTATACAGCAAGAAGATTACTTTTTATGTTTAACTTTTCATTTTTCTTTTTATATAACATTTTAGAGAAATAATTTAAATTGTATTTAATTCCTCTCCATTTAATAATTTAGTAAGTTTTGTAATAACCCATTTTCATGACTCAGTATTTAGATTTTAAACAATGTTACATGTATACTAAATTCATCAATTAAAATTAGTTATTAATGTAGAATACATATTAAAAATAAATTAGATTATGTTCGTAGTATTTACTAAGAGTTTTTAAATTTTTTTTCTCTTCATTATCTTTATACTTTTAAATAAAAGTTGAATTTGAAAAATGGTCGTATAACTTAGCTTGCATCCAATCCATATTTTAAATAACCCAAAAAAATTGACTCTTAATACATGTGACAGAACTTATTATTAGATATAAAACAAATTATGCAGATCCATGGCATTTTTTTTAAGAATATTACTGGCGACTTTACTTAATAATGTTTAACTTTGTCGTCATTCCATCTTTTTATATATATAAGGTTGAGTATAAATTTACACTAATTAAAGTTTGACTAATTTAAAAAGTTAACAGATAAAAAGTTAGCCACTAGTAATTATTTATCTCTCATACATATAAAATATATTTAAAATATGTAAAATAAATATTTATAAAAAATAAAGAAAATGAATACTCTGTCTATCAATTTTTTTATTAGTTTATAAATATATTTTATTAAGAAATATAAAAATATTAAATAATTACCCAAATACTCTTCTAAAATTAGAGAATACTTTTTCATATATTATTGTACAGTAACTTTGTAAATATATTATTTAACAAACGAACAATAGTTTAAATGACATAATCTTTTTATTTTCATCTAAAAATTTTAAATTTGAGTCTCATTCCTAATTTATAAAAAATTGTACATTTATTTAACACGTGATGAATTTAAATACAATAGTCACCTTATTGATATTGAGAGATATTTTTAACGGTCAATAATTTTTATTATTTTTTATTATTATTTAATTAATATAAATATTAAATTATTTTTTAATAAATAAATTTTACTAATTTGTGTATATTAATTTTAAAAAATATAAATATAAATTATATTAATTTATGTGTATAAACTCTTATAAATATAAATCAAACTAAATATTTTTTGTATAAAAAAACTCTGTAAATATATAGCTGCAAATTATTACTGACATAAATTGATAATGAGTAATGCTAGGGGCAGCAACATTTGTGATTGGTAGCCATTAACTAGTCATCAATGATGATTTGATGGTGTGAGATTGATGTGAAATTTCATCCAATAGCTCACCTTTATCTGATGGTTACATGCTGGCCAAAATGCAATAAAATTGCTGGCACTTAGACTTTTCCATTGATAATATATACAGGTGATGTAGCGTTGCTCCAATATTTATATGTGCAATTCCAAGTATTATTGAACATGAGCATCTCACATCAAATAATCAAATCACAAGCATTTTAGAATTGAGAAATAGGGGAGAGAAAATGTTCAAAACCAAACATGTAGCTCACTGTTTGGTCTTGGCCTACCCAGGACAAGGCCACATTAACCCCATGATTCAGTTCTCTAAGCGTTTATCACACAAAGGAATCAAGATCACACTTGTAACCACTCTTTCCTTTTGGAACCAAACCAACAACAATAACAATAATTTCTCTCCGGATATCGAACCGGAGAGCATCTCAGACGGGTATGACGACGGCGGCCATTTAGCCGCCGCCACCCTAGAGATCTACAAGGACACCTTCTGGAAGGTTGGACGCCAAACTCTATCAAACCTTATTCGCAAACTCGGAAGTGATAGTTGCAATTACAATAATGTCCCTGTGGATTGTGTTGTTTATGATGCTTTCATGCCTTGGGCACTTGATGTTGCAAAAGAGTTTGGAATCCTTGGTGCTGCGTTCTTCACTCAGCCATGTGCCGTGAACAACGTATACTTCCATGCTCACAAGAAGTTGATTGAGTTGCCACTTTCGGAATCGGAATATTCGTTGCCGGGGTTGGTTAAGCTTTTGCCACAAGAGTTGCCATCTTTCTTGTATGAGTATGGATCCTATCCTGGCTACTTTGACATCGTTACGGATCAGTTTTCAAACATTCATAAGGCAGATTGGGTGCTTGCAAACACATTTGATGAACTCGAACAAGAGGTAATAATATATAACTCCTCACTTTTAGTGGCTCATCAAATTTTACTTTTGTTACGGTGAATAATGGTTTAAGTTTGGTTTATGAATTCGGTTATATATACCGGAAAAGTTTACCCACTTTATTATATTATCTCTACCAGAGGGGAAAAACATTATTAGATATGTGTTGTGCACTTTTGAAAATAGACTGATATTAACCGTAATAAATAAGAGAAAAAGTAAATTGAATGTGAAGTTGATAATTGAAGTAGGTAAAATTTTAATTAAATCAGTTAAATTATTTAACAGTTATTTATGTGAAGTTATTGTATCTGAGTTTTTACTAAAAAATAAATTAATAAATTATAAAATTGATTTCTTTTTTAAAATAATTAATTTGATTATTTGCAGACGAGTTTTTTAAATTTTAACTATTTATATGAACATAATAAAATAAAAATTTAGAATTTATCTAATTAATAAAATGTGTTTAAATATATACGACATTCTCACTCTCATTTTTATTGGATATTACTTTATTATTATAACTGCTGGTTGTCTTTATCACAAAATATTAATTTAATGAACCGATTTGACTTGTCAAACATTGAATAAATAAATGAAAAAAAGTAATTCTTGTTTTTATTATTAATTTTTAATTTTGATATATTGATAATATAAAATTATATATTTAATTACATCCACTATTAGATAATTATTTATATTATGAATGTAAAATATAATTAATTTTGTTGATGTAATCATATATAATTGAATAAATCTGTAAAACTTTCTTAGTGTATGAATATTATTTTTACTATCTCTACTGATGTTATTATTTAAACTATTACTTTAGGTGATTGAATGGTTGTCAAAGATTTGGCCACTGAAGACAATAGGACCATGTGTACCATCTATGTACCTAGACAAAAGACTCCAACATGACAAGGACTATGGTATTAGTATCCATAACCAAAACATAGATGCTTGCATTGAATGGCTCAATGACAAGCCCAAAGGTTCAGTTGTGTATGTCTCTTTTGGGAGCATGGCAGGTCTTAGTGAGAAACAAACCGAGGAACTAGCTTATGGTTTGAAAAATAGTAACTATTATTTCATGTGGGTGGTTAGAGCTTCAGAACAAAACAAACTTCCAAAGGGAACATTTTTTGACACATTAGAAAAGGGTTTAATAGTTACATGGTGTCCTCAATTACAAGTGTTAACACATGATGCTGTTGGGTGCTTTATTTCACATTGTGGTTGGAATTCCACATTGGAGGCTTTGAGCTTAGGTGTTCCTATGATTGCAATGCCACTTTGGACTGACCAAACCATAAATGCAAAGTATATTAAGGATGTTTGGAACATGGGGCTCAAGGTTGTGGTTGATGAGGTGGAAGGTGTGGAAGGTGTGGTTAAAAGAGAAACTATTGGGAATTGCATAAAGGAAATTATGGAGAGTGAGAAAGGGAATGGAATTAAGGAAAATGCCATCAAATGGAAGAATCTTGCTAAGGATTCTGTTGATGAGGGGGGAAGTTCTGATAAGAATATTGAAGAGTTTGTGGCAAAGTTGGCTCAGTATGCTGCTGCCAAATGATGATGCAATTCTAAAATTTGTTATTAATGTGGACTTCTAAGTTGAAATTAAAATAATAAGGTTGTCAATTTAATTTGAATAATATATATCTGTATGGGTATGGTGAGAATTTGCCTATCACATGGGTATATGCCCTGATTGGGTAATTTAGTAATATTTTTCTATCAAAAAAATAGGAAAACCATTTTTTTTCTATTGAGTTTTGTCTGATTTGAAATATTTTCTCTTTTGATTTTTTTGGGTACATTTTTGTAATTGAATCTGATTTTTTGAGTTGAATTATATATTATGTGCTGACTGCTAAGCTTGTGTTGAACATTTTTTTGTTAAAAAAATGCACTATACTTCTAGTGTAATTGATTATAATTTATAAAATTGTTGTTAGATAAGATTTTGTGTCTAATTTTTGTTTAATTTATTTTTTAATAAATTTTAAATATTTAAAAATAATTATTTTTATATTTTAAATTAAATTTTAATTTTAACTTTCTTTAACAAATTTAACACTATTTTTTAAACACCATAATAATCAAATTATTTTTAATCTCACACATCAAACTGCGGGAGTTTTGGCAAATTTTGAATAGGGTGGCTTTTTTTCCCCTCTTGCCACCTAGATTAGTATGGATTATTAATTCAGTCAACTTTTGTTATACTTTTTACCAAAAAAATTCCGATAATATACTTCATTGTTATTTTAAAGTATTAGTTGTCCAATTTTAATCCTAAAGTATTATTATTAGAGAAATTTTATGGTATTAACAGTGTAAATTACCATGTGATGTTGGTGATAAATGTCACACAATGAGAATAACATGTGTGTTCATAAGATAACTGAGTTGAGTATTGTTTATTCATCCGTTGTGATGGAAGATCATAATTTCTGTTTGAGCTTGGTAATCATATTTGTTTAAAGAATTGTGTAATAAAAAAGAATTGAATTTCAGAAAAAGTGTGATTGTTGGACTTTTTTTTGTTTAGTAGAGATGGACCGGATTGTATAAGATAATAATAATTCGGTTTCATTAAAAATTAAGTTGGGTTGGTCTAGTGGTTAGCTCACTAGTCCGCTTAAGTAAGTGTCGGGGGTTCGAATTTCGCCTTGTGCATGCAGCAACCCATTGGCCAGCGGCAAACCCTTAAATGGAGTTCAGTACCGCGGCGGATTAGTCCTTAACCTGTCGAATTGGGAGATACCGTGGAAAACCAAAAAAAAAAAAAGATAATGGCATGAAGCATCTTTAACCGTTCGATTCCATCAAATGATCATCGAGAAACAACCGAACACAAGATTTCTTTAACCGTTCGATTCCACCAAATGATCATCGAGAAGCAACCGAACACAAGATTATGGCATGAAGCATCTTTAACCGTTCGATTCCACCAAATGATCATCGAGAAACAACCGAACACAAGATTTCTTTAACCGTTCGATTCCACCAAATGATCATCGAGAAGCAACCGAACACAAGATTTCGAAGCGGACTAACGTGACTTTAAAGCTGGTGACTGGTGACGCTCATCTCTATTGAGAGATAAAGAGAGAGTTAGAATTGAGAGGATCTGTCATAACTTAAATTAAAAGAGAAGATGGTACAGTTTTTATTTTGTACGTACTAACAACACTGTCTTTCTCTACTTGTGTCTCACAAAGACTTAGAATTCTACCTTCTTTCAGTTTCGCTGTCTTCTTCCAAAAACATAACGTCCAATACTCCACCTTAAAGCTAGGAACCTATCTTTATTTTTTAGCCGTACAAAATTGTCTATTTTAATTCGTACCTACCAAAAAAATAAAAATATGCTAACCCAAAATCTTTGGTCCATCTTATTTTTAATCTAAATACTTCATTATCACTGATTAGTAATTAAATCTACGAAACAACAAACGAAAAAATGAAATAAATCCAACGTTAGCGGCTAGCCATATTCACAAAGTCCCATTCCGCACTATACAATATCACGCGTCAAAATCCGTCAGCGACACCTATGATCCACATCACATGATGATCACCACCATCAGCACTTTAGTAGGTCCCTTATTATTTTATATATATCAATATATTATTATTTAAGAATAAATATAATCGGATTTATAAAAATTAAAAGTAAAATGAAATAAAATAACATTTAAATTACTTGGACCAAAAGTCCGTCCATTTAACATGTTTTAACAGATTGGGCCCAGCCCAAGAAGCAAGCTATTTTTTATTCAACTGATAGCCCATATATTGCTCAGACTAATGGAACTTGGCCCAAGCTCAAAGCCCAAACGAGTTGGTGTTTGTTGGTTGTCTGTTCCTTTTCCGCCACGATCTCAAGTCAAATACTTCAACTTCTCGTCTTTGTTCTCTCCCTCCGATCCTGCAATGCACTTTCCTTCATCTTCTCTTCCTAACTACCTCTTCTTCTGCCAATCATCGTTGCCAGTACACTTCATCATGATATATAGGTATCTTAATTCTGTTTTTCGCTTCCTTTTTCTCGCTGCTTTTGTCTATTGGATTAGTTTATATTTTGTATTATCAATTTTAATGCTTCTTGAAATTGGATTTTGTTCGCACAAATAATCTTTAGGGTTTCCAAAGCTAAAACTCTTAATTGAAAACATGCAAATATGAAAATATGAAGTTATATTGTAATTCATTTTCCATATACCCTGATTTTATTGACAACTAAACCGCACTAAGTTGAGATTTACCAATGTATTAATTCCGTTAAAGGTGTTTAAAACTTTAATCAGAGTGCCGTAAGACATTATGCAAAAATAATTGCTAATTAGACGTTCAGATTGGATTTCTCATATGTTGCTGATTTGTGTTCTCATGAATGTGGGAACTGTGACATTGGAATGACATTTTGTTTATCTGTCCTGTCTTGATGCCGCTTTAACCCTTTTTGTTTACTGTTTTTCATGTTTTCTTCCTTATATATATATATATATATATATATATATATATATATATATATATAATCTTGTGGCTACTTATATGATGTCTTTGTGTGAAGATGACAGATGAAGATGACAGATGAGAACCATTAGATAATTTGACATATTTAATTAAATTGCTTGATATAATACATGTTCACATCTTAGCTATCATCTTCATATAAAGACATCTTTATTGCGACTTTGCGAGTCACCATATAATATACTTTAAATTTTAGGCACCCTTTTGATGATTAATGGATTAATTCATGATACATTGTGCTTTTATCTGTTGTTTTATCCTTCTAGAAAAAGTCACTAATCCTTCCTAGTTTCTCTTGCACTATGATAGTACAAGCATGAACTGTAAAATTATGTTATGAATTTGATATTTCTTAACCAAAAATCAAGGTTAGAGTTTGGAAGTATAGGCTCCTCCCTCTCTTGGATTCAACTTTTCGTAAAAAGCAATTTTATGGGGATTTGTCTGCTAATATAATCAGGAAAACATAAGCAAGAAGGAATTAACAGCAAAAGGGAATGCAAATTCAATAGGATATGTACTAGATAGTGCTAGTCGATTTGTCATGATGGTGTGTAAACTGAAACTTTATGAACAAAATATGTTCCAAGAATACAAAAGGGTGGCAGATGATAAGATTAATTTAATAGTTTTAAATCATTTGCTATGAATATTCGATTTTAAAGATTTAGAATATGTGAGTAGTAGTGTGACCAACATATCAAGCTGTAAGTTGACGCTAAATTTCTCCATCATTTTCATGCCAGCATTTAACCTTCTACCAAACAAACTTCACGTGCAAGTGAGCATGAAGACTTTGTGTATGAAGTTGCAACTTGTAGTACTTGTTGGAGGTTGCTAACAGTATAAAGCAAAGATTGTTTAAAATGGTATCCTTGCTATTTGTCATTGGGGCTTGATATTTCAAATATCTTTGTGAAATTCCATGAAATATATGCAGCTCTTAATGCTTGAGTTAGAGAATGTGGCAAACTTGATTTTATTTGTTTATGTCTAATAATCTGTGGAATGTATTCAGCTTTTTCTTATATATATATATATATATATATATATATATATATATATATATATATTACTGGTAGTGCTAAACTATACTAAATTGCACATGTTCTTTCTTCCCATCATTTTCTTTTTTGTCAATATAATTTTGTTATGTTATTTGTTATTTTTGTTCATATTTGCAGGTTCAATTGGCAAAGGACATTGGATTGGGGTGATATAAGATGCAATAAGACCTTGGACTCTGACTAGACTAACATTTTGGATTTTAGTTTTGTATATAGAAACATATTGATCCCTGCATTACAATTCTGTTCTCTTCTTTCGGAATGGAAAATAGGATGGAGCTTCATGCAATACAAAGAAACGGCAATATAATTTGTAATATTTCAAAGCAAGCTATTGAAGAAACAAGAGAAACCGAGTCGGATGAAAGAAAAAATGTCAAAGAATTTTCTTCTTACACTGATGAAACGAGGACAATATCTGTTCCTGACATAAATGGAGAGTTTAGTTTAAAACTTTCTAGAATGTCTCTGACTGGAGGACGAATTGGATGTTTGAAGAAAAAGCTTCTCATTCTTGATATAAACGGGTTGCTTGCAGATGTTGTTTCTCCTCGTCCAAAAGATCACAAAGCCGACAGAATTGTGGCAGGACGAGCCAGTGAGTGAAGATTCCTATTATTCTGCATATTTTGATATTCATCCATGTTTTACTAATTATGCTGTCTTCATTTTCAGTATTCCAGAGACCCTTCTATACTGAGTTTCTGAAATTCTGCTTTGAGAAATTCGAAGTTGCTGTATGGTCTTCGAGAAAAAAGTACTATTCGACATCTTTTTGAGTAAATCTGACTTCTCAATTAAGTAAACATTTTTGTTTTGCATGTCCTGTTTCCTGCTCCATAAGGCGTTTGTTTCTGAGAACAGGATAAGACAAGACACTAAGAACAAGACATAAATGACAGAGACATAAAATTTGGTGTTCTTGTATTCTGTTTGGTAATAAAGTAGAACAAATTATGAAAATCTAATTTATTCTCATTTTTTTTTTCATTCAAAAAATTTGAGAAGAAAAATATAATAATAAAAAGTATAATTATAAAAAACTAACAAGAATAATGAAAGAAAAAATAAAAAATAAATTGTATCCCTTATTAGTATCTTTGTGTCCTTTCTGTCAGGATAGATACAAAATACACTAATTCAGTGTCTCTAAACACAATGTCTCTATCCATGTCTTATCTGCTAAATACGATTTTGTATTTCTGTGTTTTTGGCTTAGTGTCCTGTTTCTGTAAACAAACGCAACCTAAAGTTTGGAATTACATGTATCCTCTTTACTTTTTGACATATTGTAGATTGTTAACAATCAGCAGTACAGACTAAACTGATTTCTTGATTTTCTTTTTCATTGCAGAAAAAATGTTCAACGAGTCCTTGATTATTTAATGGCAGACATGAAAGAGAAGTTGCTCTTTTATTGGGTAAACATTTGTTTAGCTCTTTTCTGAGTTACAAAATCTCTCTATTTTTGTTTCTCAATGACTTACAGAGAGTTCTCTTGGTTTAGTAAATTTAGTAAATTGTCACTTTGTTAATTGTTTTTCTTTTTCTTTTTTGCCTTTCTCTACTTTCTACTTTCTATACAAAAGAATTGGATTTCATTAATACACATCTCTGGAGTTCTCCCAAATTTTTGTATCTTACCAAGAAATTGAGGCATTTCTTAATATATTTCAACTATTTGTCACTTTTGTCCTGGGATAAACCCTGTTTGGATTCCAGTTGATTCTACAGTTGTCACTTTTTGCAGGATGCTTCTCATTGTACAGGAACCAATGTCAGAACTATGGAAAACAAGCACAAGAAGGTGTTGTTTAAGGATCTGAGGAATGTTTGGGAGAAACGCTATCCTAATCTTCCTTGGGAGAAAGGGTATTTCAACGAATCGAACACATTGCTGTTAGATGATTCTCCGTACAAAGCATTGCTGAATCCTGTACATAAACAAAACAAACTTTGCTTTCTTTATGCCTTTTTAAGCCAAATTTCTTTCTTACAATGTTAAATCCTAATTTACTTTAGTAAATTTTGTTCAATTGTTTTAGCCACACACCTCAGTCTTTCCTCTTTCATTCAGTTATCAGAATAGGAGTGACGACAATGCACTAGGTACATATCCTTAATCTTTTCAAAGACACTAAATTATTTGATTTTGCTTTTTGTTTTTCTCATATCCACTTGATTGGCCTTCATTTTCTTTAGCTTTTTCTTTACTTTTTGGCTTGAATCTCATTTAATGCAACATGACATTCTTTAACTGTTTACAATTTTGGTGCCTAAAAGATGCATCTAGGGAATTGCGAGTGTTTGTTCATTTCTTCTTTTCTGTAAGAACAAGAACAACAACCAAGCCTTATCCCGCTATGTAGATTAGATCTTATCGAATCTAATTGAACAGTAACCTGATTATGGTTCATGACAGCTGATGGAGGCGACCTGCGAGAATATCTAAATGGATTGGTGAATGTCGAAAGTATCCCAAACTATGTCGAGGAACATCCATTTGGACAAGAACCAATTACTAAAACTAGTCCTTCTTGGAACTTCTACCTCCAAGTTCTTGATAGCCTTTTTGCTTCTCAACTTGAAGACAATGTCTCTGCTAACTTAAACAACCAAGTGCATTCTTCCTATTGAATTATCCAAATCCTATAGATTTTCTATTATCTATTTTTTATATTTTCAAAGCAAATGGAGATATAGAAGGGTCTCGATTTTTCTCATCAAATATACAACAATTGTTTCATGAAGCATCAATTTTTTTTTTGTTCTCTTAACATTGTTGTAAAACTCTTTAATTAAAGGTTAGTTTGGTACAAAAAGGGTAAAAATAGAGGAGAAAATTTCAAGAGTTAGATTTATGAGTAATGTATTGTTATTATATGGCTGATGATGATTCCTTTATAACATACTGATAACATGTATGAATAGTTCATTATTACTGAGAATTTAGTTTTGCTTATGATTATATCTTATGGCTTGTTTCTCTTTGCAGTATTTTCTAATTTCAAAATTAAAAGATTGAAATTGAAAATAGGGACTTGTTTGATCTCTCTTCCAGCATCTTTTTCTTGATTGTAACAGGAGTTGTGATAAATCAGATAAATGATTTGTGATACTTGAACTTCGCGAGTTTCCATCAATGAACGAAGTTCAGTTTCCCAATAAAAGAAAAAAAAAACCCGTTGATGAATTGTCATTTTATTTTGGTTACCTTTTTTTTATTTTGGTCTACTGGAGTGAGCGCTAAATTTATGTAGTTGTGATTGGCCCAATTGGTTGATTCTAATGTGAAGTAATTTTTTTTTCTTGGGTTTTCACATCACATGTGCAAATAAATAAATAAATAACATTTCAAATATGTCCCCGTTTCTAAACCAAAAAAAAAAAAAACATTTCACATATGTAAGTTGAAAATTTAGTTCTGGTGGGTTGATTAGGACACCGATGTTTGATTTGAAAAGAAAAAAAAAATTCTCAAATAATTCGTTTGCCAATTCTAGGTAAATGTAAAATGAATGGTTATTATAATTATTTATATATAATATATATTAGAATATAAAATTTCAGACATTTATATTTATAATCAAATTTTATAAATAAAATAATCAATTTTACAAATAATATAATTGAACTAAATTTATATTTATAATCAAATCCAAATATTAACAACCATATAAAAATATAGTAGTGGATGATTTTTTATATTCATAAAAAGTTTGATTATGCTAATGCCAAAATATTTGATTATTTTGTTATGAAATATTTAATTATTGTATGGAAAAAAATTTGATTAATTAGATGATTAATCACTTTGTTAAGAAATATATGAAACAATATCGGACCATATATCTATACTATTTTGGTAGTGTATTGTATAAAAAACCGCTATAACCCTAAAATTAAATGACTATTTTTGCACTTGAAAATTTTCAAGTTCGAAAACATGTCTCAGAATTAAAGAAACGAACCTATGACTCCTAAAATATATAAATTTCTCGGGTTAATGTTCAAATTTCTCTCTAAAAGATTACGCGATCTTTATTTTCGTCTCCGAATGATTTTTTTAATTAAATTAGTTCCTGAAAGATAAACTGTTAGTCAAATTAGTCCTTCCGTCAATTGGATGATGACGTGTCATGTTAAGTGTCACGTAGCATAATGACGTGACACGCCAGGTGGCAGGTCAGTGACACTTGGCGCGCCACGTGACAGGTCAGTGACACGTGGCAAAGTTTTTTATTAGTCAAAATAGTCATTGAAAGTCTAGACGTAAGTCATTTTCATTCCTCATAAACTGTTAGTCAAATTAGTCTTTCCGTCAATTGGATGATAACGTGACATGTTAAGTGCCACGTAGCATGATGACGTGACACGCCATGTGGCAGGTCAGTGACACTTGGCACGCTACGTGACAGGTCAGTGACACGTGTCATGCCACGTGTCACTTGACATGTAAAAAAGTTTTTTATTAGTCAAAATAGTCCTTGAAAGTCCAGACGTAAGTCATTTTCATCCCTCAAATTTTAAAAATTAGTCAAACTAGTCTTTATATAATTTTTATTTTTTCTTCAAAATATTATATTTGAAATATTTTTTGATACTACTAATTTTAATAGAAATGTAATTGACAAACAAAACATTAATAATTGTATCTTTTATTCTTAAAAAAATTTTCAATAAAATTATCTCTCTCTTTTAATTCTTCTCAAAATCTCTCTTATTCTTTTCTATTCTAAAATCTTTTTTTTACATGATTGCATTTTGCTGGAATATATATATATATATATATATATATATATATATATATATATATATATATATATATATATATATATATATACTCAAAATTGAAATGTATGTATTTATTAACCTAAACAAAGTAATATGCTCAAAATCAAAATTTATGTATGTTAACCTAAATAAAGTTATACCACTATTTTTTTTCTACTACATCTTTTTTTTCATTACGGTATTACTTACATATAGGATGTAATGGTAGTGATACTTAAAGTTAAAATTCAAGAAGATCCACAAATTTTGTTTCAATTCCAAACTTTACAAAATATTGAAAATTTGTGGCTTTATTATTATTATTATTATTATTATTATTATTATTATTATTATTATTATTATTATTAACGAATTGCTTCTTAAACGTAATACGTGCAAAGATCATAATAAATTTTTGTGTGTTTCATATGTTTGAGATAAATTATATAATTTTTCTTTTAATTTCACAAATCAATGAGATAAAATGAAATAAGAAACATTATATATATGCATAACACAGGCTACTCCACACTAGTACATTATTTAAATAGATATGCTTTGTATTAAAATAAAATTCCTTTTGTTTTTAAAAAAATTATATTAGAATATTAAGATTCAAAAAGTAATTCCATAAACCAGTTTTTTAATTATTGAGTCTTACTATATAAATTAAATAATAATAAAAATTATAATTTAAAATTTAAAATAATTACTATATTATTTAGTAAAATTTAAAATATTAAATTTTTAAATATATAATCAATAATAATTTGATAAACTCATTTAAATAAAAAAATTCACATAAAAAATTATAATTTAAAAATATAAAATTTTAAAATACAAATGACAAAATAACTTTATAAAAATTTAATTATTTTTATTATTTTATGTAATGAGAATTTTGTTTATTAAGGTTTAAAAAATAATATTAAAATTAGTAGTATAAAAAAATATTATAAATTTAATATTATAAAAAAAATTATATAAGGACTAGTTTGATTAAGTTTTAAAATTTGAGGGATGAAAATGACTTACTCTAAATTTTCAAAGACTATTTTGACTAATAAAATACTTTTTACATGTCAAGTGCCACATGGCATGCTACGTGTCACTGACCTGCCACGTAAGGTGTCGCGTCATCATGCCACGTGGCACTTAACGTGACACGTCATCTTACAATTGACGGAAGGACTAATTTGACGAACAGTTTATCTTTCAGAGACTAATCATCCGAAAACAAAAATGAAGATCGCGTGATCTTTCAGGGACGAATTTGAATATTAACCCTAAATTTCTCTTTACAAAATCCATTGGCTGTCACCTCTTAGTTGTTATCATTAAGGTTGTATTAAGCCTGGTATGTTAGGCATGTATCTGGTAACTATCCCTGATAATCCTAATTTCTTATAGTGGGGGATACACAAAAATTGTAAGCTTTATCATCAAGTTGCAAGTTAGGAGGGGGATTAGGATTTATAAATTTGGGGTCTAATAGAAGTTTTCAGTTAGTTAGGATTCACAATCATATTACCAAGCAGTGGCGGAACTAAAGGGGGGCCGGCGTGAGCCGTGGTCCTCCTCCTCCACCTTCAACTTCTTCAAATATATAATTGATAAATTCAAATTCAAATTTAATATAAATTTATCTATTTTTTAATATTAGAATTATAAAATCTTCGCCCTTTAATATTAGAATTTTGGTTCCATCATTTATACCAAGCGACCGTCTAATGTGTCATCTTTAACGACAACAACTATTAGATGATAGCCATTGAATTTTAAAAGATAAAAATAAAAAAAATTAATGGTTCGAGAACGATTCGTCCAATTTATTTCTTTAATTTGAATATCATTTCGTGGGACTTTAAGCAGAGAGTAAGAGAGAGATTTTCCCGCGCTTATTGGTTGTTAAAAGAGCATTTGTGCTAACCCTAAATAATTTGCATGAATAATAGATTTTCGATTAACATTAAACGCATTTTATGATTTGCCACTTGATAATCAATTAATATGATTTTCTCCAATTTTTTTGTTAACCCGATGTGTCATTAACTTATTATTGATTTATAGAATCTTTTGTTCCCTATCCTTATCTTTAGATGTGCAAATTTAAATATTGCAATAAGTCTTTAATAATAGATAAAAACTCATATGTAGTTATTTTTATATGAAGTTATTGGTTAAAAATTTTTAGATAATAATTTTGTTAAATATATCAAATAATCTAATAATTTTCAACTAACACCTTTATATGAAAACAAATACATGTGAAACTTTACCATAATAATAACTTTATGTGTTTCAAGTTTCAATCAACTACTTTTGACAAACACATATTATGGCTACGAGTGTTTAAAATTCGGTCCAACATGATATTTGATATGAATATAAGGCATATTTTATCAAATTTAAATTTGTCAGTATTATTTTTGAATCTGATTTGAGTTACGTTTTAGGTTATTTGGTTTGGTCTAATTTTTTTAATAAAAATATATATTTTAGAATAAAATTAATAATACTATATTATATTTTTATATTTTAATTAATATTTTTATATTATACGGGTATTATTTTTTATTTTAAAATAATTTATTTTGATATAAATAATATAATATTTATTAGTCACTAAAAAAAATAATATAATATTTATTAAATTTAATTTTAAAATTAAAATTTATTATTTTAGTATATAAAATTTTACATTGGATCGATTCTCAATTTAACTCGATTTATTTTATAAATCAGATCTAAATCTAATTAAATATGACCCCATTTATGAACACCTTAATTATGGCTTTGGAGTATGCCACCGGCCACGGCACGTACTAGACCACAGTACCTTACTTTCGTTCCATTTTATATGTTTCTAATAATAATCATCATAATTTCATTTAAAAAAAAAATAATCATCATAATTGTTTATTGGCAATTGTTCGAGTAATTTCAGAAAATTAGAGACCAAATCGTCTTTTAATCGTTATATATTTTATATAATATAATAATTTTAAGTATATATGTTTAATACATGAAATGATAATAATTTTAAAGTTCTAATAACCAATCAAATTATAGTTAAACTTTAAACAAAAATAAATTTTCGAAAGATATATTAAATATAATTTAAAAATATGTAAATATTTCTCAAATTTTATAATATTATATAAATAAAAATAATATAATAAAAATGATTTAAAATATATAATTAATCATAACATACACCCAATAATAATGTATCATCACATTTTAAGTAACGAATGCATATGATATGACAGATGATGGCAATAATTCTTCTGAACTATTATCTCCTACAACTAATCACGTTGGTCGGTGATGTTACAAAACAGAAACCATGTTCTTCAACGCTGGCATCCATTAGTTCTACACCAATTTTTCTCTTTGCGTGGCTGCTTTCTTTTTGTTTTGAGCTACATCAAATTAAACAACACCATTTTGTTCCACACACTTTGCAATGTGCATGTAAGAATTAATGTCTGTGTTGCATGAAAATATTCTTACACAGTATTTGTCAGAAACAGGATGTTACATAAGGTAAAGGGAAGAATTGACAACTAATCATTCACAAATAAATATTAAATGTGCTCCTTTATTATTTTGTAAAAATGGAATAAATTATTTATACAAAATGATAAACGGATCTTTTTATTATTGTTGATCATAAAAATAAATAAAATATTGAAGAAATTTTTTTTAACCTATTATTATTTACTAACTCGATTTTGTTGCCCTAGACAACAAAAATGCGTTAATCATTTCATAAAGTATGTGTTTAGATAATTTAAAATTTCGATAAATTATTTTTGGTCTTTCGGTTAAAAATTGACGTTAATAAAAACATGTAGATGCATTATTACGCGGTAGTAATTATTATTTTATATATATTTATTAATTTTAAAAATTCTAAATCTTAATTTAGAATAGAAAAATAAAGGATTAAAATTAGGATTTTTAAAATTAATATATATATAATAGAAGTATTTTATTCATTTTTTATAATAGGGTATTGTAGTCATTTTTTATAAAAAAGAATAATATTAATTTAGACCAGTTCAAGATTTGATTCATCATTTTTTGGTCAAATCAATTTGTTTAGCCTAATTTTGGCAAAAATAACACAATTTAATCGATTATATGTATTAAATTTTAATTATTAAAAAATATATTTAAAAAAAACGTTTTGAACGTCTTTATCTAAATGACTCTCTAATTTTTTATTAATATCAATCAACCATACAAGTCAGATCTTAAATATAAAAATATAAATAAAAATTAAATATAGAAAATGTTCTCCATAAAAAGAAAAGATGCAAATAAAAAATCTGACCATGAAAAATGCTACATAAATAAATATATAACCTACAAAAAAATGGACTAATCCAATCAATACCACTTGCACAATAGAAAGAGCTACTAATTTATCTTTTCCAACGAATTAAATTAGCTAAAGATGTGTGTTTATGAGCCTATGCTCAAATTTCAATCAATACCTGCTAATACTCGCGCCACAAGCTTAAGAACATAAATTCAATAGTTCAAATAAAATGTCCAAATAAAATTATTTATGTTCATCAAACTATTCATACCAAAAAAATTATATCCATTCATATATTGTAAAGAGTTTTACTATAGATAATCTCCTAATTATCCCATAAAATAAACAAAAAATTCATTATACTATGAGATATTATCCATGGTATAATATATTTTTAATACCAACAAAAAATAATCCGATCCATTATATTTAACATCCAAAAAATTGTAATAAAATAAGTCCCTTTGCATTATACACGCAAATGCAAGAACATAACTAGAAGTACAATAAGAAATTATTATATACATTATTTACTTTAATTTGGTTATTGTGATAGAGCGGATGAATTACACTAAGATGGTCTAATTTGGTGAATTACAACTTCATGGTGGTCTGACAAATTATCTAAATTTTTATTAAAACAAAAACTATCCTAAGGATTTCTGTTTTTATATATATTTTTTACTTTACTAAAAATAAAAATACAAACCTTGACATTTTTGTGGCATATATGAAGTGTCATACACATGCTTAGGTCTCCTTAATTAGACCTTAATTAAAACTTGATACTTTCTTATGATTACTAATAATACTAGATTGGCATACATGCTAAAGTCCACAAGCACTATTTGGCTTTGCCCCACTCAATTAATTTGCCTTAGTATATGTCTTTATCAAAGATTTCATTAGAAGGTGTTACAAAGCAAGAATTCTTATTTTAGCTCTGTAGACATGGAAGAAAATTAATTAACTTTTTATTCTGATAAAAATAAGAGAACCATGGATGAAAGCCTCTTATTAAAGTATTTCTAAATTCATTATTGTAGAGTATTATATTTTCACTCAGATTGATTGCAATGACCAGATAATTATTACAATATTATCAATAATTCTAATTACACGTGACAGATACCCCACACACTCACACACACAGTGAGTATCTAATGAAAAGATTATATATATCCAGCTTCAATTATTATTATTATTATTATTATTATTATTATTATTATTATTATTATTATTATTATTATTATTATTATTATTATTATTATTATTATTATTTTGCTAACAAATACTCTAAAGGAATTATTAACAATATAAAAAATAAAATAAAGTTTTAATGTTTTCAATGAATTAAATATATAAAAATTACTTCTCCATAAAAAATGCTATTTTAATTAATAATCTTAATTAAAATATGTTCAATTATATATTAATATCATATTAATTAAAAGGTGAATTCTACCCTACCCTCTCTAAAATAACATGTAAGTTACCATTCATAATGTGTTACACTCTAATTGGTCATTATCTTAACCATAATTGAATTATTTTGTAATTACTATTTGAGATGGGTAATAGTATAATTTCTTAAAATATCAAAAACTCCATTCCCGTTGAAGCACCTTTCCAACTCCTCCATTCTTTCTTCATCACGTAACTTCGAATCCTTCCATACATGTCGTCCACGTTTGTGACAAGAAGTGACCGTCGTCATCTACTGCTCTATCACGCAATTTCTCTTTCTTCATCATCTTTAACGAGGTCGTTGAATTTTTTTCGTCCGTAACTTTGCCGTCCTTCCCATATGCAAAATATAATATAATAAAATAAATCTAATCAAAGTACTTAAAAATAAAATTAAAACCAGGAATATATAAATATAATAATAAAATTTGTACTCAGATCTAAACAAGTAAACATATCTTTTATCATACATAAATTATTTAAAAAAATAAATAAATTATTAAAATTAATAACACAAGTTTAAAATGATAAAATTCGACTTTCTTACAAATATTTTTTATACTATTTTTATTCTTTTAATTTTAATTTATTAGTACTTTATTATTTAATTAATGATTAAATAAATTATTTTTATGAGAAATTATTTTTTGTATTATCTTAAAAAAGAGACTAATATAACAGTTTAAAAAATAATGTAAAAATGATATTTTAAATAAAAAATAGTTAATATTAAAAATTTTAAATACAAAAATAAATTGTATAGATATTTAAGATATAAATATAAAATACATGTCTAAAATAAATAAAACAGATAAAAATAATTCTTTATTTTTTGTGAGTATGTCTAAAATAAATTAAACAGACAAAAATAATTCGTTATTTCTCATGAGTATTCCCATTTTATCTGTTTTATTTATTTTAGGCATGTATTTTATATCTATCTATTAAATATTTATACAATTTATTTTTGTATTAAAAAATTTTAATATTAAATACTTTTTATTTAAAATATCATTTTTAGATTTTTTTAAACTGTTATATTGGTCTCTTCTTTAAGATAATACAAAAAATAATTTCTCATAAAAATAATTTTTTAATCATTAATTAAATAATAAAGTACTACTAAATTAAAAATTAAAAGAATAAAAATACTATAAAAAAAATACGGTAAGAAAATTGGATTTTATCATTTTAAATTTGTATTATTAATTTTAATAATGTATTTATTTTTAAATAATTTATGTATGATAAAAAAAATATGTTTACTTGTTTAGAGTACAAATTTATTATTATATTTATATGTTCATGATTTTAATTATACTTCTAAGTATTTTAAATAGATTTATTATATTATATTATATTATATTTTACCTATGAATATATATCTTATCATGTAATTAAATAAAAATATGTTTTTTAATGAAAAAAATTTAATAACTAAACTAACCATTAATTATGTTGGTAAGAAGTGATCTACAGCAGAAAGAGTGATAGAGTGAGACGACGGGAGATAGTGGTGACGGGGAATAACAGGCAATGAAAATTCAACAATGTCGTTAAAAAATGATGTATTGAAGAGAGAAATTACGTGAGAGGACAGTAGATCGCAACAACGACGCTGCTTCTTGTCACCACCGCGACTTGGAAGGACCGAAGTTACATGAAGAAAAAAGAATGGAGGAGTGAAGATATGCTTCAATCAATGGGAGTGAAGTTTTAATATTTTAAGAAATTATATCATTACCCATTTCAAACCAATTAAAATATAATACATCATAAAAGGTAACTTACATATTATTTTAGAGGAAGTTGGGTAGAATTTACCTAATTAAAATATGTTCAATTGTATATTAATTAAAATATGTTCAATTATATATTAATAATCTTAATGCAAGTGTACTTTGATTAGCAGAACTCACAATAATAATAATATGTTCAATTATATATATATTAATATCATATTCGATATACCCTCTAAGGAAAGTGAAAGATAACCATGCAAGCATGCATTATAACTTCCAATTCAAGGCGTCATATCCCATCAATATATATAATAAGAAAGAGGAAAAGATATTAATGGTGATTGTTAAACATGCAATTTATTAAACCAACATACATGTGATAAAGGGAACAAGGATGTGTTCAATATTTTCATAATAATGAATGCTAATACAAACCCAAATCTAACATGGTGTGTCCGTTGCTTAATAGTCACACCATAAGAGGGTCCCTTTTTTGAGCACTTCCTAGGAATAATAACATGCATCATTATTATTAGCGCCACGGAAAAAGCTCTATCTCTCTAATATAATGCCACATACTCACTACACCAATTATTATTGGTGATGGTTACTAGTATGAAAAAATAATTATTTTATAAAAATATTTCTGCAATCAATAATAATTATGTAAAATAAAAATATTACGTGGTTAAATAATTTTTTAACATAGTTTAACTAAGTCTCCTTTAATTTTTTTGTTCCTTTTTCTTCTTCTTGATCAAATATTCTATACAATAATATGTAAAACGGGGGGTTCAATAAAATAATTTAATTATTAAGGATAATTTACGGTAATAAAATAAATAAAATTTAAGATTATACAGATATTTTAAATTAGAATTTGTTACATGCGTTGTTATCTTAAATAATACATGTAAATAACGCAAATTGAATCAATTCTATTTTAAGATAAAATGTGTAACAAATTTTAATTTAAGACATCTGTTTCATAATTTTAAACTCTACTATTCATTTTATTAGCGTAAATTACTCTAATTTTAAACTATTATTATTTTTTAGAATTGAGGAAGAAGTAATAACACGTGGACGTTCATAATTGAGGTAGTAATTGTGCCACATGTGGAGGTTCATATTCACTAGTTCATCGTCATAATGAATTCTTAATAACTACTACTTAATAAGTCAACATATATGTGACATACATCATCTAATGTCTAATCGACTCTTAGAAAATAGAAGCAAATTTAAAAGCGACATGTTTTTCAGGCTATACCAGAAAATTAGAATGTGGAGATCAAAGCTATGTTTTGATCGTCTTGTTGGAGCTTCGAAGTGATCAATCAATAAGTAGCATAAATTATAATATTGTCAAATAAAACAAGCTAAGTAACATAAATTTTAATATAAAAACGTTACATCTAATCATGATTCAATTTATTCAATTAATAAGGTTTGATTAAATAAAATTTGTAATATAACCAACTTGAATTGGTCGAGTAATTAACTCCCTCGTTTACTTAAATAAATGTTACGCATTTAAATCTTGTCTTAGACATGTAGTAACTAATTAATCAACAATAAATCTTTAAACAGAACTTAGATCTATGATAAATTAATCTTTAATCTGACCATTAAAAAAAAGTTATTTTGTTTTTCTTTGACATTATTCTTTTATCTTAATTACTTATAAGAGAACGTTAACAGGGTCAATATGTGTTTCTTTTTGTTGCAAGAGTTTGATTAATGATAATGGTTAACGTTTTGGAATGACCTATAAGTTTAGTATTGTCTATTTATTTAGTTTTCTCTCATGCAAGTATTTTAAGTTTAATCGATGTAAAGGAAATAAGTTATAATAAAAAAATTATTTTATCGGTTTTTATAATTTTATCGAATTTTTAATTAGATCTTTATATATTTTTTTTAATCGGATCTCTATACCATATTAGATTTTTTTAATTAAATCCTTATTAACAGTAAACATTAAAAAATGCTTATAAAATATAAATTTACTAATTTACCTTCATCCGTGTCTTTCTTTCTTTCACCATCATTGTCCTCTACCATCTTTTCACTCTCTTTTTTCATCACCACTCTTCCTTTACTAACAAGCTCCTTTTTTTTATGGCATAATTTTTGTCATAATCAACACAAATTTAGAACTAAAATTTTTGTCATAATCAATTTTTAGCATGATCAGAAGCAGAATTTTGCCAAAACATAATCATTTTAATTATAAGCAAACACAAATAATCAGAACTCATAATTAGAATTTTTTAGCACAATCAATTTTTTTAACATAATCATTGGACAGAAGTAAAATCAATTTAAAAACAAAAATAGAAGCAGAAGTAAAGTGAAGCAAAAGTAAAATAAAGTAGAAACAGAAGCAAAATGAAGCAGAAAAAAGATAAACAAAACGAAGCATAACGGAGACCAAATTTGAGACGGCAAACACCGACAATGAACGAGAAGGAAGCAGCTCATCAGTGACCTCTTCCAACAACGATGGCAGCAATGCTGTCACCCATCGCCGCCTCGCTCTTCCTCGACCCCTTTCTTTCTCCCCGCAACGTGATCTCTCTTTCGTCTCTCTCTCATTCTGTCTTTCTCTCTATTAAGGTGTGGAGGGTGGCTGAAGAAGGATTCGACAATGCCCCTATTAGATCGAAGCAGCGGATTCGTGATTACAATGAAAGTGAAGAAGCCAAGGTGACAGTGTCGGAGGCCATCTCGAAGATCGACACAATTGATATGGGAGCTTTTCTTTAGTGGAAATTCCAGCATATCTCCGAGCTTTTCTTTAGTGAAAAACGCATGGGTTTAGACCTTTTTCATCGCCAACATCACCACTACTCAACGCATCATCACCTATGAGTTTCTCTAAAGTGATGAATTTCGTTCGAATGTTCTCTTTCGCTCATAGTTTTTCCAACTCCTCCTTCCCTTCCTTTCTCTATGTTCTGGTAATCAAAGTCGAGCTCGGGAGGTGGGAGAAGAGAGCAGGAGTAGAGGAGGGAGACGGAGAGAAGGAAGAAGATGAGCGAGAAGGTTAATTTTGTCTCTATAAAAATAAAAGAAAGGCACAATTAGATATTTAAAAAAAATTGAAGATATCTTTAATTTGGGAATGGAATATTCCTGTAAATCAAATGATTTTTTTACGGTAAAGACCTAATTGAAAAAAAAAATATTAGTTTCGAGACTCAATTTAAAGAAAAAAAAAGTATAGAGACCTAATTGAAAATTCAACAAAATTATAAGGACCGACAGAATAATCAAACCTAAAAAAATACAAAATATTATGATAGTTTAACATTTTTTTAAATCTTATGTAGATATGCTGAACTTTTATTTTTTAAAACTATTAAAAAAAATAATGTTAGTTATAAACAGTCACAAATCAATTATCTATTTAGCAATTGATGGATGGAGTTACAAATCCATTTGCCAATCTCTTAAAACATAACTATCAACCAAGTGTAACGAATTCGTTTAGTAGTAGTTTAAAAATTATCACAAAATCTTTAAAAATTGTCGCTAATAAATCGCGTTTTTCTTGTAATGATCAGATCATATAGATATACTACACACCTTGATTCTCTATTATTATTTTCAACATAATAAAACGTCATTTTCTTTGTTGTTTAATCACTCTCTTAACAAAAGAATGCCAACTATAATGATAAAATTCTCCGATCCCTACACCATATTAGATTACATGGAAATATCACGTGCAAGCAAATCATACACCATTATAAATGAGATCAAACTAAAGCTTCTACTTGGATCGACCTTTAATTAGTTACTTATAATGAGTTTGTCCATGCCAAAAAGTAAGGTGTGCCTCGTGACGATTCCACTTTCCCATGTGGTCGTGTTAGCCTCCTTTTAAAAAAATTCAAACAATGCATGACTTTAGGAATGTGCAGCAATAATAATCAAATGATGATTTGACTTTTTTTACTTTGAAATAAATCATTTTTACAACATGAGATGTCACACGCCTCCACCTAGAGAGCGTCTTATTCAGCGAGGTAATAAATAATTTGCACAAATCATTCAAAGTAGACTTCAATCTTGAATAATGTTAAGAAAAAGTTTTGCTAGAAAAAAATATCATATATAATACACATATTCTGTTACAATAATATAATATTAAGAGGGATATTAATTAAGTATATTAGAATTATTTTGTTCTTTAGAAGTATAAATAAAGAATTGTTGTCATTGTATCATATAAAGAATTAATGAATTAAATATTGAACTTGGTTCGATTTAGAATTTTTTTTCCTAACTGGAAGAGGAGGTAGGATTCTAATATATTCTTTTTAAACTAAGTAAAAATATTTATTTTTCACCTAATTCTATCTTTTGCCTATTAGAGATATAACTATTAATGTTATCTTCTCCTATCAGTTTAAATTTTTTAGATGAGTGTTTTCATGACATAATATCAGAGTTCTATATTCGAAAGGTTTAGAGTTCGATCTTTGGTGAATTCAAAAAAGAAAAAAAATAATAGCATAAGGCAAATATAGAAGAAAAGAATGCGTATGCTAAAAATTAAATAAATCCAAAAGGGGCTCTTGTTTGAAAGAAAGTATTAGAGATATAATTATTAATGTTGTCTTCTCCTATGATAACGAAAGTGAATGAAACTATTAATAGAAAAAAATTGATTTAATTATTTTCTTGGTTCTTATAGTTTTATCATATTTGTAGTTAGGTTTTTATAATTTTTTTCTTTTTATTTAGGTTTCTACATTAATTTTAATTTTGTAATTAGGTTCTTTTCGTTTTAAAAACGTTAAAATTAATAGAATATTATTTTCAAAAAATAATTAATTAAAAATTTAATTAAAATCTTAATTATAAGTATTTTCAATTTGTTGATAAATATTTTGTTAAATCTAAAAAAAATATAAAAATCTAATTACAAATTTAATAAAATTATAAAAATTAATGAAATAATTAAACCTAACAATTTTATTTTTATACAAGTTTCTAGTAACTTTAATTATTTTTACAATTCCTACTCAATCTTATGCATCGGTTTTACTAAAAAATCAATATTTTTCAACCAATAATAGGCCATCGAAATAGTGGATCGAAAAAAGAGGATTTATTAATTTTGTTCTCTTCTATGCTTTTATTTTGGGAAATTTTGGACGAGAGAAAAAGCTTTAGAAGGTTAAATCTAGTTCACGAGTTTTATTATTTATAGGGCGAGAATTTTAAAGTTTTTATTAATCTCCAAATCTGCAGTTTTCAACGAATTTTTATTAAATTTAAAATTTATAATGTACTCATCACACCTGTTGATTTTAAGCATGATTAGCAAGATAGTTTATCACCTAATTAACCTAGTCATACACTACAAAAAAAAATTTTAAACTGTATTTATATTTCCGACAATTTTAAAGAAGTATCATAATATTTAGATATTATGACATTTTTTGTTACTATCATAATTAATTTGTAGTTGGTGGCAGTTTTAGTAATTATAGCGGATTTGAACCGCCGTTATCACTTATATATATAAAGTACAAATTGATAATCCCTAATTTTAGAAACACTTGGTTAAAACACTACGCGTACGACACTGCTGCCTCTTGTGACGATCTCCAATCCTCTTGCGTTTTCAACAATCTTCTCCAACGATAATTTTTTCCAGTGATATATTCTCTAGTGACAATCTTTTCCGATAACGTCTCCTCCAGTCTCTTCTCCTTGTCATTCTATGTGTCTTTTCTACCAAAATTCTCAGCACTTCTCTTTTGTTTTAAATCAGACAGATCAGCTTACTATTTTTTTATATTTTAAAATTTAAAGTACAAATTATTTCTCTACTTTTTGTTACTGTGATAAATCTCTTCTTTTAGGTCGTTTGCGAAAATTCATCGCGAATAGATGAATGAAAAGTAACAAGATTAACAGCAACAACAAGAATAAAAAGAGGTGTGGTTAAATTTGGTTTTATGTCTTATTATAAACTTGTAATTGCAATTTTAGATTGCAATTGATGTGATTATGATTACCATTGAGTTATTGTGATTGCAATGAGTCATGAAATGTGAACCGATGAAATTGTATAGTGATTTATACTGTTAATTTTTAATTAGGTTGAATTTTTTAGACATGTAAAATTGATTGAAATTAGATATGCTAATAAGGTATTTGTGATATATGTGATTACACTCGAGCATTTTGTTCCATTATAGCAGAAAATATTATATAGTCTATTTCTAATTTGAGATAGAGTTAGAGTAGTAAAAGTAACAGTCTCAACTCTCAAGTCTAAACGCTTCTATAATTTCTTGTATGGTACGATATATATATGTATTAATCTCCATGTTATTCAGCTATTCACATAAACTATTATATTATTTACTCTTCCTGCAATTTTAAATTATTTAAGAAGCACTTTTAGAATGAAATATTTAATTAGTGAATATAATGACAGTTTGAACTGTCGTTTTAACATATTAAAAAATTGAGACAGCTTTTTAAAAATTATCACAACAATTAGTTAGAATGACGTTCATAACTACATTGTTTTTTAAAACCATTATTTTTAATAATATTGGCGGTTTAAATTGCTATAAATATTTAAAAAATGCTGTAAATCAATTTTTTTTAAGTAATAAACATGAGATCCTCCCAAGAATTATCAATTATCCGCTTGATCACTCGTACAAATGAACCTTATTATAATAGGAAGTCATTCAGATAAAGACACCTAAAACATCTTTTTTTAAAGATATTTTTCAGTAATTAAAATTTAATATATATAATCGATTAAATCATGTTCTTTTTGTCAAAATTAGGTTAGACAAATTAATTTAAGGAAAAAAATAATAAATCAAATCTTGAACTGATCTAAATTAATATTATTTTTTTATAAAAAATTACTACAATACCCTTATTATAGAGAATGATTAAAATACTCTTATTATATATATTTTTTTAATTTTAAAAATTCTAAATCCTAACTCTACGATAGAAAAATAAAGGACTAAAATTTAAGATTTTCAAAATTATTATATATAATAGAAGTATTTTAGTCATTTTTTATAATAGGGTATTTTAGTCATTTTCTATCAAAATAATATTAATGTAGACCAGTTCAAGATTTGATTCACCATTTTTTGGTCAAATCAATTTGTTTAGCCTAATTTTGACAAAAATAACACGATTTAATCAATTATATGTGTTAAATTTAAATTATTAAAAAACATCTTTATAAAAAAAACGTTTTCGGTACCTTTATCTGAGTGACTCCCATTATAATATTATGCACAATTTTAATTAAGAAAAAGCTACATAAGCGGTTCATTATTAGCATTATTGTACCTTTTGGTACAACGTGGGAAGCTTGTGTATCAATTTTGGAAACACTAGCACGACCAAAACAGAAGCTATTGTTTTATTTATAGGAACACAATAATTATGCACATAATAATTTAAATTTTATTAAATCAAAGTTAATTCTTATACAGCTAAATAAAGTTATTTATTTTATCAAATTGAAGTTAATTAATGTTTATGTTCAATTATACCAAGACAAATGAGAAATAATCAAATAAGTGAAGTGCACATGAAAAGAGGTATAAGAAGCATGAAATGTACCTTAGCTTGTTGGTTTCAATTATATTGTCCTTGTTTATTAGTACAATAATATTAAATAGACTAAACTAAATCACTATATAAAGGGTCATCATCGATCATCCTAGAAGTTAAAGCCACAACCCCATTAATAATTGTGCAACTATGAGCGTGCATGCATGAGGATAATATTTAAAAGGGCAAAACATATTTTTTTTCTCTGAAATTTATCAAAAAAATTTTAAAATACTATTAAAATTGATTTTGTTTTAATTTTATCTCAAAAAAATTTTATATATATACTTTTTAATAAAACAATCAATTTTTCAAAAAACTTAAAATCAATTTAACAATAAAGACAACTTTTAATACAAATAAATCAGACACAAAATTCTATTATTAGCTCCTACTTGTCAAATATTATAATTGAAATAGTTCTATACTTCTTAAAAATTTAACGGTCAAAAATACAATTAATGCAAACTCTAAAACTTTTGGAACAAAACTGAGATAAAATAAATATATAGATATTTTTAAAATGTTTAGCAAACTTTATATATATATATATATATGACTTTTGAATTTTTATTTTATTTTTCTCATTACATTTAATAAATGATTATCTACTAATTACAATAATCAAAGTTTTAAGAGAGCTATAAAAGTAGTAACATATAATTAATCGCTTATTTGGTTTATAATTAGAGGATCTAAACTTAGAATTTAACTCCTCTAAAATAAAAAATTAATAAAGTGAGAGATTAATTACTATTAATTTTAGTTTAAAAATGATTAACTCTTTATTTTACTAACTTTTTTTTTAACTTAAGAGGATATTGTTCCTGAACAAATTTAATTATTATTGTGAATAATTAAGAATGAGATTGTACAGTAATTGGACATGCATAGACTTTCTTAACTTTTTCCTACTAAACCATCATCAGATTCTGTTGCCTAAATTGAATTTTGGTGGCAACAAGTGAAGTGCTATTTCATCTACATTATTATTTGAGAATGTTTCAATTTACTTTAAAGTTATTTTAGTATGCAATGTGCTAATTATATCTTCAAAATTAAAGCAAAGTAATCTGATTTTATCTTTTCCAAACAAAATTAATTTTATAATTTTATTTGTAACATATTCAAAGAAAATTTAATTCTTTTAAAATTAATTTATCTGAAGGTTATTTTTAATTTAATTTTTCAAAAATAGTTCCCCCTAAAACTTAAACGAAATATACCCTAAGTTGTTTCTAGGTTTTTTGTTTAGGAAAAAAAAAATACAATTTATATAAGCTTGTGGGATGCGGACTAAAATTTGAATCTTCACAGTGATTAAAAGGGAAATTTTAAAAACAGTATGAAAATAATTAACATTAATTTGAACTAAGTATTTCCGCTAGTTACTTACTTTCTTTTCATTTTCAATTTCTCCTCATTTTCGTGTTTTTTATTCAATTTAATAAGATTGATTCTACTTAGGGAATAATTAAGAACTAATTTGATCAAAATAAATTTTAATATGCAAAATAATTTTTTAAAATTAAAAATAAAATAAAAAAATTTCACCCCTCACAAGATCGATTCAAGACAATCAAACAAACAAAAACAGTAATTTTTTTTGCCCCTTAAATTTGTTTCCAGACATGCTGTAAAACATTGGCACTATAAAAATGTGCATAAATTGATAAGTTTGTTTGTTTGATTGTGTAAGCAACATTAATCACTCTGATTGGTTTGATTTTGCCCCTCTGGCTTGGCTTGTGCTTTTGCTTTGTTTTGTTTTATTTGCTATTTTCCAACTTTCTTCTCACTCTATGGATATATATTTTGCTCTGAGAAAATAAAAAACAAAAAATAAAAAATTCATAAGTAACATATCTAACTCATCTATTTAAATCGGTTTAATTATTCTATAATTTAGAATTTAGAATTTAGAGTTTTATCAAATTTTTAGTTGAGTTTCTACATCTTTTTTTAATTAAATTTTTACATTATTCTTAATTTTATAATTAGGTTATTTTCGTATAAAAAATATTAAAATTAATATAATATTATTTTTTAAAAATATATAATAAAAAATTTAATTTAATTCTTAATTGTGAGTATGTATTTTCAATTTGTAAATAAATATTCAGTTAATTCTAATTTTTTTACATTGACAAAAATATAATTACAAAATTAAAAATAATATAAGACTCAATTAAAATTAAAAATATAAAAATTTAATTATAAATTATATTTAACAAAATTATAAAGATTAATAGAATAAATTAAACTATTTAAAAATTAATGGCAGTGAAGATTCACAAACAGCATCTCCATGGATAAACGATTCTAGATATCAATTGTATCCCTACTTAAAAGAATATTATTAAAATATGATATTGGTAAATTTAATAATTGATAAACAATAATACTATTTATACATAGTAAACACTCTTCTTGTGATATCCGTATATTTATTATTTAATTAAAGGTATACTTAAATTATTTTTGTAATTAATAAAATAAATAAAAATATTAATATCAAGAGTAAAATATATTTTTTGTTTATAAAATTTGTCAAAAATTTTAAAAATACTTCTAAATTTTATTTTGTTTCAATATTTTTATAAAAAGATTTTGATTCGTATTAAATATATTTCTGATAATTAATTTTTAAAAAGGTTTATGATCAATTCAGAAATAACTTCATAAGGACAATTTTTAACATAAATAAATAAGTTAGACACAAAATTTTGTTACTGACTTTTAGTTGTCAAGTATTGTTTTCCTAAATTTTTTAAAACATTAGCTGTTTGAGTATATTTGACATAAAGCAAAAATTTTTAAGATAAAACTAAAAAAATTAAAATTTAGAAGTTATTTTTTAAAATTTTTGACAAAAAATTTCGTTTAGTCTAATATCAAAATAGTTTTTAATTACCCTACAAAATATAGACATAACAGAATTGGTGGATAAATATTATTAAAATATGAAAAGAGAAATGAGACGTTTTCACTCAACCGAGATTCGATCTTTTCCCCTGGTCTCAATTTTTACTCCAATGACAAAAGAAAATGAGAGATGTATTGGAGATACCTTAAATGACATGTAGTAATACCTTATATGATCTTATTTATTTATCTTTATTTCTGTTTTTGTGATTTTTTTTAATTATAACTGTGTTGAGACTTGTGTATTTTTTCCAAAAAAAAAAAACCTATTTGAGAGTGGCAGAATGAGAATAAGGGACGAAAAATTGCGGCGAAAACCACATAGCAGCAATTTTTTCTTGCCATAGGACCCCTTCTCTCTCAATTGATTATTTAATGTATAGTTTCATATCATTTTAGAGATAATAAAGCGACTGTATGAGCCTTTCCATTCCTATAGCATATATAATTACAGATTCGTTATCATCTAAGTATTTTTGTCAATTAAATTTAATTAAATTAATTCAAATTCAATAAAAACTATTTATACTACATATACATAAATCACATATTTTTTTCGTATATTTTCTCATCATTATTATTCTTTTATTTTTGTTATTATTGCCATATTTTTTTCTCAACATTTTTTATTTAATTTTTTATTTGTATTTTTATTAAGAGAGTGAGATATAAGAAGAATTATAAATAAAAAAACAAGAAGAAGAAAAAAAAGATGATAATGATGATAAAAAAAGAAAGAAAATAGAAGATTTTAAATTGTGCATAATTTATCCAAAAAAATAACACTGAAATTTTTTAATTATGACATAGGATTTTTTTTTTAATTTTGATATCGAAATTTTTTAACCGTAACATAGATTCTTGTTAAGAGAATGTAGGGGTGCACATGGGCCGGGTGAAGCCGGGTTTGATGTGACCCAGACCTGACCCGAAATATACACCGGGTCTATTTATTAGACCCGAACCCGGCCCTAGACCCGATGAAACCAATACACTTTCGGGCCACAATTATACCGGGTGAAAACCGGGCCGTTAACATTACATTACGTTGATACCTTCTTGTAAGCTAGCATGTAAAAAAATTCAAATTTCCAAGACTCCAACCATTAGTTAACATGGTAAAATTCACTTAGAAAAATATAACAAGAACCAACCCTTCTTCAAAATTAAAGCATAACCACAATCAATACTAATATTGTCTAATAATACCAAATATTTAAATCAATACAAATAACACAATCTTATGTATTAGTCTAAAGTCTTATGCATTCTAAACATAATACATTAATTTATAGTCTTATAATGACTAATAACACAAAATATTAAGGTTTACAATAAAATTCCACATAAGAATAGTCATGATCTATCACTAATAACACAAAATATTAATTGTGTATGATGACCGGGCCACCGGGCCGACTTCGGGTGACCCGAGCTATGGCCCGGACCCGACCCGAAATAATGACCGGGTCTATTTTTGAGACCCGTACCCGACCCTAGACCCGATGAAATCACACCAAATTAGTCCCTAAAGTGTTCGGGACCGAGCCGGGTCTGTGCACCCCTAAGAGAATGAAATAAAAAAAATTATGAGAATATAATGATAATGATGATGATGAGGAGGAGGAGGATTTTGAATTGTGTAGAATTTATTAAAAAAATTGTACTGAAATTTTTTTAGCTGTGACATATAAAATCTTTTAATTTTGACACAAAAAATTTTTTAACACAAAAAATTTTTTAACAGTCATATATATGAATAAATTTTTAACTAATTTCGTTCATTATTAAACTAATTGAGTGGTATCGAATTCATATATAAAAGGTTTAATTATTTATGTGTCATTTATAATAAATTGTTATTTGTTTTTATTCCAAAACACATTTAAATTATTTTAATGGTTGAGTGAATTAATATTTTAGACATGTGATTCTTTAAAATTTTGTGTTATTTATCAAAATTTTCGTACTATATTGTTTTCAACTGATTTTTTATGTCATTAATAACCTAAAATTTTGGACAAGTTACTTAAATAAAACGATTACAAATTAATATTACCCATATTACAACTTTTTCAAACTCAAGACGTAATTGTAATTTTTTATATATCTATATAAAAAGCTATTGGTACCAGTCGCGATTTACGTTTAAAATGGTGCATGTAGAAACCTCTATAGGCAGTGGTTTCTGAAAGAGTGTGGTAATATATAAACCGCTATAAATAATAATGGTTTACGTGAGATTTATCCTTGACAATTTTTAATAAGATAAAAAGAGAATTTATTAAATAGATAAAAATTGTATTAGATGCAAATAGAGATTCAACGTGAATTGGATTGTCAAAATTTCCATCCACACTAAAATATAAAAAATATAATTTAAATTATAAAATTTTTAAAATTTAAAATATAATACCAAATATACTATATGAATACACTATATCAATAAGTATTGTCCACTTAAATTCAATTTCTAAATAAATAAAATTTAAATTATAAAACTTTTAAAATAAAAAAAATAATACCAAACTTGTTATATGAATAAAAAAAAATGAATAATGTCTATTTAAATTCTTTTTTTAGATTTAAAAAAATAAATTATAAACCTTGCTATAGGAGTACATATGACAATTATTCATTTAAATTTGAAAAATGATAATGTTATTTTATTTTTATTTAAAGTTTTAAAAGTTTGTAAACTAAATTATATATTTTTAATAATTTAAAAATTTTAAATTAATTAAATTAAAATAAAATAAATTAAAAAATAACATAATTTAAATCGATTAAAATCATACTAAAAGTATCTTTTATTCTATACCATAAAAGATGTTTGTGTCAACCATGTCAAACAACATCTCTTCTTCCCCAGCAAAACAACAAAAAGGGTAAAGAGAAGGTTAATTTTGATGAAATGAACAAGGATAAGGGGATCCTATTCCATGAACCAAATATTTCAAACAACACGAATAACAAGCACAAAGCAACGTGTTAGAAGATGACCATGATCATGATGGTTCTAAGAATTCTAATAAAGATAGTTTTACTACTGTTATTGAAGATGACAGTAATTCCACTGAAAAATAGAAATTCAATCCTGACAAAATACTCGTTATTGGTAGCCAGGATTCGCAAAAGAAGAAAACTTCGTACAATTGCACCTTTTGTAACAAAGCTTTTCTTCCCCCACAAGCTCTTGGGGTCACCAAAATGGTTATGGAATGGAGAGAATGTAACCCTCCCATAACAATAATAGCAGTGGGAATGATGGGATCCAACTCTTAAAAATAAAAAAATAATAAAAAATGTTTGTAATATGATTTTAATCGATTTGAATTATGTTAATTTTATTTTTTTAATTTAATTTATTTTAATTTAATCAATTTAAAATTTTTTTAAATTATGAAAAGATATAATTTAAAAATAGTATTATTATTCTTTAAATTTAAATGAATAATTTTCATATGTACTCGTATAGCAAGTTTTATAATTTATTTTTTAATCTAAAAATTAAATTTAAATAGACAATATTCATTTTTTTATTCATATAATAAGTTGGTATTAATTTTTTAAATTTTAAAGTTTTATGATTTAAAATTTATTTATCTAAAAATTGAATTTAAGTAAATAATACTTATTGATATAGTGTACTCATATAGCATATTTGGTATTATTTTTTAAAAATTTTATAATTTAAATTATATTTATTTATATTTTAGTGCAAATCAAGTAGAAATTTTAACAATTCAATTCACATTATTTGCATCTAATACAATTCTTATCTATTTAATATTTAATAATTTTTTTACCTTATTAAAAAAAGGTTAAAGATAAACCTCACATAAACCGCTACTGTTTATAGCGGTTTATACATTGCCACACTTTTTCAGAAATCGCTACTTCTTATTTTTTGAGTTAAAAAAAAGGGTGTAATTTAGTAATATTAATTTATAATTATTTTATTTGAGTAACTTGTCCTAAAATTTTTGTATTGTGTTACTTTTGTTTTCATTAAATTGATTGTGTGATATTAAACTAAGATGATAATGATAAAAGAGGAGAAAGAGGTAGTAAAAGATCATGAAAGTGATACCACGATAATGATAATAATGAAAAGTTATGAAAAAAAAAGTGAATGAAAATAAAAAATGAAAATATAAATATGTGTATATAAATTTAATTTAATAAAAAAAAGTTTAGTTGGCTTAACATTTCTGATATAATTATGGGTAGTCTACCCTAGCTAGTGTCTCCACATTATTGGACCACCCTTAACCCAAAACCATGCGTATAGTCAAGAGGTACATTCATTTATCTAAAGTACATTGAACTCAATTATTAATAACTTCTTCTTTGAGTTTGAGGTGGATTCTGACTATAATGTATAGTTAGATGGAGGTTCAGTGTTTTTGTCGGATGCTTTTCCACGGTTCTGATTAGACTGGAGTTGAACAAAGAATAATAAAACTGTTGTCCAATAATATCTCCTTCTTGATATCTTATGCAAGAGAAGAATCAGAAACGAGAATACCTCATTATAAAAGATTAGCGTTTTAGCGACATGTACTAATGTCTCTATATTATGAGTTGAGGTTTCAATACTTGAAAAAAAAATCTCTCCTCAAAAATTAACACCTGAAATTTTTTTTATGAAGGATTGAACTCTTCCATTATAATAGTTAGTTTTTTGTATTGATGGTTCTCTTGAGATTTTTTAGTTTATTATATGATTAGATAATTTTTTTATTATTTGACATCTCTAAATTACTTGTAATAGTGTGGTCATAGTGTAACTAATTTAAAAAATATGTTTTTTTCTTAAAAGAATGACTATTTAAATATATTTTTATTTAAATAAAATGAGGTAAATTCATATATGATAATTGATAGCTTACTAAAATCAAAACACATTTAAGTTCAATAAATATTTTACCAATTGATTCTCCTTGCTGTTTTTTTCCCCCAAAAAAATCATATACTTAGATATTTTTAATAGAGTATTTTTAGAGTATTATTTTTTATATCTTCAATAAATGAATTAATTTAAAATTAAAATCTGTATTAGAGTTTATTAATGAAATGAAATTGATATCATCTTAGAGATACGATATCATTCTAATAAAAAAATCAATAAAATTTTGTTACTCGTATAATTATATTAATAAAAATAATTAAAAATAATATAAAATTCTAATTATATTAAGACTAACAAACATTAGAGAGACAAATTTTATTTTTAATTTCAAATTACTATTTATAGTGAATAGTTCTACAAATATTTATGTGTTATCTTGTAAGACTCAAAATAAAATAAAATTAAAACTAATATTAGAGATGCTCTTATATTTTAGTAAGGTACTATTCAAAACTTTTACCATTTCAGTCAATTTTTGTTGTTACAGATATTGGTAATACTATATGACTAAATTAATTTAATAATTAAATTTAATTAAATTAATTTAATAATTTAAATTAATAATTAATTAAAAACTTTAGTTAAAAGATAAAAAAAATATATTATTAAATTTAATTATAAAAATAACTTGTTCAATTAGCATTATTCAATTACAATGAAATATCAATTTTGGAAGCAAAAGCTAATATTATTAGAAAAAAATAACTAAAATTATTGCGAGGTGCGAGATATTGCATGAGTTTGGCTATGTGACTCTTGCTCTCGTTATGGATAAGTTTGTTGTTGCTATTAGACAGCATGATTTTACAATGGTATAACGCCAAGAATCATGATTATTATTATAATTTAAATAATAGTAAACTTCGACATATTGCATGTGTAGTGTATTGAATTTATGAAGGGATATAACTTCATAAACTATTAAACTCAAGTTTAGGCTTACATTAGTTAATTCGATTTTATTCTGCTGATGATTTTTTCTTTCTTTTTACGACATCTTTTAATCCGTCGGGATAAATATTAATCTGTCGTAAAATTAGAATTTTATTTAAAATTTATTGATAGTTAATAAATTATTGCGTACATACATAAAACGAAATTTAAATAGACAAACAAACTAATTATTTGATCAACTTAAGTTAATTTTTTTAAGTTGTTATTCATGACTTGAATTTTGATTTTTCCAAACATTTTTTATTTTATTTCTTTTATTTATTTATTTATTTTGATACAAAGTCCACTCAACTTATTTTTATTTTTTTCGTCTGACAAGCTCCACATGATGCTTTAGAATTTAGAGAGGTCCAAGGCTGCGAGGCAGAGACCCACCCACGTTGTTTTGTCTAAATAGAATTGCTAGGAAATGAACCTATAGCAGATCTGAGTCATATTTTAGAAAAGTTTGTTTTACTCATTAATTAATCATTATTATATTTGTTTAAAAATAATTCTTTGTTTTTAAAAATTTACATGATTGGAAATTATTATCATTATAAAAGATCAAATTTATTTTACATAATTATTGTCTCATTTTCTTTCTTTCTTTCTTTCTCGCTGTTATTCTAAATTATTGAGTATAGATATAAATTAATAACTAAAAGAACAAAATGTAATCTACTTTTTTTTCAAGAAACAAATTATCTTTACCGAAATAAAAACTTTGAACATGAAATTATTTATCAATAGTGAAAGTGTGAACCAAAATGTATGTTGACCAATTTATTACTATATTGTTATTATCATCTACTGTTAAATTGACCCACACATTGTTAGTCTCTTATTAAATAAGAAAGGTTATATTTTTTAGTAATTAAATAATTTTTTATTTAATATATGTTATATATATGGCTCATCTTTAAATACTTTTTAGTAAATTAAGTATTTTATCCTTTTTTATCAATTATATTTTATATTAATGATACAAATTAAAAAAAAAAACTTATTAATCAAATTACCACTTTTTTAACAAAATTGTAAAAAAATAAAAAATTTAAAACTTACTAATTTATTTATTACTTCTAATAACCTATCATTTTCCAAGAAGCGCCTATCTTTCTCATCTCTTGCTTAATGTAATTAAAATCTTGTCATTAAGGCTCCTTATATATTCCTACTATAGAAATTAGATAATACAATCCTGTAGCTGTTTCTGTTACACAAAAAAAAAAAAAAAATTCTGTACATTTTGTGGCAGTATAACAATTGCACTTTGGGGGATTACTTGGTTTTCACTGCTTCTTTTTGTTCCTTATGCATGTTGCACAAAGTTACATATATATTCTTATATAGTTTCTCACGGCTGTTATGTGAAAACCCAACATCTAATTTATGTAGTTTAATTTTCTGTGTAATGTCTCATTCTTATCTAATATCTATTATTTGATGATTCCATGGACATTCTCTTCTGTTCACATGCATACACATGTAACCATGTACCTCAATAAATTAAACTCAACTATATATATATATATATATATATATATATATATATATATATATATATATATATATATATATATATATATATATATATATATATATATCCTCATCCATTTTCATTATGCAACTTCATTCTATAGTCATTATTCAATGCCCTGTATTGTTATATTCCTAAGCCTTTTCTTATTCACCTTCACACATTTATTTCAAACTCTTCCTTCACAATATTCATAGAAGTACCAAACAAGGACATGGTATTGTATAATAATAGTATATAGTTAGTTAACTTATAAGGTCTTGAAATACAGGAATGTCTAGCAAGAAGGTTTTCACATCAATGAAGGAAGAGAATCCAGATTTGAAGAAGCAGATGGGGTGCATCAGTGGATTCCTTCAGCTCTTTGATCATCGTCACTGGTTCCTTACAAACAACAACTATAATAATACTACTCCACCTGGTACATACATTTTCTGAAACTGACGTATTTTCTTTTATTCCTTCTGTTACATATGAATTTTGATTTCTGATAAGTGTTAATTTTTATTTTGGGTGACTGATTAGTGTTAATTTAGAAATACTTGTGTTTTAGAACATTGATGTGTGGATAATTTTATAATTATTTTTTATTAGTGCTGAAAAATTAGAATTAAACACTAATATTAACATTGACATTGACATGTTATAATTAATTACTGATTATTAAGTTTAAAATAGCTAACTTCCGAGAGTAGTGAGTAATGGTCACACCCAATTAAATCTTATATATATATATATATATATATATATATATATATATATATATATATATATATATATATATATTATTTACTTTCACATAGTTCTCTCATTTCCTGTCTTTTCACTTTTTCTATTGATAATAATTGTCAAGGCTTAAGCGCACTATGAACGAGATTTAAAAAAAAAGAAGAAAAAAGAAAAAAAAAACAACCTAATCACTGATAAACATCTTTGTCTAGGCGCTTTTTTTTTTAAATTTTAATCTTATTTATTTATTTGGCTGTATGCATGAGAGAGGTAATATTATTATCTATTTTGAAATTGAAGCAACTCTGCTTTTTATCCTTTTTCCGAAAGTTACCTTAAAAATTATATTTGGTTAGAGAAAGTCTGTTGGAAATTTTCTTGGAGGTTCATACCTGTTTCGTGGCCTGAAATAGAATGTTCAGATATTAGAGAAAGTATTTTTGAAAATTGCTGAATTTTAGAATAACACCCTTCACCAGTGTTGTTTAAACAAAAAAAAAAAGTTTCTCCTGTTTCTGAGTTTTCACTGATTTGTTTGCCTATACGTGTTGAGTACTTGAAGTTCTTATAAAGCCTAGAAGAATTTATACATTCCCAAGTGATACATAATTAATAATAACAATAATATATCAAATATAAGATTTGGGATTTTCCACAAGTATTTTAAAGCTTCTGAGCAATAGACACCCCATATTTCTGTGATAAATAAAAGTGCTCCCTGTTTATGCTCAACTTAAATTCGTATACAGTTATATTTATGGATATCTTTTGCTTTTCTAGGGACTATATCATGAATGGCAAACCTTTCTTCAGACCCTTTCTAATATATATATATATATATATAAAATATACTTCCTACTAAAACTTCCTTCCCTTTCCCAGGTGAAACAAGAAATGAAGCCAAAGAGCTGAATAATAAGATGCTAAATGCAATGGTGAGTAGATACCAGAAATTTCAATAGTGATCAGAGAAAAATTTCAGAAACAATTAAATATTTGAATGTAATTTCAGGCTAACAATAATGTGAAGGTTGCAAGAGAGAATCAACAATTCTCCACAGAATCATCGGGAACTTCCAACTCATCATCCTCTTGCTCATCTAGCATGTCATCCTTCGAGTTCAACAGAACAATTCTCAGCCAAATCAAGATCCAAGAAAACTCCAATCCAAAAGCAGTAAAACAACCCGACACCCCAGTTCATCAGTCCCTGGATTTCCACGATATTGTCAAAGACTCAATGCAGAGAGAGCCACGAGGGTTATCAGTCAAAACTGCAGCTAAAGAGGAAAAGAAGGGCCGTATCTTGAAACACATCGACTCTCCCCGGCCTTTGCAGTTGCCTAAATCTGTCAATAGCAGAGGCATTGTCACCAATGAACCCCTCCATAATCTTGCTAAGTCTTGGGGAAGGCCATGGGATTCGCCTCGACGCTCTTATGATGAGAGGGAAATGCAACAATTATTAAAGCACAAGGAAATCCCAAGGCTTTCCTTGGACAGCAGAGAAGGATCCAACAAGAGTTATAGCGGAGCAACAAGATCTCAAAATCTCATGAAGGGTGCAGAGAAAGGATATGAGAGTTCGAGCACAATGCTTAGGCAGCAGCAGCAAGAACCGGAAACTCCTAAGAGAGCATCGAGTGTTGTAGCAAAGTTAATGGGACTGGAAGAACTTCCAGATTGCACACAAGCTTGCGATACTTCTTCGCAGATGTCTTGCATGAGTGATGGATATAACCAACACCAAAGTCCAGTTTCCCCGATAACAAGAAACCAGTGCTTGGGGACTTCTAGAAGGGACAATGCCTTAATCAGAAATGCGACACCAGATTCACGATTTTCACTTGAACCAATCCCATGGAGGCAACCTGATGCAAGCCAAGATCCTGATTTACAAGTTTCCAAGGGAAGTGAGACTTCGACAACAGCTTCAAAACCCTCCCACTCTGTATATGGTGAAATTGAGAAAAGGATTGCAGATCTTCAGTTTAAAAATTCAGGAAAGGATCTCAGAGCCCTTAAGCAGATTCTGGAAGCAATGCAGAGATACAAAGATTCACTAGATATTACAAGAGACCCGGAAACAAATTACCCTTCTGACAGAGGTCTCAGTGAAAGCTCGGAATTACAGACCCCAAGACAACAGACCGACCCAACATTTGTCACTGATGATATTTCAAGTTCACCCCGGGGTAGAAAGTTTCCAATTATCGTCATGAAGCCAGCACAAATCTCAAGGACATCCAATGTCGCTACCAAAGAAATGACTAATGGCAAATCAGGCCGCATCAAGTTTTCTACCAATGATCCCAAAGATGGAAGATTGCTTGACAATCTTGAAAGTCAAGCCGCAAAAGGAACCGGTCCAACAAATTCATTTAGTCAACGTTTCCATTCTGCAGATAAGAGTAACATGAAGAAAACTTCAAAATTAATGCAAGCCTCAAAAGTCCCTCAGGTCATCAATGGAGAGGACACCAATAACTCCAGCCACACAGCAGAGACTAGAAGCCCAAGAGTACAAAATAAGTTTGGTTTTGAGAAGCGTTCACCTATAAACCAATCATCAGAGTCCAAAAGTAAAAGAAGACGACACAAGCAATCATCAGAGTCATTGTCCCTAAGTTCCACCCCTAAGCAAAAAGTTTGTACCTTGCAGCAAAGAAATGAAGGCTTCAGCAAGATCCGGTGTCAAAAGAGGAACTTTAAGCATCAAGTTGATGTTATTTCCTCCAATGTTGACAGCAACAGAAGCATGGATTCTCACCGTGATATAGACGGCACCCAATCTGATCATTCTGAAAGCAACAACAGCATTTCCATTCAACAGGTGACTCACATGAATCAAAATGTAAGTATTTCTTCCTCCCATTATACAATGGTTGCCCATAAGCATAAGAACTAGGTTTAATATTCTTTCATTGATCAGACTGCTACAAAGGAGCTAAACAAGGAAAGTGCTACAGCCATGATAACAGTTACTTCAGAACAACAAAGTCCAGTTTCTGTTCTTGATCTGCGATTTTACAGTGAAGACCCACCTTCTCCAATTAAAAAGAAGACAGAAACCTCAAAAGATTTAGGTATATTCTACACTTAAGTTTTCTTGATATTCACATAAAATCATCTATAGGAAAGGAGTTTGGATTACATTTTAACTCTTTCATATTTATATTTCTACAGATGAAGCTTTAGCCACTCCTGATAACATAGGGCATGCATTGGACCTTCCTCTTTCATTCAATAACACAAAGGCCAACTTCAGCAATGGAACCAGTGATGATGACCTTCAAACTCAGAATTTGGATAAAGTTCTTTGGCAAAATGACGATAATAGCGAGAAATTCACCAATTGCAGAGAGAGAAAAGATTCTGACCGTAAATACATAGCAGAAATATTGCTCGCATCAGGGCTGCTCAGTAGCCCCAGCTTAATCCAGGCAGTTCATTCACCAGGTCACCTGATAAACCCAAAGTTGTTCTTTGCACTTGAACTATTGAAGACAAACAAGCTGCAGTTCAATATGAAGCACAATGCTGGGAAGATTCTTAGGATAAATAATCTTGAAGAAATGCAAAGAAAACTCATATTTGATGTTGTTAATGAGATTCTAGTACAAAAACTAATATTGGAGAGTCCTTCCACACTCTGGTGCCTGCCAAATCAGCCAGCAGTAGTAGATCGCAAACTGAATGGACGGCAACTTCTGGATGAGCTTTGCACAGAAATTGATAATTTACAACCCAAAAACACAAACTTTGAGTTGGTTGATGAGGTTGCAGAATCGACAAGTCACTTATGGGGAGATTTAATGCATCAACCCACAATTTCAACAGAGTGCAACACCGAGATACCAAATGTTGTGTTGGATATTGAACGCTTGATCTTTAAAGATTTGATTACAGAAGTTGTGAGAGCTGAAGTAGCTAACTATCCAGCTAGGCATTGCAGGCAACTGCTGTTTCCGAAGTAGGAATTTCCAATTAAGTGGTTTCAGAAGTAATAGTCTTGATTTATCCACTTTGTTTTATGTCTATAGTTTATACTTTATATATACTATATATTTTCGAAGGAAAAATAAGTTGCTTAATAGTAACCATTATGATGTATATAAACTCATTAACACTTATGTCTTCTTTCATCTTTCTTCCATGTATTTATAGTTCATGAAATAAATGCAGAAATACAGAAGTGTTTATTTCAGGGGCATGACCTTTTAACATTCAAAGATGTCTTAAATTTCTTTACTTCTATATCTCAATATTACCTTCACTATAGCTCAATAGCCATATTAAACTCATTGATTGTGGCCTTTGAAGATAGTTAATGTATCCATTGTCTGGTGTCTGCCAACAAAAATTAAGAAAATATCTCAATTACTTTCACCTTCAAAGAGCATAGGTTAAAAAGTTCATGTTCTTGGAAACATGACATGTTTTCTATATACACAGTATGGTGCTGTAGCCCAATTCCTTCATTCAGTAGACTTCTGTTCAGTTATGCAAGGTAAAATTCAATCTGAATATAACTGATTATAAATTATCTTTCTACTTTAAACCAAACCAACCAAGAGAGAAAAAATCACAACTCAACTAATACTAAGTTTTTTACATGCTGGATCTTAAAAGCAATGATAATACCCACAAATTAGTGGCACATCTCAAAAACAAACTGCAGACAAACTAGAAATAATAATAGAACAAGAAATTGAGCTATGGAATCGACAAAATATCTAAATATTGAATTCCTTTACAAGGATACCATCTCATAAAGATCAAATGAAGCTGCAACTTGGTGCCTTAGCCAGTTACTAGGTGTAGTTCAACCAGATACCACTTGAGGGATGTTTACGAGTTTTGTTTTGGACGGAAGGGTAGGGAAGGAGAAAGGAACACTTTGTAGTTAACTAGTGCATATGGTTTGGATGCGATACAAGAAAAGCACAAGGGCAAGGGAACATAAATAGGTTTCTTTGATCAATGTTGTAGTATAAATTTAACATCTTAAATTTTCATAGTATTTTCTCTCTTCTCTCTTTAGCATCTTTTTCCCTTAGAGTTTCAACAATATTTTCATGTAATATATAGCACAAGGTCATAAAGGGTGACAACAGTCTTGAATGAAAAAAGAATCATCAACTAAATAGTAATATGTCAATGACAAGCACAAACCTGAAAAATAAATTGTCAAAATAGTAACATGCATGTTACTATGAAATTGTAACATCCATGTTATAATGCCCATAAGCAGAGAAGGACCTATTTCACTATCAAAGAACTAGCTACCATAACAGCCTGCAGAACAAGTATCATAATTCTTTTGAAAACAATTATGACTTACAACTGAACGAGCTCATCTTTGTTTTCCGCTGCTCCTTTCATTCCGGACTCAAATCCGCCAACCTTCCCAACAATTTATTTCTCGTCCCAATCTTAAAACTCACAGCATGCTTCTTATTCAAATGAAGCTCTGTCATCTTCCCTTCCCTAAACTCGCACCGTGCACCTTTTACCCCTTCAATTGCCGGAGCAAATGCCTCCACTACAGAAACACATTCATCTCCAACACAATTTTCCACAACAGGAGGATTCCCTGAATCCACATCATTGAGTATCTTTACCGGAGGAGGAACAACAGACGCAACTTCCTTATCCCATAAAGGCGCAGCAAGAAACGGATTACTTTCTATAGCTATTCGTTTGGCCTTAGCATCACCATGATCAACAAATGTAGATACTTCAAATCCATTGGACAAAAGATGCTTCTGCAAATGTAGGAGAGAATGTTCCTCTTTCGCAGCATTACCTTCCATCCCTCTTCCATTCCGATCAGGAAATGCCGGCAACCAAGTCGGAATATGCTCCCCGGGAGGATCTTCCGCAATTCGCGAGAAACTAGCACTCATCGCCCTTTCTCTCGTCACCGGAAACTTCGGAACAGTGAAAACAAACGGAATCTGTTCAGATTCATAAACAAAATCAACAATCTCCCGAACAATTCCGGAACCTGCAAGGCAATGATCAACATCAGAAGCAGCCACAAAGCCTTGAACTGATCCCAACTCTTCCAACCCTAGAATCACATCAAACACATTGCATTCATTTCTTCCTGAAAGATTAGCATTGTAATGCGCAGATTTTCCTGTATTGAAAATGTAACGAACCGCAACATCGGATAATGTGTCAAGTGCTAAGTGCTGAAAACTCTGGAACCCTTCGATCTCGCAGAGTTGTGCCACAACGAGTTTGGCGATTGCTTTGGCAAAATCGTCGCCGCCGCTACACAACTTCCTCTGTTGAAAGCTTCTTCCAGTGTCGTCACCGCCATTGATCATGTTCAGAGCTTCATAAAACTTAAATTGAAAAAAAAAAAAACACATATTTTTTAATTTTGATGCACTTCCCGTAAAATACTTTATAAAATCGTCTAATCATCCAGTAAGGAATTGAATGCACGTATCGAAATTAAATTATACCTTTTTGCTTTTTCTTCGCTCCATAACATAAGGAGTCAATTGCATCGTGCTAACCAAAATAGATAATTTGTTATAACTCTCTCTAATATACTTTGGATAATTTCATTAAAGGTAAATACTTTTTTTTGTGACTTTAAGGTAAATATTTTAATAATGTTGTTTTAATATGAACATCACATTATAAATTATTAGATAATTTAATTAAATAATTCAATTAAAATATTAATTTATCTAATAGTAGTTCACAATTTAATCTTTATACAAAGATATCATTATTAAAGTATTTACCTTCATTAAATTAATCCAATATTTATGAGTATTACTGTATTAGATTATATTTATATCTTTTATGATTATATTTGACTATCTTTAAATTTTTAAGTAAAAAATAATATTTTATTTATATTTAAATATCAGACCTTACAGCCATAATTTTCAAATGATAAACTCTAAATGAAGCTCTAAGTATATAATTGCTTATTGCAAAAATATTGTAATATAGGATTTTTGATAATATTAATAATTAAATTATTTTAATAATTAAGTTGGTTTAATATCTATTGGCACAATAAAAATTAATAAAAAAATATAAGAAAAAAATTAATCACATTTTATTATAAAAATAATTTATTCAGTTAATTTTTTTAAAATAAAAATTTATATAATTATTTTTATATAAAATTAAAAATTATTAAATAATAATTTAACTAAAATTATAAATTATCTAATAATTAACATTTGTCAACTTCACAAAAATATAGTTAATGCAAGTGAGTTTCTCTAATTTTCTTAATATAATTCGCATCCCTTTAAATGTAAATTTAGGTATGGATACTACGAGTTAATATTCAAATTGGTCCCTGAAATTTGACCTCCGATTCAATTTAGCCCTCAAGGTTTTAATTGACTCTAATTGTACCCTAAAATTTTACCTCGAGCCTCAATTTAGCCCTTCCGGCGTTTTCCGTCACCGGAGAGCTGACCTGACAAATTTAAATGACACCTAACAGTCTCAAAACGACGCCGTTTTACTGTTGGCGCCGAAATTGTTAGAAACGACGTCGTATCCCTTAAGAAGGGGTTAAATGAAAATCCAAACACTAACCACTCCAAAGGTGAGACTCAGTTGACCCTTTCTCTTTCTCCACTTCCTCTCGTTTTTCTTCCCGTCAGAGAAGCACCATGGATGTCCCAGTAATGGAGCTTTGAAGCTTTTCTTACTTCTTTCTACCCCATTGTGAAGATTAATTACCTGGGAGTCATCTTTTGAAAAATAGGTTAGTAACAAAATCGATGCTCTCAACTATCGTGTTCTGTTTTTATCAAAATGTTGGTTGTGTGTTGTTTTTCATTTTTTTCACCCTACTTTATTAGTGAAACTTTGGGAGAATGTGGTTGATTATGGTTGTTGATGATGATAGAATTTTTGTATGTTAGGGTTTAATTTTTTTGCATGTGTGTAGCTGTGATCAACCGAATCGTTTAATTCTTTATCTGTTTGAACAATATTTGATTCTTCATATTCCATTTTAAAATAACAATTATACTCCTTCATATCCCATTTTAATTTAATTGTTGATTGGATAATTTCTTGTAAAAATAAAATATTTTCTGTGTTGAACATTGTATGCATCAATGACCACCATGAATGTTTAAGTGATAATCATGAACTGAAGATTTTGTATCTTGGTCAGTCATTGTAGTGTATTTAACTTTTGATTATTGTTTCGTTAATAGAGTTTATGCTATTTTTTTCATTATATTCGTCTTGTTCTAGATATTCCTTTCTTCTTTTATCCTGGCATAGTTTTCTACGGATCCTTATCACATTAAAAAAGGAACTTGTTTCCATATTTTCATCTAATGTAGCAGAACATATAAATTGCTAATATAGGACAATTCTTAAATTCAGTTGAACACCATTGTCAACTTATATTATATTGATAAGTTTGTAGATTATATTAATAATAGGGGTTGAATATATGCATGTGTGAATTTTATGGATGAATCTTGTGTTTATCCTAGTAGGTGCTTCATTAATATTAGTTGACTTCAACTCTTTTCATATCAATTTGTTAAATGGAAGAATGTGCTCTTTTAGTAAAAAATATTTGAAGAGGTTTGAGTAAATGGGGATTATACCGTATCTTTAACTTTTCTTCTTAATGTTTTAATTTGAATAGTTTCTCCCATTAATTACTTATGATCACTTTTAATATTCCCTTTAAATGGGAACAATTATATATGTAATTATATTTAAGGATTGCATGAGACAAATTGAAATTAGTGTTGTTGTCAATTTATTAAAGTTAGTGTTGTTTTTAACCATTATCTCCTGAATCTTATTTATAGATGGATGAACGTATAACGATTGTGTATCATCATGGAGGAAATTTTGTCATCAAATCAAATGGCAGTTTGGTTTATGACAATGATCATACTGATGAGTTGATTGGGCTGGATGAGGACGTATTAGATGTATTTTCACTGACAGACTACTACAAGAAGAAAATAGTAGAGGAAGATGACGGTTTGGTTGTGGAGAATTCTGATGAAGAAGTAGATTGGGTACAAGTATTGGGTAACAGAGAAAACAACCAAGAATCTTATGATGCATATGATCCGATTCACGATGATTCTGATGGAAACGACTCTTGGAAGTCTGAAGAATTGAAAACCCCCCAAACTCAGATGAGGAGTGGAGTGATGATGACGACGCTGATGATGTGCACCCAATCTTCTCCGAGGGTGGCCGATTCGGTGAACTAAAGCTACAAGTTGGAATGAAGTTCAGTAACAAGAATGAGGTTTGTATTCATTTAATTAAACATAGTTTAGATTAGATAGTGACTGGTTTGTATTCATTTAAGTGTTCTTATTTGTTTCACTATGTTTTATGTCTCCGGTGATTAGTTTCTATTTAAATAGATTGTTGGATACTGTTTCATAACATCTGTCCTTGTAGGCATGTTGTGTGTCCATGCATGTGCAGCTATCTCCAAGATAAATCGAAATCCTGAGGATTTTTGTTATCATTGGCTGACCATGGAAGCTTATAGAGATATCTACAAGTACTCTCTCAATCCAATACCAGGACAATATTTTTGGAAGAGAAGTGAACAAAATAGGCCTTATGCACCTAAAATGAAGCGAAAGCCAGGGCCAATAACCCAAAAAAGACGGAAGGATGCTGATGAAGAGTCATCTAGTGTTAAGAAGTCAAAAACTGAAACCAAGTTGAAGAGGAAATACAAAGAATTCACATGTACTTACTATGTGGTACGAGAGGGCATACAAAGAGGAGTTGTGCTCATAGAAAAGCTGATGACCTTGCTAGTGCCCTTGTTAATGCAGCAGCGGCAGTTGTTGCAAAAGAAAAAGCTTTTAACTCTAGAGAGGTTACAGATCCAGCAAACGCTGCTACTACTAACACCCAAGCTGCTGAGATTAATGAAAATGCTCCATTAGCACCAGGTCAAACTGTTGCTGATGCAAATACTTCAGAGATTGTACTCACCCAACCCACTTATTCTCAGCCAGAAAATCAGGAACAGGTAGTGTTTGGTTTCTAATATTTGATTAACTGTTAACTGGTTTATATTGATTTATAATACACGAGTAAATATTGGGTAGATCTATCTTATTGATACTATTTGATAACATATTGATTGGTTTTTATTGGGTTGTATTGGTCACTATTTCTGTTCACAATTTTACTAGGTCCCTCCATCAGACCCACCTCCACCTCCACAACAGGTGACAAGGCCTCACAAGTTGCAATCTAAGAGGAAAATAACTTTCAATGTGGATCCAATGCAAGGAGCAAGTTCTGGGACAGCTGCACGCTTGGCAGAGTTTATGACATTCGTTTCCACCCCAAGCTTCAAACCACCAACAACAAAATAGAAAATACTTTGCAATGTTGACTGAAAGTTGTGTAGAACATATTTTGTAGAGAGCATTTGATTAAACTATGCTCTTTTGATATTTTGTTACTATGTTATGTAGAGTAATCTGTTTTGGCTTAGGATATTTGAAACTATGTTATCTAGGGTATCTAAGGTATGATACAGATACTGTTATTGCTAATGCTGTGATATTGACAATGATTAATGACTATGAATTACTTAATGAATTACTTATTTCTGAGTCTTCTGTCAAGTGCAAGAACCACACAAGGTTTTATTAGATTTTCTTTTGTCATAACATCTCATCTATTTATATCTTTTTCACAAATGAACTATACACTTAAATTTATTCACTAATAAAAGTACATACTACATATATAGTTATTAGAGTCAGCTCCTGATATTGTCTTCATATACAGACTCATAGCAGCTTCATATATAATCTCAGTTTTAAAGAATTTTTACAGGATATATCATTAGCAAAGAGAACATAAAATTCTATTTCTATTTTCTCATTAAATACATAACAATGTTTCATTCACATAACTGATATACAGTTACATATATTTCATCCCACCTAATTCACAAGCTACAATCACAATTCCAAAAATAATAACAAACACAGACAACATAATATTCCACATTTTTAATATTCTAATTTCAACTTCAACTGCACTAATTTTTCATCTCAGAGATATTTTTCAATGGTCTTCACTAATTGAACTTTCATTTCTGCCAACTATGGCTTCTTCTTCTTCAACATTTGCCAAATTAAAAAAATCACACCATATCTTACCGGTAGTCTACAACACAAAAAATCAAAAAAAAATTGAGAGGAAGAACAGCTACAAAATCAACAAGCATTTGAGAAATAAGACACATACACAATCAACTTGCAATAATTCAACTAACTCATATTATAGTTAGAGCATCCATAGAATGGTCTTTCTGAATTAGAATCCGTCCCAGACCACCGAAGAATAGGACGCAACCCATAACCGCACCAATGTGGAACCTTCCCACCTCTGTTACCGTGTGTGTTCTTCACCCAGCCACCATGCGAACGAGCTCTACCAGAGTTATCTGAGCTTTGGCTGCTGCTTCACAACATTCTTCTCACCTCTTGGAGACACTCTTCGATTTGGGAAAATTGGAACTTTTTTAGGTTTTATTTGAAATTTTTAGGGGTTAAATTGAAGTCTTCAAATATTTTGCCACGTCATCTAACTGCTAGGGTGCCAGGTGTCTACCAAAATTGCCAGGTCAGCTCTCCAGTGACGGAAAACGTCAGAAGGGCCAAATTGAAACTCGAGGCAAAATTTCAGGGTACAATTATAGTCGATTGAAACCTTGAAGGCTAAATTGAGTCGGGGTACAAATTTCAGGGCCAATTTAAATATTAATACTACTTGTAAACCATAGACTTATTTATGCGCAAGTCTTGCAATTACATACGGCTTCTTCGTTTAAGAACTTTTCTTCAAGAACCAATGCATCATTCATAGAAATAGTAAACTTTTGTTAGTATTAAAATACGGTAAAAACTCACGTCCAAATATTTTTATATAAAATTATTAATAAAAAATAATTAAATAATTTAATATATTTAATTAAATTATTATTTAATAATATTTAATTATTAATTTTATATAAAAATAATTACACATAAATTTTTATTTTAAAATATTTAAAAATTAAAAAATACATATAAAATCTATTACACACAAATATAAATAATCATATTAATAAGGAAAAGTATATGAAATCATGAGATAATCAGCCAAAAATTAAATAATTTAACTAATTTATAATTATATTTAATTAATTTTATTTGTTTTTAATTTATAATATTTGTTATTAATTACTTCTCACTCCAAATTAACGTTGGAGAATTAGAGGCGGAGATCATAGAATTCTGCTTTTAACAATCCCGATTTTTAGTATATAAAAAATTTATAAAATATAAAAAAAATATCTATTTTAGTATGAAAAAAAAATATTCTGATACTTAATAGAAGAAACATCCTAATACCTAATATAAATATCATTTACATAAAAAATTTGAATTCATCTAAAAATATTTAGCTGGTTTTTGGCTGTTTCTGACATTGTTATATTGATAATCAAATCTAAGCACTGATGTATTTGGTAATCTTCCTCATCATCAATGGATCATCAATCATCTATATGAACATATTATTATGGATAAGATTTTAACCACTTTTGTATGAGCCATAATTATTAATGTCATCATTTTTAATCAATTAATCTCTAATTCTACATTTTCACTTTCAAAATACCAAGTTTCTTCAAATGCGTTGATTAACAAAGTAAGTTAACAACACCAGCAACAAAACAATATTGTTTATTTTACTTATTATCAAAATGATAGATTTTTGATGTACAAGAACCTCAACACATGGCTAATCGAGTATATATGATAAAGGAACAAACTATCATTATGACTTTCCACAATTCCATAAATAAGAACTGGTCATGCCTGGCCTCCATCTGATCTATATCATCAAGATCAACATACAATTCAAGTGCGAAAAACATTTGCATGATATCGAGCAAAACTCTAATGAAAACATTGTCCAATCACTATTGTCGTTTATCACAACTTTTAAAAAAATAATGTCTCCCTTAACAATACAATATGAAAGCGTAAAAGTTTAAATATACTTATTTTTATGTAAAGTTGATATTTAAAAATTATTAGATAATTTAATAAATTTAATTAAATTATTATTTATAAACGATTTTTTATTATTATTTTTATATATAAAAATAAACGGCATTTAAATTTTCGCCATGCAAAAATATAAATAATAATAATTACATTTTCCGTCTCAAACGAGATCTTAGAAATATTCAAGAACATCGAGCTTTTACACTTAAAAGTTACATTTCCATAGTCACCAGTCACAACAAATTCATCAAATACATTAAGATAGTAACCCTTGTAATATTTATTTGAGAAAGTTTAAGGTCCAACAGAATTTAATATTTTTAGTTATTAATTCAATTTTTTTAGCTTATAACTCAATAATATATTTTTAAATTACATTTTTAAATATTATTGACTAACTATAAATTAAAAATAATAAATTTTATTAATTTTCTAACCTTTTTCTAGATAAAAATACAAATTTTAACCGATAAAAAAAATAACACAGAAAAATATAAGAGATGAAAATGAGAATAACAAATCTTTTGCATCTCCTTGCTAAATTAAAAATAGTATTCAAAGACAAAAGCTAACACATGATAATTAATATTTTGTTTATAAGATACTTATATCATGAAATTACTTCTTTTAAAAATTTAAGTTGATAAAAAAACACAAATAGTTATATTTTTAACATGTTCTTTTAAGTAAAAATTTCTTTTAAATTTGTTTGAATTTTTGTATTTTTTTTGTCTTATAATATTTTTTTCTTTTAAGGAATAATAAAGATTGAATTCTAAATTTTTCGGTCATAAAAATTTTGATACAACAACAACAATAACAACAGCTTTGTCCCTCTAGATGGAGTCAAAAAAATTTTGATACTATATCATAAAATTACTTCTCCTAAAATTTAAATTGATAGAAAAAGCTAGAAAGGCACATAAATAATTGAGTTATTGCTACACATTTAAGTATATTTTCATCTAAGTTCATCCAAGTAGGCCCAACACTAACAAAAATCACTCTCATTAAAGGAACGTGATCACACGCGCATTTCATAACGCAATCTCTTCGTCTTCGTCTTCGTCTTCTCCTTTCCATTTTCTTCTCCTCCTCTTCCTCCTTCTCCTTCTTTTTTCAAATTCGTATACGTAGGTTCTTCTTCTGCTTCTTTTTCTTCGCACACGCAGTCTTCTTTCGTTATAATCATCACCAACAACACTAAAATTTTGCTCGATTAAGTGGAATTGCTCATTTTGATTCACTTGATTGTTAATGTATTCAGTTGAGTCCTTGTGCATGCATAAATATTTTTCTTACTGATTGAATGTTTATCACGCTTTATTCAACACATGATTGGTGTTTGATTCAGTGGTGTTGGCCATTTCGGTTCACCTGATTGTTATGTGTTCAGTTGACTTCTTTTCCATGGAAAAATTCTATTCTTGATGATTGAATGTTTATGACGCTTTATTCTGCTCATGAATATTGCTCGGTTCGCGCACGCATATTTTGTTATAGTCATCACCAATAACACCAACATTTTTCTCGGTTAAGTGGAGTTGCTCATTTTGATTCACTTGATTGTTAATGTGTTCAGTTGAGTCCTTATGCATGCAAAAAAAATTTCTTACTAATTGAATGCTTATCACATTTTATTCAGCACATGATTGGCATTCGGTTCAGTGGTGTTGACCATTTCAGTTCACCTTATTGTTATGTGTTCAGTTGACTTCTTTTGCATGGAAAAATACTATTATTGATGATTGAATATTTTTGACATTTTATTCAGCATATGAATGTTGCTCGGTTAAGTGGAGTTGCTCATTTTGATTTACTTGATTGTTAGTGTGTTCAATTGAATCCTTGTGCATGTAGAAATATTTTTTTTTTGATAATTAAATGTTTATGATATTTTATTCAACACATGAATGATGTTCGATTCAGTGGAGTTGGCTATTTTGGTTCATTTTTGTTTTACACAATTCAAAACTCTTCCTCTTCACCTTCTACTGCTTCTCACCAGGGAGAGAAGGCGGAAAAAATAAAAGAATACATAAATAATAACAACAAAAGAACGACAATAAGAAGAAAATACATGAAAAAGAAGAAACGCGAAAAAAAAGGAGGAGAATGAGGAGGAGGAGGAATGCGAAAAAGAAGAAGAAGCTCCGTGCGTAAACGAACGTGAAAAGAAGGAGAAGAAAATGAAAAAAGCGCGTGACCTAAAATCACTTTAATAAACTTGGATGTTAAACTTGCTTGGATGTCAAAATAATTATATCTCTAGCAATTTTATAATATAACAATATAATAATTAAGAAAATTCTGTAGGAAAAAATTGATGAAACATATTTAATGTGTTGATTGGTTTCATTACTACTATATAAAAAATGTGATTTCTTGTACAAAATGAAGTTATATAATTTTAATTAATTAATTTAATTTTGTTGAAGACTAGTGCATCTAACTTATTGCAGATTTAATATGCTTTCCTTTGCTATATATTTTTGGTCTCATACTCTCATGTAATACCAAAAGATGTAAAAATATCGAAGCATGAAAAAAAGTAGAATAATGTTGTATCACTAAGGGTTTAATAAAACACACACTTAAGATACGAATATCCTCTTATAATAAATCCCAAACTAAAGGCACTATCAAAATGAGATAACATTAATTACAACTAAAATTAAACCATTCTTTATAAACCTTTGTATGTCATATAAGACGTAAATTCAAATCTCAAACTCAAACTGAACGGAAAATTGTACACATAATAGTAATAAACTAATCAAAATCAGTATACAAGAACACAGAATAAATATGAATTAGCATAAGACGAATGAAAATAATTATTCAAATCAAACTCCAGGCAGCTAACTGCTCTCATCAGCATGATCCATGCACATTTTGGTAGAGTAACTTTGTAGTTTAATTTGCACTATCATCAGCATGAGATTGGCTTTCACTTCTAGTAGGTGATGTTGCAAGATTCTGATGATTACTCATCACCATCATCATCTGATGGTGGTGGTTGATTTGCCTTGGATCCATTATTTCCATTGCTGCAGCAACATTATCATTATTATAATGCGAAAGAGAAGAAGGAGAAAAATATGACTGTGTTGTTGTCGCGGTGGTCGTCGCCGCGGCCGCCGCACGTTGAAGAGGAGAAGGAGAACAACACAATATTTGAGAAGCTCCTAAGTTTTGAAAGGGTAAATTTACAACATTAACCCCACCATGTAAATCTGTTTGGTTCACAAATCCAAGATTATTATTATTATTACTATTATTATTCCCCAATAATTGATGAGCAACATCATCATGAGAAGCTGATTGGTAAAAAGGATTACCAATTGATGATGGCATAGTGTTCAATAATCCCAAGAATGAAGGAGGATGATGATTATGGTTTATTGTTGTTGGTAATAAAAAAGTATTAGGCAAAACATGTGCACTAGTACTATTATTACTACTATCCTGCTCTTTATGATTAGATTTATTAGTAGGAAGAGAGGGATAACAAGCAAGGGTAAAATTGGAAGGAGGAATGGGAAGAGGGGGAAGGTCATCAATTTCATGCTTAGCAGCATTGAGTAACCAATCAACAACCTTGCTTGGTTGATTGAGCCCTAACCTGTCTTGAAGATCATAGAGGTTAATTGCTGTGGGAACTGAAAGCCTTACCCTTCTGTCTCTTAGCCCTCTTATTGTGCAAACCTTGCTGTGTCTGTCTTTTCCTCCCAACGCTCTTGATACCCGTACGATCCGCGGATCCTTCAATCTTAGCCATTGATGTGATGATGATGGTGATGGACCCTTACTAATTGCTTTTTCATCACTTCTTGTTGTTCTTGAAACCAGGCCAGCTGCAAGATCTGATGATGATGAATCTATCTCTTTCATTCTTCTTGCTTTCTAACTTTGACTACTGCTTCATCAAACTTGTTCTTGACTCTGAATTGATTTGCAGCTGGTTCCAACTCCATAGTACCTAGTTCAGGAAATTATGAAATTATTATTAGGCTTTGAGAAAAAAGAATATAATAATGATAATGATATTTATGTATGTAGTTTAATTTCAGTTGAAGAAATTAAAGAGACAAAATCAAAGTCAAAGCAATTAAATATGGGGCAAGGAAGGACTAATTATTAATATGTTGCTACTTCACATAACTAAACCCTAGCAAATAGAATATAATAAATTAAAGAAGAAGAAAATAGTAATACATGAACACTACAACCTAGTACCTACCACTGATAAATATCATGAACTACCATACAGATGTGCACCTTAATTTCTTTTTATATGCCAAATTGAATAAGAAGAGTGTGTGTGTGAAGAATGAGAGTTGAGTAGTTAATTAGGAAAAGGAAGGAAAGGAAGCTAGGGAAGAGATTCTGGAATGGAACCGACCACGGCGCACTGAAAGATAAAGCAATGGTGGATACATGGCCACGTGGCATATGACCCTATTGGTCAAATAAATTTGGTAGCTACTTCTTCATCATATCATTTATATATATATATATATATATATGTTGTTGTCATGGACATGGTTGATGATGATTTCCACATTAGGGCAGATATTTCCACACTTATTGTTAAAAGAAATTCTGTTAACCAATTAGTTACCACTTACCAGTGAAGGGACCATTATTTGTTACACATTTCAAAAAGCGGCTGGGCACACTGAATTTATCGACAACTACAAAACATTTTGTTACTCATGAAACACTTTCACATGGTGGGGGTGATATAATAGAATTGAAGCTCAGACAAAATTAAATATCATTCAAGAATGAAAAACGTTGTTCTTGTGAATAGGTATAGCAATTAAGTAAAGACTTGTTTCTTGCTGCATGCTTTCATTCTTGATATACTTCCAAAGGGAAACATTAAACGCACTCATCAATAATGTTTTGGAACCCATCACAAAATTGTATGCTCTAGCTACTATGCTTCATGTCTGAAGTCCTACTTGGTTAGAGAGAAAAAAAGAAACATATTTTATATTATCCCATTACACATTCAAATTTTTTATATAATTAAGATCAATCAAATTGGTCCAAACCTAACAATATTTACTCAAACAATATGTGCATAAAATTAGACACTTCTTTTTCGTGTTTTTTTTTCTTTTTTTTTCGTCCCTTCCTTCTATTGATGCTATTATTATTGTATTTTATTTTTATTTTTTTCTCCTCTTTTTTCTTATATGTTATTATAATTATTTCTTTTTTTTATTTTTTTATGTTATTTTTTTTAAGAGAGTGAAACAAAAAGAATTATAAAAAAATAAAATAAAAAGAAAAAGATAAAGAAGATGAAAAGAAGGAGTTTTAAATTGTAAAGAATTTATCAAAAAATAGTACCAAAATTTTTTAATAATAGCATAAAAATTTCTTAATTTTGACACCAAAATTTTGCTAAAAAAATACATATATCTCTTTTTAATGCTACATTTTTGTGCTTCTTATTCTTCTTTCTTTTTTTTCTTTTTCTGTTGCTCTTACTTTTTCTTTTAGCAATATTGCTCCTCGTATTAGATTTGAATGAATATATATGTATTGTATTACAATTTTATTTAGTTAAATAAATGTAGATTCATATTTATTGAATTGAATTCTTACCAGAAACAAAAATAGCACCAAAAATTATTTAAAGTAACATCAAAATTTAAATATATTTTTAATTAAAAACTAGAATTAATATTCTCAAATTTGGCATTCTATTTGTGTTAATATACAACTAATAAATTGAATTCTTAATTTTAAATCCCACAAAATCACATTAACTATATAAAATAAAATAAGATAGTACCGAAATTACTTAAAATTGATATAAACAATTCAGTAACGCGACACAAAAAAATATTAAAATTTTCTAAAAAATATTACACATTCAATGAATTGAATGTTTATCTCATATATAAAATAACACATAAAAATTTAAAAAATAATACTTAAATGTCTTTACTCTAATACTGAAATTTCTAACTAAATGATGTGATAGAACTAAAAATTTATTTTAGAAGACTTGAGTTGCAGACTTTAATAAAAAAAGAATAAGTGAAAAATATATAGATAATGCAGTGAAATTAAGTAGAATGAGTATAAAAATTCAAAAAAGAATAAACAATGATATTTAAGTATAAGAAAAAGAGGATATATCTGATATATAAAATAACACATAAATTTTTAAAGAAAATTTTCACTCTAATATCAAAATGTCATCACTCTAATACCAAAATTTTTAACTAAATGATGTGATGGAACTAAAAATATATTTTATGAAGACTTGAGTTGCAGATTTATAAATTTTGATAGAAAAAAATAAGTGAAAACATTAGTAAATAACGCAGCGAAATTAAGTAAAACAAGTGCAAAAATTTAAAACTTAATGATAAATGTTATTTATTTATAAGAAGAAGACGATGATAGCGACGATAACGATAATAATGATGATGATAAGGATGGAGGGGAGAAGGAAAAGAAAAGAAAAGAAAAGAAAAAATCAAATAAGAGGAGTAGGAGGAAGAAGAGGAAGAAGTGGCAATAATAGTGGTAACAATGGTGAGAATGATAACAAAAAAGAAAGATAAGAAAAAAAAAAGAGAAAAAAAAAAAGCATCGTGAATATAAGTAAGTAAATAAATAAAAAATCGCACACACACTATTTAGTTGAACTTGATTAATTATTTTATTTTGATTGGAGAACTTTATTATATTTTATAAAGATTTAAACATTTATCTCTTGGGAGTTTCCTATTGATTAGAGAGGAGAATAAAATGTCTTATAAGAATTAAATTTTGAGGAGTGTTAGAAGATTATATTAGTAAGTTTTGTAATTTGTAGTAATTAATTAGTCATCATTAATATTTTTAATAGTATGAGATTTCATCCAATAATGTGAGAGTCACTTCTTTTTTACTGGTTAAATACTGATCACATTTTAATAAAAGTGTTGGTCCATAACCTTTCTCTTAAATTTTTTTATTTGGCTAACAAACTAAGATAAAATGTAAAAAAAAATGATAAAATTGACTGAATATCTTAAAAAAAAATGTTAATTAAGTCCTAGTTTATTTACAGTTATTAAAATTGTCAATCACCGAAAAACCTAAATTGTCTGTAAGTAACAAGTTTTAAATTAACCATAAATGGCTTCTCTTTTTAGTTTTTACCCTGGCCACCAGCTACAAAGTTATCTGATATTTTATCCACAGACTTTCATCTTTATTATTCTTTGGAATAATCTTTATATTGATCCAAAAATTAAAGACAATAAAAAGGATAAGAAAGGAAAAGGAGATAGAGAGTAGTAAGAGAAAAAACAAAAATACGGCAAAGCATCACATGCAGAGAAAACAGAGAATTTTCATGCTTTAGTTAGATTCAAAAGTTGTGGTTTCAAGTCCAAGCAAGAGTTTGTCATGCCTTTGCATATGATAATAACTACTTCGGACAGCGAAAGCTACATATAGGTGAGGCCATGAGGGACCAATATACAATGACATCATACATATATATATATAGTTAGAAACTTAGAATGCTCTTTTATTTACTTATAATCTCACAATTTTAAGAATTTATAATTTAGTCTGCAGTGATGAATAGTGAGTACATATATAGAATTAAAGATGTGTTACTTATTATTCATATTTAATTTGTATTTTAATAGTTATAACACGTCTTTATTATTATGTATATATTATATTTAAATATATTTCACATCTTATCTAATGAGTAGTAAAAAATACTATATTGAATCAGTTTACATGTGAATATCACTGATCAATTACTATATAAATGTATTTGAACTTCATGAAAGTTGTGATTATATCATAAAATATTTGATTTTTTATAATATATTTAATTACTTTAATAATTATTATTTTATCAAAAAATGTATGAACTAATATATACCAATTTAAAATGTGTTTAGTTTGTGTTTCTATTTTCAACCTTTTTTATTTTTGAATTTTGTGAAAGAAAAAAATTATAAAGATAGTAAAATTTTGTTTTCACTTTCTTTTTTTTTCATAGAATTTTAAAAACAAAAACACTAGAAATAAGAACACAAACCAAATACACTCTTAGTAGTTAATTTTTAGTTTATGATAATTCTTGTGAAAAATATTATTTTTTTTATACGCATATATCTCAATCGATATTCAGCGTAATGTTCTAATTTAAATGAGTAATATTAGAGAATCAACTTGTTTTTAGTTAATTTTATTTATTTTAAATTTAAATCATAAATCTTAAATATTCAATTCTAAATTTTAAATTTTAAATCTTCTTAAAAATAGAAAATTTTAGAGTTAAACAAAATTAATAAATAATTAATTAAAAATTAATTTTCTATGATTTCTCAATGCAATTTAAATTAGTATATTTGATGCTTATGAAGTAGGGTTTATAAGATAAAATGTTCCCGCCCCTACTTATCTATTAAAAACAGTGACTTAGTAGAAGCAAGACCACATACACAAAAGGGAGAAAGATACGCATGCATGAGAAGAGAACCTAACAGCTGACAAGTGGGTCTAATAATCCCATGTTTTCTTTCAAAAGAATTCAAGTCAATTAATAATTAATCACGTTCATGTGTGTGTAATGGATAAAAGAAACGTAGGCAAGTTTTTCTTTTCTTCATTTACCAATCACCATTTTAGAATCTTACATATCTTATCTTATCATGTATATATATAAAAGCACAAGTTTCAAGCAATAATTTTACAATATTACATTTGTCATACCTTTTATACGGTGAATTGTGTTTTTATTGGTAACTTTGGCAAAGAAACAATTTAATCAAATTGAATTTATTTCAAGTAACAAACAAACAAAAATCCAATATGATTATATTTTAACCAATTTGTTTGTTTTTGTTAACCATAAAACAGAACCAACTATACTCCATCATAGTTATTGAAAATATAATTCTAATTACCGCGTGCATATATATATCCCACTGCACACGTCACAATCTAATATTAATGAATAGTAGGGTGAAGTCGACAATGGTTGATCGTCTAGCCATAGCAAGTGTTGGATGTAGATATATACCAAACGTAAGAGGTTATTAGAACCCTCTCAATTAAACTACATGGCCCCCACATTGAAAACTTCGTACCCTCTTTTATAAGGGTATGTTATGACTTATGATGAGTACCAAATTTGAAAATTAGAGATCAGAAGGAAGAAGAGATCATATTTATTAACATTCTTTTCATATAACTTATGACTAAACTGTTGGGTCGTTCTGGAGAGTTCTCGACCATTGAAATTTTTTTTGGAAGGAATCAAGTCATATATCATTTATATCAATAATATTACACACTTCTTAGGTAAAGAGTTTTAATTGTTTATTTCTGTGCCGATTAAATGAATGGAAGAAGTTTAATCGGAAGACAGTTGTTTTTATTAAGCAATGGCTTGATCTTAGCGTGTATTCACATGTTGACACCGAAACGAATGCCAGGAAGATGTGGAACAAATTGAAAGAGTTATATGAGAGGAAGAATGTGCAAAATAAAACATTCTTGATTAGGAAGCTTGTCAATATGAAGTATGCTGAAGGTAAATCAATGCCTGAGCACTTGAGTATTTTTCAGGAGACAATAAACCAACTGACAAATAATGAGATCACTTTGAATGATGAGTTGTAAGTTTTGTTGATTGTTGAGATGTCCTAGTATCACTAGGAAAACTGTTTGTGTACCAATTATTCTGATAATGAAAGATTTTATTAGACTAGGTCTCATGGATTTTTTATCCCTCTTTTAGAGGGTTTTCCCACGTTAAAATTCTGATATCTGATTATTTAATTTCCACCATTATAATTGTTGTTTGAAGTATCTTTGGTATTGCCTATTTAATCACACAGATTGTGAAAAAATTATTTTTTGTACTTTCGCTGTTAGACAGATTCTTGTTTTAAACCTTTAATTTGTTGAGTTTTTCCCAACATAAACAATTTTTTAGCTCATATATGGCTAATAATATTATTTTTTCTGGCTTCTTTTTCCCTTCTTTTGCAAAAATGAGAGTAGACCATGTTAGTTAATTAGTTTTCTTGTTTAATTTTATTTATTTATTTATTTATGCTGATCATAGCTATACGCACGTTGGCTTCAAACAAAATTATTGATAATGTGGTAGTCACAAATTTGTTTAGTTGTTCAGTTCTTGATGTGGATTTCCCAAATTAAAAATCAGGACAAACCCTAAGACATGCAGAAAGTAATTAATGAGAAGAAACTCATGAATAATAAATCTGCTCAAGTCTTTATATGTATAAGGGGAGAAAATGGAGTAGTTTAGATCAAGTATCTATATATATATATATATATATATATATATATATATATATATATATATATATATATATATCTCAATGTTTACACATTATGAGAAAAAAAAAATTGTAGATTAACATTGTAATTATATACACATTTTTTTCTTCTTCTTCTTTTTTCTCTCATCTATGGAATCTGGAATAACATTCCAAAAGATACTATTTTTATGCATTTGTTTATCAAGGGGAAAAAAGAAAAAGAAGTGGCTCCTCTTTTATGCTCCATAAAAAGCAAAAAAGGAAAACTATTCTGATCTTTTGCTTTTTATTCTACCTCACACTGGTCCTATTAGAGAAAAGACAAAAATCAATTGACAAAAAAAACTTTGCATCTAAAATTACAAATATAAAATGAAAATTTAAAAACCACAAATCTAAACATTTGGATTAATATAATAGTTCAAATTTGTCTTTAAAGAGATAATTCATTTTTTAAATTAATTTTTAAAAAATTTTGTTAGTCATATTAATGTCTAAAAAATATAATCTTTAGTCAAATTGATCATTCTATCAATTAGATATAATGACATGTCAGAAGACACTACGTAATGATAAGGCATCATCATTTAATTAATGGAATAGTCGATTTGATTTACGATTATATTTTTCAAAAATTATTAATATGACTAACAAAAATTTTTGAAAGCTAATTTAAAAAATAAATCAATTTTTAAAAACGAATTTGAATATTAACCTCTAAAAAATTAGAAAACTATCATAGTTGAATTATAGGTTAAATTTTGTTATATATATATATATATATATAAACAAGTTGATCCTAAACACTTTTAATTATGTAAAATATAATTTGTTTATTATATCTAATAACAATTTTTTTTTCTAACGAACAGAGTGATGATAAAAACCCTAAACCCTAAATTATTTGTTTCAACAGATCATATATATAATCATGAAATGAAAACCCTAAGATGTGTTGGTTTTATGTTTATTCAAATTAGAAATAGTTTGATGCATGCTGATGCTGTATATAGCTGAGCCCTAGAAGCAGCACTTCAGCTAGACACCCAAAAAGTTATATAAAAAACATATATATATATATATATATATATATATATATATATATATATATATATATATATATATATATATATATATATATATAAATGGGAAATGCAAGAAAAAGGGAAAGTACAATAATAATGATTTATAAGTGAATAAAGTAAAAGGCAGACCCAAATACTACTTTTAATTTTTGTTGATGCCAAAGAAATGAAGAATAATAGAACATTAAAAAAAAAAGAGAATAATGTGGAAGAAACAAAGAAGAATATATCTAAGCAATGTAGACTGAAGGGGATGAAGACGAAGTAAGATCCAAAAGGCAATACTCCTTTTTTGGGGAGTGGGAGAATTGAAAGCAAAATATTTATTATTCTATCTTCTCTTTTATCTTTAGAAGATGATTCCTACTTTTACTGTATGTGTTGTTGTTATTATTATCCGCTCAGGAATCAAAGATAGCACCCTGCCTACTTGAAAATTAAAGAGTGAAAGACAATGAGAGGGACAAACACTTCTTTTGTGATTTTTATTTTAAGTATCTCTATTTAGTAATATTGTGATATTTATGCATCTAATTTTTTAACCGTCAATATGAAAAAAAGTCTATATCTCTCATCCCTTTTCGTTTATTTTCTATTTGTTCTATAGCCGTTTAAAAGATAAAAAGAGAAAAGAAAAAGTAGCGCTAAATGATAAAATATAAAATATATATTAAAAATAAATTAAATAATATATGTATTTATATATAAATATACAGTTATTGATTTTGATAATGATAATATTATTCCTCTCAACAGTTTAAACTGATAAAAAAATCAACATAAATGATTATATTTTTATCTTTGTTGAAAAATTATGATTAATTAAGATGACAAAATGTTATATTTTTTATTTCATTCAAGTCACAGTTGTATTGTTTTAATTTTTTTAGTGAGATATTTATCCCATACTTAATTATTATACCGTTGATGATAATACTCTTTCAGTATACAATAAAATTTATAAATTTTTTAATTAGCAATAATAAAAAATTTTCAACTCTCTTAAATAAAAAAAATCTCTCAATAATTAAAATACACACTTGATCAATATGTATAAATAATGGACAAGAGTTTATTTATATATATTGCAAACAACAATTATATTTTGTCATATATACATAAATTGTTGTGATTCTTCTATTGTCAATAGGTACAATATTTTAAACATACACGATTTTTAAAGAGTTATGTCCCTTTAGTCAAAGACATAATGTTTCAACCGTACATTATCATTCTTAAAGGGTTGTATCTCTTTAACTAAATGGTATATGTACCATTATTATAATTGACAATATATGAGTGGTTAGTAAAAATTTATTAATATTATTAACAACATTAATAATATTAGTTAATCAAATTTGTAAATACCTTTTAATCCCACTATTTACAAAATTTAAATATCATATAAGTATATGCATAAAGAATATGTCACTAAAATTAAACATTCTTGTAGTGTAAATTTTAAAGTTTTAACGAAATAATAGGCGTCTAATCGATTAAACCTATACTTCATATATGCTAGTACTAAAAATCACACACATTACTTATACCTTCAAGTTCAAGAGTTTATAATTTTAAGCACTTATATGACATTATACTCATCTTAGTTTCATGAATATTTACAAGAATAAAACCTCTAAAATTCTCGATTAGAACGATACCACTCCTATATTCATACAGGTAGAATTTTTTGATAAATAATATTACCATTTTATTAAGAATTTTAATTTACTTACTTAATTTATTGTAAATAGCACTAAATCCTATACCTCAGTGCTCCAATTGCTACATAATAAAGTTGTTATTCACAACTAGAAAATGAATTAACACAGACAGATTTACAGACAGATTTAGTCTTTATTATAGACGGATTTTTAGTTACCGACGGATTTTGTCCTACTGTAAAAGTTCCGTCGGAAATTATTAACTGACGGATTTTTTTCCGTCGAAAAATTACCGACGGATTTTTACCAGTTACCGACGAATTTTTTCTCTGTAAATTCTCCATCCATTTCCTGAAGACGACAAACTTTCCGACGGATTTTCCGTCTGTAATTACAGACAAATTTTTTGACAAATTTTCCGTCTGTAATTTGAACTTTGAAAAATCATCTCACACTCTGATTACAGACAGAAAATCCGTCTGTAAATCCGTCAGTAAGTTAAAATATAATTTTTTTTTTAGATTTTTTCATTGTAAAATAAACTTATTTTCATACAAAATAAATATAAATTTAATACAAATTTTTATCTAATTTGTATTTGAATATTTATATTATTTCAAAAAATAAACAAATTCATCGTATTATCAAATTAAAAAAAAAGTATTATAAACAAACAAGTCAATATAATTCAAAACACAAACAAATTGCTACATCAACTATAATTCAAAACAAATACCATTGAAAAAAAACCTGTAAAACCTGTACGTGACATACACTAAAGGTGTATAAAATAATCTGCTCTTGTAGCTAACCACTATCAGAATTGCCTAAATATAAACATAAACCTAGTCTAAAATTAAGGCCAAACTGAGTTAAAGCTGTTCAATTCTTCTAAGATCCATTCAATGTTTTCTCTTTCTCCTGGCGACTTGTTCAATTCTTCTAAGATTCAAACTGCGTAAGCCAAACAATTTTCAATTAAAAATCATAATCCATTTACAGGAGATCAGATAAGGGCAAAACACGAAAGAAAAATTCTAATAAAAAGCAAAAAAAGCTTATCAATCACTGTAAAGATTTGCAGTAGTTGTGATAATAAAACTATTTGATACCTGGGTGGTGCCAAAATTTTTCACTGGTAACCTCCCATATAGGGCGTTCAATAGATGTGTCTTGGGGCTGGATGTTGACAGGAGTCTGCTTCTTCATAGGAGCATGTTTTTTGTTTCCCACGTTGACATCATTGGAATTGGAGCTTTGACCCGTCTGTCCCAACTTCCTACTTGAACCAAGTACATTCTTCTGCTGTCTTGAATCTTGAACCAAGTACATTCTTCCAAAGCATTGCCTCTAGCCTGAAATGAAAGAACAACTCCATTAAGATAAAAACAACTATAAAATACTTCACAAAATGAACCACAAAAAACTACTTCCTTTGTAATTCTGTGCTGCAAATCACTTTTTGCAATCTCAAGCCTTTGAATAGCAAGCCTACACAAATAAAAATAATTTATGTTTATTTTCAAGAGCAAACTAAGGGAAAAAATATTAAAGACAAAGCATTATACATAAGACTGATGATCCCAGAGCAATACTTGCTTCAAAGAGATGCCAACAATCAAAAGACTAAAAACAGGGAAAACAAAGCAAACAATTTATTTTGGTGTAAGAAACTTTAAACTGAGACTACACAACTGTGATTCCATAACACATTGATCTTTAAGAATATACTACTACATGAGTCTTACAACACTTTAACTGAGCAAAAGTAAAAGCCTTGAGTTGTAGACTATCAGATAATAAATAACTATTAACAAGAATTTGTAGCTGAAGGAATGCAAATGGACCTCCACTATCTAATAATGCATTTAATCTTATCATAAAGATGGAACATATGTGAAGGAATAGTGATCACAATCAACTAAACAAATGCTATTTCATATATTCTTCCCCGGTAGATATTACTCTAAGACAAAAACAAAATCATAAGAGTAGAGTGATATATATATATATATATATATATATATATATATATATATATATATATATATATATATATATATATGTATATATATATATTAACTAGTGATAAAAAATACTAGTTATATTCATAATGAAACAATGTGGCAGGAACAGATTGAATATGGTGGGAGGTATGAAACATGCTAAAATGGTAAAGAGTAGAGTTCTGAAACCAGATTGCTAATGGACACACACGTCAGAATGCCAATAATAAAATAATTTTGCTGCTTTTTTGCAACCAATTTTGCTATGTAATGAAACCATACACTTACCATCAAACTGCTCAAAGAGATCCTTGTTGCTCTTTGCCACTAGGGGTGTCCATGGATCGGATCGGATCGGATATGGCCAAAAATTCGATCCGATCCGCACAATTCTCATCGGATCGGATCGGATACAATATCCGCATTTTTTAGTGTCGGATCCAATCCGATCCGATCCGCACATTTGCGGATCGGATCGGATCGGATTGCGGATATATCCGCAAGATTAAGCTCATTTTTAAATTATCTTTTTAGGTAAAAAATTCAATAAAAAATGTTTCTTTCACACTTTTAAACCTACTTGTTCCTAAAATAATTTTAATCAAATTTTTTCTAAATAAAAAAATAAAATAATTCAATATATAAATAACATGTTTAACAACTACTAACTAAATTACTAAAACATACAAACTAACAGATAAGTAAATATAATAACAAAGATTCCAACAAACACTTCCAATAAGTGAAAACAACAAGCACTAAAATACTAAAAGCCTCATTTAAAATAAAACAGCAACATAGTACCCCACTAAAATCTAAACAATCTGAATCTGCAAATGCTTTTCAACTATCAGCAGAAACAAAACAACTTGATCCAAGATTATTTAAAATAAAACAGCAACATAGTACCCCACTAAAATCTAAACAATCTGAATCTGCAAATGCTTATCAAGTTATCAACTATCAGCAGAAACAAAACAACTTGATCCAAGATTATAAGACACTAAAATCTAAGATTGTTGAAAGAACATTGAGAATGAAGTTTCTTGCTACTTAAAAATTAAACTTGAGCCATCCCTTCTTAAATCAGCAGGCAGCAGCCATCAGTAGCCAACTTGAATAGTGTATTCCTATTAAAATAATACATATTGAAAAATTAGTAAAGCATGTTAGAATAAATTGAACAAAAAATAGTCTAAGTTATTATACACTAATGCAAGTGTTTAGTTATAAACTTATAATACCTAAGATGGTTCAGGAGGATGTAATTGACTTTGAACTTCAGGATCTCCAGCACTAGTAACTCCAGAAAATTCTTTTCAATTAAACAACCAAATATGTCAAAGCCAATGGGATAAAATAAAGAATAAAGAAGAGCAAAAAATAAATGAACCAATTCATTATATACCTGAATCAACCGCAGCATCTCCTTCATCAAGCTCAACCAAAATCTTAGCAGGTTTTAACCAATTTTGAGTACAAATTAAAGCCTCTACAGTGGTGGGACTCAAAGCACTACGATAAGGGTCAAGGACACGACCTCCGGTACTAAAAACTGACTCGGACGCCACAGTAGAAACAGGAATAGCTAATATATCTCTAGCCATGCAAGACAGAACTCGATACCTCAGAGTCTTTCCTCTCCACCACCTCAGTATGTCAAATCCACTAAAATCTTCCGCCACTTCATCTTCCAAATACCTATCCATCTCATTCTTCTTGAGCTCACTTAACTTTATCCTTTGTGTTTGTTTCCACTTGCTCATAGGGTCTTCAATCATAATGCTATCAATGTCACTCGTGTCTAAACTAGGATTTGGTGTAGTATCGGAAGAAAAACTAGTATCTTGAGTATCTTCAGGGGGGCGAGGATTCCATATGGTATATTGCTCAAACAATTTAGCAATAATATCCTTCAATTTATTGAAGATCCTTGAAGACTTTTCACCTTCACCATACATCTCAGACAAAGTGAACTGAATATATTCCAACTTATAACGGGGATCAAGGAACACAGCAACAAGCACTAGATAATTTAAAGATGGTTTATTGGCTTTGTCACTTGAAGTGAAAGAGGAAGAAGAGTAACGGTGATCAGAATCATCCCAATACTTATCAAACTTAGCTTTCATAGCTGATGCCATCTCACGCAACACCAAATCATCACTTACAATCCATTTATTCAAAGTGCATAATATCTTACACAATACATGGAAAAAGTATTTGAGGTGACATTCAAAGAACTAGAGAATGAAAGAGTTGCATGATAGAAAATTTGCAAAAATCGCATGAAAATTCGAGCTCTACTCCAATCTTCATCACTAGGAGGCCCCCCTTCATTGTCAACATATCTCTCAAAATGAGCATCTTCTCTCGCAAGCCGAGCAAATGCCCTTTCAAACTTTTCAGCCACTTCCAACATCATATAGGTAGAATTCCACCTAGTTGGCACATCAAGAATAATCATTTGACGACTAGTAATGTTTGCCTCAAGTGCGCACCTCCTAAAGGTTGCTAATCTAGATGGGGAGGACTTCACAAACTTACAAGAAGTTCTTATCCTAGCAATAGAGGAGCTTAAATCTTTTAAACCGTCGCAAACAATTAAGTTCAAAATATGGGCAGCACATCTCAGATGGACAAATTCCCCACCCAACATAGTACAACCATTCCATTCTCGCATAATTCTAACCAAAGTATTCACAGCAACAAAGTTGGCACTAGCATTATCTACAGTTACAGTACAAAGCTTCCGAATACCCCAATCTTTCAGGCACTTCTCTAACGCTTTTTCTATGGTAGGACCAGTATGATCAGCAATCAAGTTAAAAGACAATATTTTCTTATTCAACGTCCATCCATCATCAATGTAATGAGCAGTTACACACATATAGTTCATGTTTTGAACAGACGTCCAAGTGTCAGTGGTTAGGGAAATCATCTGATGGTTCAACTCTAAGAGGGATTTAAGTTTGGTCTTTTCCTCTACATACAATTGCATACAATCTCTAGCAACTGTCTGACGACTTGGGATTTTAAATTGAGGTTGCATCTCACCACAAAAGTCTCTAAATCCAGTATTTTCTACAAACTTGAATGGGAGTTCATCAATTATTATCATCTTACAAAGTGAAAGCCTACACCGCTCCTGGTTAAAGTCTACTGCCTTTAATGTTGGTGGCTCATCTAAATTAGAATTTGTGAACACAAGGGTTTTTTGTTTTTTATCAACTTGATTATCTGGATTCTTCGCACAAGTTCCAATGTGTTTTTTTAGATTAGAAGTGCCATCCCTACGACTATGACATTGTAACCATTTCAAGCAATGTTTACATTGAGCTTTAGTTTCTTCTGCATTTTTTTTAAAGTGATCCCAAACAATAGAAGGGGGCCTGCTAGTCTTTCGTTTACCTGGCTGGCCTTGCTGTGTCTCTGTCCCAGCAGTAGGAGCATCACTTGAGGCTGGAGTAGTCACTGATTCCCCTCCCCTTGCTGACTCAGAAGGTGTTGATGCAGCAACATTTGGTGGAGTAGGAATGCTCCTTACCTCAGATCCACTTGTATTGTTTGTAACTGCTTGCCTATCAGCCATTACAAGCAACACAATCCTGCAAGAAACATCACACATAATTACATAAATCATATAAACATAGAATAGAACACCAGCATCTCACATAATTCATATAAACAATAACATGGGCAGAATTCTTTAAAAAACACAATAACAGTAAGGGTAATTACAACAGGTTACTATTATGTATTGAAAATAAGTCAAAAAATCAAGTCCAAACACAGAATAGAGAAATAGAGCATTTCAATTCAGCAGGTTACTCATGAAAATTACCTGATCTCACATAATTACATAAATCATATAAACATAGAATAGAACACCAGCATCTCACATAATTCACATAAACAATAACATGAGCAGAATTCTTTAAAAAACACAATAACAGTAAGGGTTATTACAACAGGTTACTATTATGTATTGAAAATAAGTCAAAAAATCAAGTCCAAACACAGAATAGAGAAATAGAGCATTTCAATTCAGCAGGTTACTCATGAAAATTACCTGATCACACATAATTACATAAATCATATAAACATAGAATAGAACACCAGCATCTCACATAATTCATATAAACAATAACATGAGCAGAATTCTTTAAAAAACACAATAACAGTAAGGGTAATTACAACAGGTTACTATTATGTATTGAAAATAAGTCAAAAAATCAAGTCCAAACACAGAATAGAGAAATAGAGCATTTCAATTCAGCAGGTTACTCATGAAAATTACCTGATCTCACATAATTACATAAATCATATAAACATAGAATAGAACACCAGCATCTCACATAATTCACATAAACAATAACATGAGCAGAATTCTTTAAAAAACACAATAACAGTAAGGGTAATTACAACAGGTTACTATTATGTATTGAAAATAAGTCAAAAAATCAAGTCCAAACACAGAATAGAGAAATAGAGCATTTCAATTCAGCAGGTTACTCATGAAAATTACCTGAAGACTGAAGTCCTGACTCCTGAACGCGGCAATGAGATTAGGGCCTAGGGGTGAGAGATTGGGGGCTTTCAACCAGAGAGGCAGAGAATCCAAGCAGCTGCTGCTAGTGTTGCTCTGAACAGCCTGCTAGTGTTGCTCCGACCAGCACAGGCAGGAACGGCGGGGGTGAACGGCGACCTGAACGGAAGAATAGGTGAGACCCTCAGAGATTGGGAGTCACGGGGTGAATGGCGGGGTGAACGGCAGACGGGCAGAATGGGTGAGACTCTGAGAGATTGGCGGTCAGGGAGTGAACGGCGTGGTGAACAGCGAGGTCAACGGTTTCAAAAATTGGGGGTGAATGGGTGACAGTGACTGACTGAGATTGGGGTCTGGAGATTTGGGTTTCACTTTGTCTCAGGCTTTCAGCGCCGTGAAGGAAGGAAGCAAGAAACAAGGAAGGGAAGGGTCCGAAGGGAATCAGTAGTCAGGGACGAAGGGTGAACTGTGGAGTGTGGTCTGTGTCTGAGTGTCTCTGTGAAGTGTGAAGGAGTGTGGTCTGTGTCTGAGTGTCTCTGTGAAGTGTGAAGGAAGTGTGAAGTGCAAAATGAAATTAGGGTTAGGTTAGGTGGTGGCTGCAACACAAACTATCTAACATATATATATTTTTTATTTTTATTTTTTAATTATTTTGTGCGGATCCGCGGATCTGCGGATCGGATCCGCGGATACAGCACATAAATCCGCAATCCGATCCTTAATAAGTGCGGATCGGATCTTATCCGATCCGATCAATCTGCGGATCGGATCATATCCGCAATTATCGGATCGGATGCGGATAAATACCGCGGATCTGCGGATATGATCCGATCCATGGACACCCCTATTTGCCACATCTTCCTCTGCTGCAATATGAGCATAATTGATCTCCATGTCATGTTGCTCATTGCTATTAGAAGCATTACTGTACACAAGTGATTGATATTGCATCAGTTGATCACAAAAGTATTAGTTTAAGAGCGGATTACGACTGAATGACATGGAATTAAACACTCAGTAACAAATAAAAAACAGCAGTATAAAAAAAATTCTTGAACATGTTAGTTCTGTTTAGCTGCAACAAATGAATAAAATCACTAAGTCACAATCAGAGAATTCGTTCTTGCATTGCCATAAAACTAGCCACTCAAATGGGGAAAAGGAGAAAAAAGTGCATAATATGAAAATTATGGTGCGCAGTAGCATACAATGTTTTCAGAAATTTCAGCCTCATTGATTTCTGGTTTGGTCATTTGCCAACACACCAAACACATAAATTCCAATCTTTTTATCCAAAAATACTTATCAAACACTTGCATTAATATAATGCAATGAATCTTGAAAAGAAAGCATGATACTCACGGTGGTGCAAAACTTGAGCTATCACTTTCATAGCAATCACCATTAGAAACAGCAGAATAGTGGTGAAGAGGGGGTATTATCCTCATGGCCAAAGCTTGAACTAAATGAAGATCTATTAGTCCTCACACTTTGTGCCATAGATGGTGGCATATCAATGGTCTTTTTTTCCACTTGCAACAAAAATTGCTCTTCCTTAGGCTCCTTCAGAGTTCAGACTTCCACTGCATAGAAAAGTAAAAAATTGAATTTGCATACATCATTTCAGTTTCATTGCCTCAGAAACATTTCAACCATTTGGAGTAAAGATTGGAGCTTTCTGAATTTGCAGCATTAAAAATATGACTAAATAAAACCCAGCAATGGAGAATAAAGATAGAGACCAAATAGAAAAAGGAAAAGAAATAATAATAACATAATGAAGAAGAAGAAGAAGCATGCATTGAAATTCTGGAGGTTGAGCATTGATCTAAGTAGTTGAAGATCCAGAAGATTAACAAACAAAACCGGATACACATTCCAAGGTATCTCAGCTAAACATAATGCTTGACCATCTTCCCACGTTTTAGATAAGACAATTCTAGTTCTACAATTATAGCCAAACAAATGAAAAGATCAAGAAAACAAAAGAAAAAAAGATATATAAAAAGAAAATTAATGTTCTTCACTCATACCTGATTACACCAACATTTCCAAGTCTCAATGAGTCTTGCCGCACTTTCAGCTTGGGCTCTTGTCTCTCAGCCTTTGAAACCGAAATCAGCAAATCAGATATAATTTTTGTCAACTGCAAAATAGAAGGAACAAATGTAAATTTGATGCATGATAAAAGGAAATCTCATTATTGATACTTGATATTTTGTTTTGGGAAGGGAAAAGTAACTATGATATTCTCTTCTTCAAAATTTAGAATTACCTCACCTTTGGCTTCATTTGTTGTTCTTGATCTGTCAGGTCCTTAAGTTCCTGCACATGCCAGAATCAAGAATTAAAAAGGAAATAAATCTGTCATTAATCCGAGGATGTTATGCTACCGGTTTCAAAATGTAATTTTGTGGCGTATTTAGTATATTTGGGTCAGCTTGCAATTAAGCGGTTCAAACAAATAATAAAATCAATAGTTTCCAATACTAAATGCATTTTCTTCAAATGCCTGATACAAAAGGTAGAATTAAAGGTTTCCATGCTGAAAATTGCTACTCAGTATGTGAAATGGTGTACAAAAAAAATGGGTACCACAATATCAATTGCCCAATCACTTGTCCTAGCAGTTACTGTATATGATTCTGTCATTTTTAAGACTTAATTGCATTTTATTCCAAACTCATGTACAATGTATGATAAGTCCATTTTGTTGAAACATTTTAACGAATTGTGACAGTGTCTTACATTAGCCTTCTGATTCACGAATCACAATTACTATTTTTGTGAATAGTTGCTAAATCATATACATTTTCCAACTGCCGACAAAGATTCTGATAGTCAGAGGTCTCCTATTTTGATTTACGCAAGTCCTCCTCCAATGCTAAAACTTTTGCCCGAAAAGATGCAAGAAGAGCATTGGTGTAGAGGGAAATTGCAGTTGTAAGAATCAATAGACAACAGCTCCTTTTCAACAACCCTGTCAATCAACAATTATATAATAAAATTACACACTAGTATCACATGAATCACATGAATCACACAAAATATTGCATTTAGGTCAAAAAAGCTTCCGATTGCAGAAAAAAATTCATCAAAATCAGAGTAAACCCATAGATTCGCGAAGCACAAAAGCAGAGTATGATAAACCTAGCTAAAATTGGCGCAGAAAAATTGAGCCCTAAGATTTACACGAAGAACAGAATCACAAAATCAGGATATATATATATACCTGAAATTCGAGATGGTTACGAGAAGAACCAAGAGAGCGAGTTGTTGAGATTAAATGGAAGAGGCGCCAGAGGGAGCAGATGCGATGAGAGCGGCGGCGGAGAGAGTTCTGCGATGATGGGAGTAGACGCGACGAGAGCGGCGACAGAGGGAGCTCGTGTGATGCAAGGGATGACAGAGAGAGATCGTGCGATGCCACCGGCAGCGAAACCAGTAGCGGCGGAAGCAGCTCGTGCGACGGAGAGAAGAAGCAACTGTACAACGGCGGAGAGAGGAAGAAGCACATAAAGGTAGGTAGGAGTTGGCAGCTGTGTTTATTTGTGAATGGATTTCGGGAGAGAGGGGATAGATTAGGTCAAAGTTAAAATTTTCAGACAGAAAATTAAATTACAGACGGAAAATAATTTAATAAAACGTAGTATTTTATCTATTTAATTACAGACAGATTTTTTGTTTGTAATTATTTTCTACGAAAAAAATTAATTTTACCGACAGAATTATCGACGGATTCTGTTTTCTGTCTGTAATTTATGCTAATTTGTTTTTTTTGTTTTCCGACAAAAAAATCCCTCTGAAATTCTGTGGGATAAAATTTGTCGGAAATATCCGTCTGTAATAACTAATTTTCTAGTAGTGTTTACCCATTAAACCTTAAAACTAGTGGTCAACTAGAATAAGGTTGGGTTTCTATCATTTAACAACAATAGTTTTTAATCTATTTTAACAGTTGTTTCATTTATTTAATTATCCTTTAATAAACCTCTAGTTAAAGGATCTACTAAATTTTTTTGAGATCTTACATAAATGATGATAATTACACTATCATTTATTAGTTACCTCACAAACTCATGTCTCAAACTTATATGTCTAAACTTTCCATTATAAACCTTATTATATGCTTGAGACATGGTTGATTCATTATCACAGAAGATTGAAAAGGTTGTCGTCTGCTGTAACCATAACTTTATATCATATAACAAATTTTTTAACTATTCCGCTTCTTTATCCGCGACTGATAAAGTTACGAACTCAGCCTTCATAGTAGAATGTGAAATGCACATTTATTTCTGAGACCCAACTTATTGCTCCACCACCTATGGTGAGGCAAAGTTATTAACAAATAGGTCGGTCAGCTCATCAAAACTTGATATATGACCTACAGAAAACCAGATCAAGGCAGCACCATCTAAAAAAGGTGGGAAATGTACGACAAAATATTAATGCACTGTTCATGAACATCATCGAATAGAATTTTGTGACATTGGTATTGGGGTCGCCGATTTTCTCATAGAATTTCAGTATTATCGACAGAGTAAAGTTTTTGGACATTTAAAAGCTCATGATCTCTTTTGAAAAAGGATTGGTTCTTTTTATTGACGACTTTGGAGTGACTAACATCGTGACCTTGATTTCCAAGGTATGGTTGTCATCATTATCACGAATACCAAGATTTTTCTGTTTCTAGTTTAATAATTCCGTCATCCGTTGAACTTTTGCTCTTAGCGACTCATTGATAGCCAATAGTTCGGCCTTAGTGGGAGGGGGAGGAAGTGGATTGTTTTTCTCTTCCGCCATTAATTATAACCTATAAAAGAGGGTAGAAATCGAACAAATAAGATGATATTGGGTGATACAGAAAAGATAAATAAGAAGACAACGATTCAAACTGAATAAAAAAAGATACATTGAAATTGAAATAGAAATAAAAAGGATAGATTGAAGTTGAGTACAAAGAGAATCACTCTACTTTTCACCCAATTTTTTGACGCAACAAGAAATGGACTCCTCAACCTAACTTGTCAACGCCATAGTTTGGAAATTGGATCGAATGGACTCCTCAACCTTCTATCCAATTCCCCGATGCAACAAAAGAGGGACTCCTCAACCTCAATTGTCCACATCATGGTTTCATCACGAAACCAAAAAAGGATTTTCAAACCTCTAAATCATTCTATACTACGATTACAATAGCTAAGGAAGTATTTATAACCTCTTATTAGGTTAAAACAAAGAAAATCCTAAAGTCCATAAACATAAGACCCAATCTACTAATTAAATAAATAAAATCAAAATATATCAAATTAACTAAAATATTCTAAAAATGTAAACTAACACTATAACAAATTCGAGCTGAGACAACTCTTTAAAAACGTTGCCTGTAGTAAGGAAAAGTATTGTCTTTTATCAAAGACAAACTCTTTCTGACAAAATGCAATGCTTTTTGGTGGATTGGCTATACAGCCGTTACCTTTGGTTTAAGACAACGCTTTTGTGTATCAAAGGGAACCCTTTATATGGCAACCTTCAAAAAACGTTGCCTTTTCTATAAAAAAAAAAAAAAAAAAAACAACTCCACAAAAGAGTTGCCTTAGAGTACCCAAACACGCCGTTTTAGATAAGACTTTATGGCAACACTTTTTACAAGTTGTATTTGCTAATACGTAAAGCAACACTTATTCAGATTTCATATACCTAAAGCAACACTTGTTCAAATTTTTTTAAGTTACTTTTTTCATAAACCTAAAGCAACACTTACCTAAATTTTTCTAAAGCAACATTTATCTAAATTTATTTGGAATTGTCTTTTTAAAAGGATATATAGCACACTTTAATAAAATTTAATTATTTAAACTAAATTTAATAAATAGAAAGAAAAAATAAGCTAATAAGCTAATATCTTGCATATATATTTAAATTAAAAAGTTGTTTCAAATGCAACTACGTAAATTTTAATGACATATATACTTGCAATTGCCAATTCAAATCAAAATACACATGACTAAACAAAAAAAAATACATATTTTCTCATGAACTTCAACAAAAAAAAAACAAATAAATGCCTAATTTCATCATCTTCCGTTCTCTTCATCAGTTCTTTCATAATGCGGATGTATGTCAGAGTTGATCTCCATAGTCTTCTTACTAGATATGTAGCCAGTCATGCCGTTATCTCTCAAGGCCTGTGCCTTCATAATCCTCTCCATGTTTGCAGTCCAACCATACTCACCAGTGACCAAACAACAATTAAGTAACCTATTAAGCTAAACATCTTCATATCATATAAAATACCAATAAAAGAATAAAACCATATTCATCAATACTAAAGAAAACAACTATATAGTGTAAACGTAACACAATATAAGGACCAAACAAGTTAAAGCATAATCATCATTCTCAATCCTAATAGGTTAATAACATTCATCAACAACCAAATTATCATAAAACATAAAGACAATAAAAGAATGAATAAAAAATTAAAATATACCAGAGAAAGGCCAGAAATAGCATCTTTTAATATAAGTTTTTTTTTCAATGTAATGTGGTGACCGTCATTATGTGCAACTGTATTTATTTGCAAGTAAATAAATTTTTTTAAGGGCTTCAGTATATTAAGAAGCAACCACCACTCTTTTGATTACCTACTTAAGAATCTTACCTTTGATACCCTCGGCTGCCATAACATACACAAACATGGCATTCATGCCAATCCATTTCAAAGGCATGGACCATAGTTTCAAGCTCCAAATATCAACATGCAATGCAATAATCCAATGTACAAGATTTATCTATCACTATCATGATACAATGGCAACTAGAACTTTCATAGTATATAATAATATCATTGTATAAAAGGCTGAAAATGTTGCTACTCCAGATGTTTATCAAACATAGCTTAGTGTATACCGTTTCTTATTCAAAGGAGTGGCTGCGACGCAGAAGGAAGTATCATGTGAGTGGTTAGAATATATAGTAAAGATATTCCAGCTGAACACTTGGTTAATTAGAGTTCATCATCAGTGAAGTGAAGAATAAGTCCCAAAGTAAGAAGAGATAAACCCAGGAGAATCTAGTGCTTCAATCTTAAAGGATGATCCTATGGAAAAAATCACATAACTGGAAGAGTAAGCACACCTTAGAATTCCTTCTGACTCAAAAGGAGCATAACACCATGAGGGAGCATTTTTCCTAAATGGCACTTCAAAAGGTGATTTCTCGGTGCAAGCCTAAGAAAAAGGCAGTAAGCCTTAGAATTCTCTTCCAAGCTGGATGCTTATACATGTGGTTGATTCCAAGCACCTCTCTGTCTATGTATCCCACAGCATTAAAAGGGGTATCTAATTTCCCTCTGACTCCATATTTCAGCTAAATTTGAAGCGCACCTTAATGGAGAAGCCAAGGAGAACCAGAAAATCAATCAAGCCAGCCCAAACGAATTGAAATTCTAGATCTAAGAATCATAATAGCATGCTTAATTACCTATGAACTAAGATAAATGCTCATAAGAGAATCCTAATTTTAATCTAAATTAACCTAATCAGCAAAAACTAGTTTGACTAAATAAAATTACTAAGTAAGAATTAAACCCTAACTAAACTGTAATGAATTAAAATGGAGAATATCAAAACGAGATTTTGCAAAAACCTGAAAACTGAAGAATAGAGAAATAAGAAGGCAGGGGAGAGGAGGTTGTAGCTGCATTGTAGTGTCACCGGAGCAATAGAGCAGTGGAGGGGTGGTCACCAGAATGCGTTAGAGCTCACCAATGGAACAGGGTTTGCTACGGTTTTGTAGTTTCTGGTTCGCGAAGAGGAGGAGGCGAGAAAAGAGAAGAAAAGGAACACCATAAATATAGATAGAAAAAAATTGTAGGCTCGCAGAAATATTAGTTCGAAAAGGTAAGATGCCTGTGATTCCAAATGATAACTTCAAAGAATTAGGACATATGCTTCAATAAATATCAAGAGCTCTAATATACGAACTACTTTAAAATCCTGCAACCGGAAAGTAACATAATCTAACAAACAAGGACCTGCAGAGAATAATCTCCAAACAATAGTTGCAATATATTTTAACTTTCAACATGATAAAAAAAACATTATTATTAAGTGTTTTCGCCTTTCTCAATTTAAGGTGGAGGAAAACAATCAAATTCATAGAGACTATAAGAGCAACTTTGCTTAATAACGCATCACTAAATGCTACTATAAAGTATAGACAAGCTAAAGTGCATGAATTCAATTCTTACTGAAAACCATAGCATGGATTAAGCAGATAACAACAACCAAAATATCATCAAATAGATTCAGTATAACTCAACTAAACAACTGTACCTAAAAGTGAGAACTGTTAATGCAGCATCCAAAGTGAAAATAAGAAGCACCTGTCCAGTTTCTGCTTCCTGCTCTCCAACAACCAAGATGTAGTTCTACTGTGCTAGTTGAGCCTTTGGCACCTGCAGCATGGTATAACTTTCAATTATGACATTTATTTGGCTAAGAGATTAGTCATAACAAAGTCAACAAATTAAATAGAAGTAGATAAAAAAACTTAGCCGTAAAAACTTAGATGTACTAAGAATTGAAAAAACTTGGTTTCTCAATATTTTGTACATAATAATTTTTATAAAAGGAATTCATGTTTAACACAATAAAACTTAGCTGTAAACATTCCATCAAGTAGTAGATAAAAAAAATGTCGGCATAATTGTCATATCAAATGAATGAAACATTGGACTATAGCTAAAGTATCAATTCAGGAGGATTTCGATCGTCACCTTCTTTTGAATCTTCCTATCTGTTAAATCAGCATCAACATGAAACCCATGATATAACAGCTTTATGTATTTCTAAAATTCAGTACATTCAGAACATTCCCATGGCGGAAATTTAGAATAAATGCATTCAAAAATTCCTTTTTCATACTAAAATTCAGAACATTCCCAATCTTCATTCAGAATCAATGTATTCAGAAATTCCATTCCATACTAAAAATCAGAAGCTTCTTACCAATACGCGGAGGAGGAGGAAGGGGGTTACAGCTGCATGTAGTGTTGTCAGAGCTTGCAAAGAGGAGGAGGCGAGACAGGGGAAAAAGAGGAAGGAAGGGGGTTTCTCGAATGTGACCACGTACGTTGAGCCGAGACAGGAGGAGGAGAAGCTGTGGAGCAGCATGCGTGGAGAAGCATGCGTGGAGAAGATGACCGCGAAGGAGAGCACCGCGCCGACGCCCATGGAGGAGAGCAATGTGCCGACGCCTATGAAAGGGAGCACCGCGCCGTCGCCAGTTGGGGTGGACAGCACCGCAAACAAGACCTGCTGCCGTTTGTGTCACTGTTTGGGTTGATTTTGAAAGTTAGGGCTTACGGTGGGTGGTAGTGATGAACTGAAGCAATTCAATAGAAATGATCTGAAGGAAACTAAATGGCTTTTCTTTTTTTTTAGTTATTTGATTGGAAAATAATTATTGGGCGGAATACGATGAAAAGTTTCCTTTAAAATTTTTAGCTACAAATGATTTTAGGCAATTTTTTATAAAAGTTATTTATTTAATTTTTTTTATAATTTTTATAAAATGTTGTGTTTTTATTTAAAAATATTGTCTTAAATATTTTATATTGTAATATTTTTTAAGTGTTACTTTAAATATTAAAAATAATAATTTTTTTGGTAGTCAAAAAATTTATTATCTTTGTCTTACTCAAAGGAAGCTCTTAAAAAATTATATTTTTCTATTTAAGGCAACTTTTATTAAATATTATTTCGAATAAGGGTTACCTTAGGGCTAAGGCCAAAAATGTTGTAGTGTAATATCTTCTAAACAACACTTAAACTTTTCATATCACGAATATTTGATGTACGTATCAGTGGGGTTAGATTTAAACTCGTGTTATTCGGTGGGTGCCAAATATTCTTACTCAGTAATTTGAGTCGAGGTGTAATTCCTTCTAGTGCCAAGGTAAAACTCCTTCTATTTATATGGAGGATTTTCTGTCTTAAGAGCATCGTCGAGCTATACTTTAATCGTCGAGGAACACCAGAAGAGGTTGGAATCTACAAAGAGACTCTAACACTCAAATAAAAAAAAAAAGTATAAGATGAGGTATATGTTATTTAGAGTGAATAACGTATCTTTTACGTGCTTAGAGTTTTATATTTATTGAATTGTTACGCTATAAATGATTATTTCATAATTCTAATATTTTGATAACCACTTTTACATGTGTTCAGAAGATAATTTTATTATAGTGAAAATTATCTCTAATTGAAATAAGCATGTTTTATTTATTTTATTCAAATTTTAATTTATAAGTAATTTTAGATTGAACTATAATTAATGGATCAATAAATAAATTTAAATCAAATTATAACTAATAGATCAATAAATAAATTTAAATCGAACTATAGCTAACAAATCACTTCTTATCTAATTATCTTAATAATTTGGCTATGTAAGAAGCAAATAATTTAAAGAAAAGTAATGAAAATAGACCATATTCAAAATTAAGTTTACATATAAACAAATTCACAACATTGACTAAATATCTTCTTTTTACCTGAAGATAGAGTATTGACAAGCAAACTGGGCCGTCTTGGCCCCGCGCCACGCAAAACATGATCGCCGACTTAGATTAATTATTGAAAAAAAAATACTTTTCAAAAGATTTAAGCACTCGTCATATCACTCATCATTTTATTTTATTTTATTTTACTCTTTATAAAATGACAAAGTTTAGTTGAAAATGAAAAGATTAAAAGAACACACTCTTCACCCAAAAATAGAATTTGAGGCTGAATGAAAGTACTGCATGATGTAGGATAAAGTTTTGTTGAAAATAAGAAGATACATGACAAATTTAATAGATTAAGTAACCACCATATTGAGTAGAGTAAAGTACACTACGTTACCATTTGTTTTGTCATTATGTATACTAAAATTAATTATTAAAATTAATTATTAGTATAAAATATATATTAAAAATAAATTAAATAATATATATTTATATATAAATATATAATAATTTATTTTAATAATTATTATTTTGCCATTTATTACTATGCATTTTATTTGACAAAGTCATATGCGTACAAACAGGCTAAATTTATAATAAATAACGAAACATATTTTATTGGTTTAATTATTCTGTAAGTTCTTAAAGTTTTATCGAATTTTCAATTAAGTCCTTATAATTTTTTTCTTTTCAATTGGGTCCTTAAACATTAATTTTTTTTTTCAATTTAGTCCTTGTTGCGACAAAAATGTTTAAAATAACAAAATATTCTATCCAAAAATCGAATATCCTCTTACTTGAGTTAAAATAATTAACTTAACCCACTTTTATTTTCTCAAAATCCCAAAACAACCCTTGGAGGAGGTGCGGCTACTGGACTCCAACGATTCCCGCGACGAAATTGACAATAGCGGAATGAGGCGGATTCAGGTGAGGGTCACCGGGATGACCTGGCCTGCATGCTCCATATTAAACCATTCTTCTATTTTAGTCCATGACAACAATAAAAAAATCTTACAACCCACAAATTCAGCTCAACAGAATACATAAATTCAGTTTTAATTTTAGTCTTTTATCATCTTATTTTATCTTTATGTTACCTTTTTATCTTATTTTTGCTTTTAATTTGTTATGGTATCAGAGCTAAATTGAAAGGTTGATTATTCATGGTAGGCGGGAGATACCATAACAAAATTGAAAGAGTACATAAAGAGTACTCAAAAATAAAGAATGTTTTGTTATGTATTTCTTAATTGATTGAATTATAAAAGTAAAACTAAATATATAGAGAGTATTGTCTACGAAAGATAAAAACAAAGATAAGATAAGAATGTAACATAAAGATAAAATAAGATGATAAAAGACTAAAATTAAAACTGAATTTATATATTCTGTTGGGCTGAATTTGTGGGCCGTGAGACTTTTTTATTGTTGTTATGGGTTAAAGTAGAAGAATGGTTTAATACTCCACCTCCGTCGGCTCGGCTCTCTACCCCGTCGACGGTGTAATTACCACCTCCGTTGCTCTTCTTCAAAACAAAGTCAATGTAGTTTTCAACCCAGCTCTGGTCAAGGTTGGTGTCTCTCTCTCAATTTTGTTTTTTTCATTTTTTCCTTTTTACTTGTTTTTTTTCGGGTTTATTTGTTTTCTTAAATTTTCTATCTTAATTATACATTTCCATTTTAGAAATTTTAACTAGCGTCAATGTCCATGCATCTTGATACTTGAAAGCAATGTCTTATTTATTTATTTTTTAAGCTTGATCAGTTACTTACAAGTAACTAACTTTGGTTGATCATTTAATCCCTCTTGTTCTTACCCGAATTTATTACTGTGTTGGGTCACGGTAGTTAATTAAGGTCTGTATTTGAAAATTATTATTGCTTTAGCTGCTGATAATTTGCACATTTGTACTTATAATCCATTTAAACCTGTAACATGTAATACTTTGATATGTTCTTCAGCTTCATCTTTTTCAGTCTTGAAAAACACTATCCAATTCTACTGTCAGTGTAATTTGTGTGTATGATTATTATTCATAGTTGGAGGTATGACATGTGCGGCCTGTGTAAATTCTGTGGAAGGTATTTTGAGAGATCTTCTGGGGTCAAGAAAGCTGAAGTGACTTTTGCTACTTTGTTGATTGGAATATTGTCTTTGATCCTGAAGTTTCCAGTCCTAGATACTTAGTTGATGGGATTGAAGGGGGAAGCAATGAAAAATTTAAATTATGTGTTAGGAATCCTTATACAAGGATGGCTTCTTAAGATGTTGAGGATAGCTCAACTATGTTTTGACTCTTCATCTCTAGTTTACTTCTTAGTGTGAAGTGTTTTTAATTCTTTCTTTGATAATCCGTGTGTATGCTTCAAATAGTTACATTCTACTTACATTTTCTTTATCTCTTTGAATCCAATGTGAATTCACTTGTTAGATCATGGCAGTGCTGATTGGATGGTTACTCATTTTAAGTGCAAACAGTTCTCTCTTTGAAAAAATGTTCACACAGAAATACTACGATTAAATCTGCATTTGTCTTCTTTTTTATTTTTCAAAGAAAACAAGTCAGATTATCTTCGTGAAAATACATATAAAGATTCAAACCAAGATTTGATATTGTTTCTCAAACAAAAAATCTTGATTTTCTTAAAAAATGAGCCTGTCTGCTATTTAACCTTCATTTTTGGCTTGTTGCATGTCAGATTCCTCTCTTCTTCATGAAGCTAGTGTGTCCTAATATATCAATGACATATCCTTTATTATTCCGGAGATGCGGGCCTTTTCTTATGGGTGATTGGTTGAAGTGGGGATTGGTGAGTATCATTCAATTTGTGATTGGGAAGCGTTTCTACATTGATGCTGCCAAAGCTCTTAAAAACGGTTCGATAAACATGGATATTCTAATTGCTGTAGGAACTATTGCATCTTATGCTTATTCTGTTTGTGCTCTTCTATATGGTGTTCTTACTGGATTTAGGGCTCCAGTATACTTTGAAACAAGTGACATGCTCATAACATTTGTATTGTTGAGCAAGTATTTGGAATGCCTTGCCAATTGCCAAGGGGAAGACATCAAATGCCATCAAGAAGTTAGTAGAAATTTTTATATATACTTATTATTACTATTTCTGTTTTATTTTATCTATTACTTGTTTTTTTTAATGACCTTAAGATAATGTATTTTGAAAGTAAAAAAAAAAACAAAGAAAATGTATTTTTGGTACAATTTGTATATAAATAAACAAAAGAATGATTGTAACAAAATAAAAGGGATTATAGGAATATTTTCATGTCGTAGAATCATTGAATAGAGATTATAGGAATATCTTTTATTGAATATTTATAGTTTTACTGAATTTTCAATTAGGTTCCTATACTTTTTTCTTTTCAATTGGGTCTCTATATATTATTTTTTCATTTCAAGGGTATACAAGTAATTTCACAATACACTAATATTTTTTTTGATGTTTAACGTTAATAGGAACTAAATTGAAAAAAAAAAATCATGTATAAGGACCCAATTGAAAAGGAAAAAAGTATAGGGACCTAATTGAAAAGTCGGTGAAACTATAGGGACCTGCAGAGTAATTAAACCTATTTTATTCAAGGTTTGAAAAATTGGACTAGTCATCAAATCGCTCTAACTATTAGTTTATTAGTTTATTGGTCCAACCAATTCAACCGATAGTTCAATCAGAAGAATCGTTTTAGAATAAAATAATAAATAAATTATAAATAAACATAAATAAATAAATCAAAAATAAAAAAGAATGAAAAACAGATAAATCCAATCATAAACACCATTACTAAATTAAATCAAAAATAAAAAAGAATGAAAAATAGATAAACCCAATCATAAACACCATTACCAAATGAAAAGCAGAACTTAACAGAACCAAAAATCAACAAACAAATCCAATTAAAAAGTAAAAATAGGTTTCCACCTTGGAGGTCGCAAGTTTCCACTTTGTACCCTAAACACCAATTACCTCACATGAACCAAAATTAATTTGAGGGAAAATGCCACAGTTGAATGGTTACGAGTTTACTAAGAACTAACATAAATTTAAAATCGGCAATAGCAGCGGAACAAATCAATCACTTATCAGTTATCACAAATTTCAGATTCAAAACACAAATCACTAATCAAGTAATCAGACACATTCAAAATCACAAATCACTCATTCAGACTTCAGAGACATTCAAATTCAATAATCTAAGTACCCAACAGAAATTACAGTGCCATTAACCTTCCACTACAGCAGGACGTCAATGGCGACACGACAGCGAGACGACGGCTCAGCAGCTGGAAGCCTCAAACAGCGACTTCACCGGCAGAATGGATGACGTGCCGAGCTAGAAGAGAAGCTCTGGCCATATGCGTTTGGGACAGGGAAAGGAGGACGTCATGAAGGCGCCGACAACCACGGATGGCGGCGGCGATTCCAGCGACGAAGGTGGGTTTTTGGTATGAGGATCTTTAGGGCTAGTTGTTTCAAAGGAAGGGGTGTTTGGTGTGTGTGGGGGGTGGGGGTGGTTAACCGGGAGGGGGATTTTTTTTTAAATTAGGGAAAACAACGTCATTTCACACAAACTGGATAGTTCTCTACTAGCTGATTCAATGGTTTTAGAATGGTTTGAGGGTCAGCGGTTTTAGGAGGGAGACCGGACCATTTTACACGCCAATTTTCGATTGAACTGATTCGACTAGTCGGTCCTGTCTGATTTTTAGAACATTGGTTTTATTAGCACAATAACCTTTCGTTTTCACAAACACAGTAGTTATGTAAACAACGGTTTCAAGATGGGTTATTATTATAAGATGTTTATACTACAATAATTATAATATTTTAAAAATTATTGTTAAAATTAAACACTTCATAGTTACTGGTGTGTATCTAAAATTTCGGCAATCAAAAAAAATTGAAAAGCTCAAACATGTAGGATGCAAATCAATCACGATCAGCATAACGGTTTAATTCCAGAACTCACATAGCGATATGCTCGAATTGACCAAGGATCTCGGCAAATCTCAAAATTGACAGAACAAACTCTTACTCTATATAAGAAACAAAAAGCAACGCATCATAACACACTCATACTCTTTACTTACTTTGCTTGTCTTTCCTTTATAGTTAAAGATTCACTTCTGATGACCTGAGCGTCAGAATATCTTTTGCAGGTGTTCCACCCACAGTGTTTGAATCAAGTTGACGTATAGCTCTCCCAGCAAAAACAGTTCTTTGGGTATAGAAGTCGCTATAGTTCGGCAGGACTATCACAAACAGAATATTTGGTGCCTACTGGCTCAAAATGCGGAATTCCAAGCAGAGGTTCAAAGGGTGACCGACCTACTAGCCCAAAACCAGAACGAGAAGAAAGACAACGGAAATCCCAAAAACAAAAATTCAAATGACGAACATGTGTTGAAAGTTTGTTAAGAAAAAACAACCACTCCCGATGGAGAAAAAGACAACATCCGATACTTTTTTAGAGGACATTATGAAGTTTCAGATGCCAAAGAACTTTACGTTGCCTACCACCCTCAAACCGTACGAGGGGCTCAGAGACCCACACATCCACATTTCTAAATTATAGACGATGATATTTTCTAATGGTGCTTCTAACCCTATACTTTGTTGTTCTTTTCTAACTTTTTTAGATGATGTTGTTTTGCTTTGGTTCTCTAAGTTGCATGTAGAGTCTATTTCAAATTTTGAGGATTGGCGAAGGCTTTACTAACCACTTTGCCGCTTCAAAAATATACGTGCATGGATCAGACTATTTTAGTACCATCAAATAAAGGTAGCACAAAAGTCTCAAAGATTATATGACACACTTTGCCAAAGCAACCACGGAAATTCCAAACCTCAGTCCGGATGTACATTTACATACAATCAAAAGTGGCTTTCGTCCCGGTAAATTTCAAGAGATTATAGTAGTAATAAAGCCAAAGACGTTAGCCGATTTTTGGGAGAAAGCTGTTGGACAAATGGAGATTGAAGAGCTCCGCGAAGCTCGGAGGGTGGACAAACAACAACCTCGGCGTGATAAGGAGAAAACTCCCAAGTCGCAAAATAACAAGGAAGTTAAAAAACCATTTAAACTCACTCCAAAATTTGTCACTTATACCTGGTTCAACACCAAGAGAAGATATCATAGAAGAAATCCTCCACGCCAAGATTATTAAACCTCCAAGCAGAGCAGGCATCTACCAAGACCAAAGGTTTGTGGACAAATAAAATATTTCACCTTTCACCAGAAATTTGGCCACACTACAGATGCATGCATAATGGCAAAGGATCTCCTAGAAAGATTAGCCCGACAAGACCTCCTTGACAAATATGTAGACGAACGACTACACAAAGACGGCAGCTCCACTCAAGACATCAACAACCAAACTTCAATAGAAAAAGAAAAAGGTAAATGGACGAATTCCAACCAACCAATAGGAATTATAAATTGCATTTCAGGAGGCTATGCTGGGAGGAGGAACTACATGCTCAGCTCGGAAAATAAGTTATTGGGCTATGCTAGCAATAGAAGGGACAACCATAAAGAAGCATGGCAATGTTACAACGCAAGCCTAAAACAAAGCTCTGCTAAGATAATGCCGCTAGCACGTATGCAGGAACTCAGAGAAATTACCTCTGCTATCTGAACTCGATCCCAGGGAAGATTTCTGAAAATTAAAGACCTTAACCAATGGAAGATCTTGAGAAGGTAATCTTAACTAAAAATGAAAATGAATTTACATATATAGGGGGTGCACTTTCAGTTGAAGAGCGATCTTGGCTAATAATCGTACTACAATATAATGCTGACCTATTTGCATGGACACCTGTCGACATGCCAGGAATCACCCCCAATGCCATGTGTCACAAGTTGGCAATTGACCTTGCCGCTCGACCTATAGCTCAGAAGAAACGCAACCTCGGAACTGAAAAAAATGGCGGCATCCCTAGAAGAAAGCAAGAAATAGCTTGCTGCTAGTTTCATCAAAGAACTGCAATTTACAACATGGCTATCAAACGTGATAATGGTAAAAAAATTCAGGTAAATGGCACATATGCGTCGACTTTACAAATCTTAATAAAGCATCCCTAAAGATGCCTATCCACTACCTTGCGTTGACAAACTAGTTGATAATACCTCTGGTTTTGGTAGTTTAAGCTTCATGGAGGCATATTTTGGTTATAATCAGATTTTAATATATCTTGAGAACCAGAGTAAGACGGTCTTTATTACAGAATTTTGCAACTTTTGTTGCACAGTAATGTCATTTGTTCTTAAGAATGCAAGTATCACATACCAAAGGTTGATGAATAAAGTATTTGAATGACAACTAGGCCAAAACATGGAGGTCTACATCGACGATATGATAGCAAAGGCTCCTTAAGATGGTTCACATTGTGCCAAACTAGTTGAGATCTTCAACCAGATTCAAACTTATTATAACATGAGACTAAATCTAGAAAAAATGTGCTTTTGGGGTCCAAAGAGGCAAGTTCCTTAAATTCATGTTGACCTCCAAAGGAATTAAGGCAAATTATAAGAAATGTAGCGCTATCCTCAACATGACTAGTCCAAAAACAATAAAGAAAGTCCAAGAGTTATCAGGACGACTAGCAGCACTATCACAATTCTTGCCCACAATTGCAAACCGATCTTACTACTTTTTTCAAACTATATCCAAGAACAAGCAAGTGAGGGGTCATTCTTGGAGTTAAAGACTATCTTATCATCACCTCCCATACTACAAAGATCGGAAGTTGGTAAACCGTTATATTTATACCTATCTGTTTCTAACCATGCTATAAGTTCGGCTCTCGTTGTTGAAACAGGAAAAACATAAAAGCCGGTATACTTCTTCCGCAAGATCCTGCAACCGGCCGAGCGACAATACCCAAAGATAGAGCAACTAGCTCTCGCCCTGGTGACTACTGCCAGAAGATTGAGACACTATTTCCAAAGCTACACCATCATTACACGAACTAATCATCCACTTCGATAGATTTTAACTAGGCTAGAAGTCATTGGAAGTTTGGTTAAATGGTCTATAAAACTTTCTAAATTTGATATTCAATACCAATCAAGATCATCTTTAAAGTCGCAAGCACTGGCTAACTTTATATCAAAGTTCATTAACCTTGACCCACAACACCAAGAACCAACTTGGAAGATGTACGTGGACGGCGCATCTAACAATGAAGGCAGCGGAGCTAGAATTCTCCTAGAAGATGGAAACATGATAATAGCTGAACAATCATTGTAATTTTCTTTCAAAATAAGCAACAACTAGGCCGAATTTGAAGCTGTGATTGTTGGGATACGACATGCATACAACTTGCACATACTACAGCTCACAGTGTACTGCAATTCACCTTTGATCGTACAACAGATCAACGTATCTTTATAGGTACGAGATCCTCTGCTAGAGCAATATTGGCTCATAGCAAAGGATCTCATTTTGAAATTCATTAAAATTGAAATCATTCATATACCTAAGGAGCATAATTCCTGGGCTGATATTTTATCCAAACTACCGACCACCAGAAAAGGCACACACGCACCAAACTTATCACAAATAACGCTAGAGAAACCTAGAGTAGATCTAATATGCATATTAAGTATCACTCAGGTAGAAGACTAGAGCTTTCCCATTATAAAGTACATCAAAGAGGGGGTCATTCCACCAAATGAAACAAATCTACGACTATTCAAAAGAAAAGCGAGCTTCTACACCTTGATTAGGGCCGATTTATACAGACGCGAATTTCACAACCCCTGCTTAAATGTCTCAGCAAAGAAGAAGCGATATCAACCATGACAGAGGTTTATGAATGAGTTTGTGAAAATCATATCGGAGGCCAAAGCTTAGCATTCAAGTTGCTCTTAGCAGGTCACCACTGGCCAACGATAAAAAGAGACTGCATACTTAAAGTACAAAAATGTGACAATTTCCAGAAGCATGCAATTGTCATACATACTCCAGCCGAGCTATTACACAGCACCAAGGTAAGCTAGGCGTTCTATAGATGGGGTTTAGATATCCTCGGACCTTTTTCAAATATGCCAGGACAGGTAAAATTCCTTTTAGTTTCAATAGACTACTTCTCAAAGTAGATTGAAGCACAACCACTAGCACGCATAACGGCAGTTAAGGTACAATCATTCTTATGGAAACATGTCATTTGTAGATATGGTATTCCTGGTTAGATAGTAACCGATAATGGTAAACAATTTACTGACCTTAATCTTGCATCTTTTTTACAAAATTTTAATATCAAACATCATTTTAACTCAGTCGAGCACCCTCAAACAAATGGCCAGGCCGAGGCAACTAACCGAGTTATATTGCAGGCCATGAAGAGAAAGCTTAATGATGCAATAGGGGAATGGATTGAGCTTATCCCTGAAATACTATGGAGCTATAACACCACAATTCAATCTGCCATGGGAGAAATCCCTTTCAGATTGGTTTATGGAGCAGACGCAATGATACCTATGGAAATTGCTCATCCCACTTTAAGGACCGAGCTGTACAATGACAGTAGCAACATAATTGCAAGATATGTCGAGCTAGACATTGTCGAAGAAGATAGACAGATTGCCGAGCTCAAACAAGAGCAATGCAACAACTAATAAAATGAAAACACAATAAAAAGGTAGTTCCTCGAGTTTTCCAACCAGGAGATATTGTCCTTCAATGAACAGAAGAAGCTCGGAGACCGCTAGGCCACGGTAAGTTAGCCACAACTTGGGAAGGCCCTTACTGGTGCGGTATTTTATAACCCACAAACTAACCGACAAGTACACCGAGTCGTACCAAGTAATACCTTACGTGAGTAAGGGTCGATCCCACGAGGATTGATGGATCAAGCAACAATGATTGATTGATTGGCTTAGTTAGGCAAGCAGAAAATGGTTTTGAGATATTCAAAAGGTTTAAATTGAAAATATCAGAAGGCAGGCACGCAAGTAAATAAGTTGAAAATAAAATATGGGAGAAAATAGTTAAGGCTTTAGAGTTATCTATTTTCCGGATTGATTTTTCTTACTAACTATTTTAATCATGCAAGATTTAATTCATGGCAAACTATATGTGACTAGACCCTAATTCCTTAGACCTTCCTAGTCTCCTCTAAAATTTATTAACTGCCAATTCCTTGGTCAATTAATTCCAATTAGAAGGTGATGATCAAATTCCAGTTTATATGCCACAAGAATCCTAATTATCCAAAAATAAGGGGATTATATGTCACGTATCCCGTTAAATACAAACAATTAGAAATTCAGGATAATATGTTTTCAAGCTGTTGTTCAAGTATAGAGCTTTTCCAAGTTATACAAGAACTCCATTAGAACATGGGTCATACTTCCGTTCCACCTAAATTCATAAAATAAAGAACGAAAATAATTATTGAAATATAAATTAAAACATGAATTAAATTAGAAAGAGCACATGAATCAATCCATACAAATAAACAGAGCTCCTAACTTTAACAATGAAAGATTAGTTGCTCATGGAATGTGAAATGTAAATTTGTATAGAATTCCCTAACGGAATCCCCCTAATGCAATCTCTCCAATAGAAGAGAAGTCTCCCCTTTTTATAACTAATCCTAATTAATTTAAAATCTAATATCTAAAATTAAGATAATATCTTTTCCTATTTTAAAATCAAATTTGAATTTAAATCAGAATTAACTAACTACTCCGTGTCTTGTAACGTGGGGACCACTTGGCTTCACTGGATCCGCGCCTAACTTGGGTGCTAAAATGGGGACCAGAAATCACCTCCCAGTGTTTTTTGCGTTTTCTGCACGTGGCGCAGGTCACACGTACGCGTCAGTCACACGTACGCGTTGATAATATTTTTCGCAAGTCACGCGGACGCGTCGGTCACGCGCATGCATCGCTGAGCAAATCTTCAAATCACGCGTACGCGTCAGTCACGCACATGCGTCGCCATGGAAAGCTCTAAATCACGTGTACGCGTCAGTCACGCGTATGCGTCGCTCCTCGCTGCCATCTCCTTTGATTATTGTGCTGCAGAAACTCCATCAAATTCTGCCGAATGCTACCTAAAATAAACAAAATTGCAAAAGACTCAAAGTAGCATCCATATTGGCTAAAAAATAATTAATTCTTTATTAAACTCAACAATTTAGATACAAATTCACTAGAAAAAGATAGAAAAGATACTCACGCATCACCTACCACGTCATAAAAGTGCTCGGCATAGGGGATTGCTTGCTACAAATGCTAAATGGGAACCTGATTTCTATTTCATTGAATGTTTCATCATTGAAGCTATATCAATCATAGGTCTAATGACATCGATGAATGACGGTACTCTTTTTTCCACTCATGAGATTTTTTCCCATATTGGGTTTTACACCGAGAGGGTTTTAATAAGGACGGACGCCAATCATACTGATGTATTTTGTAAATATAATAAAGGAGTTATGAATACATTTTCTTCTTTATATACTTTCAAAAGACATATTAACATATAAATACCAAAACACTCAAAATGTTTATAAAGTAGGTAATTCAAAACCGAGCTTCACACTCGGATTTTGTCCATCCAACAAAAAAACCAAGCCAATCATAAAAGATCGGCAAAGACAAGTTCAAAAAATCTAGACAAAAGCTAAAAACATTACTACTAAATAAAGTTAGTCTTCTTTTTCACCAATGCTAATACTATCACTTCCCTTTTCGCCCATAGCATCATCATCAACCAGCTCCCCATTCATAACCACCTTTGTCGCATCCAACTTCTCAACATCCGTTTTTGGGAATACAACTCTAACCTGAGAAACTGCTCGGTCAAATCCCTGGGCAAAGGCCTTATATACCTCAGTCTCTGACTCTTTTACCTGGTCACCTAACTGTTGATTCTCGACTTTCAATTTTTTCAATTCTTCCTCTGTGGACAACTGGTGACTCTTTACACCAACAAGCTCCGAGTTCTACTTCAGAGAAGAAGAAAGTTCAATCACCTTCTGTTCTTTTTCATTCACAAACTTTGTCAGCTTCTCAATGGTTGCAGCATCCTTCTTCTCCTTTTCAAAAGACACCTCCTGTGTATGTCCAATTGACACAAGGCGAGTACTAATAACCTAGAAAATACACAAGTTAGAAATGAACCAGAAAAAGTCATTATAACAAGAACCATTAATACATGTACCTGCAGAAAATGGCTAGCCCCTATATGGCCAATTTCGTTAATCATTTTAATATCATCGGGAAAATTGGCCGAATTGGTCAGCAAGGACCAAAAAAGGAAATAAATTAGACCAAAGAGACTTCGCATAAACATCTTTAAGGTATTCATACAGCCTTTTCTGCGATTCATAGGTCGACTCCACCAATTGCAAATTAACATCATCCTCGTCCTTCAAATCGATAACTTATGTCGCCTTTTCTTTAATCACTAGCTGCCCTCTCTTTCGTTTTGGTCTTGATTTTAGCTCAAATTGAACGACACCCATACTAGTGTCATTGTCCATATTTGTTGTTGACCCCTCTTTTTCATTTTTCTTCCTCTGGCTGAAAAATGACGTGAGACTGGTTGTGGTTATTGTCGAAGCCTTCTGCCCTACGACAAAATAGCCAAGCTATTATTAGTACACACATTTAGAAAAACAAGAACATTCTTACCAAAACTACAGTTACCTATATAGTTCAAAACAGCTTATTTATCCACATCCCATTTTAATAACTCAACAACAGATAATAGCTCTTTGGATTCCATCCCGTCAATCAAAAGTTTCATAATTATATCGTCATCAGCACATCTATTCTCGACATCTAATATCTGTACAAACTCAGGGGACCACGAGAGGGAATCTCTCTTCCAAGTATTCATTCAGATAAAAAGAAAATTCGTCTAAAGCACTCCTAATCTTAACAAACATCATTTTAAAATCTTTAAATGATAATTTATACAGTACAAAATTGATTTACCATGGTGACTACTTAGGTTCACCCACAAGCCACTACCAACACCTTTCGCTTGAAAAAGCGAAAAGAATAGTCTCGGAGACGGAGGTTGCTCGAGCAACTCCATCAATATCTCGAAAGCCCTAACAAAGCCTAGAAATTTGGATGCAATTACGTTAGAGCACAATCCAACCAATACAAAATCCCACATTAAAAATATGAAAATGACAACCTAACACCTAACTCCGTCGACAAACAGCAATACAAATAAAAGTAAGGTCAATCGCTCAACTTCTCACACACACGGTCATTCTCCCTACACAGCAACACCTCTGTATGTATTTGGCTACCTTTCCTGACCGAAACATTTGAACCTATCACCTCTATAGATTCGACACTGTCAAAACAAGAGACATGACTCTTGACGCTTTCGTCTACCCAAGAGCAAGGGTCACTTAGATCAATCTCTACTTTTGACTTCTCCATTATCCTACCACTAAGAAAAACCTAAAGAAGAAAATAATCAAAGAATCCAAGACTTGCTTTTTTCACTCATGTTGGGATAAAAGAGAAGTTATACTTTTTTGTCTTTTCTCCGAAACTTCCACAAGTATCATCTTGGAAAAAAGAACAAAGCTTTAAGATAAGGGCAATGCTACTGTGCTGAAGCTTCTTTTTTTCAATAGGTGCTGAAATGAGTTAGCTGTGCTTAAAAAAGGACGTATGTTGCTGCTGCGCCAGACGCAAAGACAAGATCTCAATCAAATCGGCAGTGGCAGGAACCTGTCCGAACTGATGCAGTGTGTTTGCGTTATGGAGTGGCATAATTAGTATGGATTAATTTATTCTTAATTATGCTAAGAATTGGGTTGGATTTTTTTGATTAGGGATGTGCTCTTATTTTTTTCAAGTGGTCTGGACTGAAAATGTGTATACTTGATCCAAGCAATTTTGGCATAAGACTTTTTAAGAATAATAATAATTGAAGATGTGGTGAGTACTAAGACTTTGTTTGAAACAAAACTCACATCCAGGAGTGTCCCACCTTCTTTTTATGAAGTGGACAAAAAAAAATGAAATGAAATTTATTATCACTTCTCCCCTCAAGAATTTGTCATCATGCCTATTTTTAGTTTTTTACCCATTATTTTACACATCATTTTTAACATATAGATATTTAATGTCTATACAAAAATTTGATCCCAAATATATATTTTTAAATTTGTAATATAAATAATAATTTTTATGTTTTACTATTGTCATTTTTTATATTCATACAACTAAATATTAAGTTGTTAACGATGTATATTCATATAATATGTAAATTATTATTATAAATCTTAAATATAAATTTTCATGTTAATAAGGAATTAAATTATATTAAAAAATTAAAATATTATTATCTGATATGTTTTATTTTGTTTGTATAAAATATACTATCGTAATTAAGGTTAAATAATATTCAGGAATTAAAAAAAAATAATTTTTGTTAGTATTTTATAATTTTATGATTTTGATCTTTTATTTTTTATAAAAAATTTGAAGAGCACAGTAAATATAAAGTAATTAATGAATCATTAAAAGTTTAAAAGAATAGTGAATTTATGAGAAAATAAAACAAAAAAATATATATATTAGATTTAAAAATAAGGATAATTTATGTTAATAAATTGATTGGAAGCCAAAATTACATAGATGTCTTGAATAAAAATTGATTACATACATATTCCAAATAGATCTATATAAATTAAATCAGTCAAATTTAATTTTTAGGCATTTATATATAAATTAAATTAGATTGATTCGATTTATTATGCACAAGATATACACAGTAAATCGAATATATACATAATAAATAAGTATGGATTAAAATAAAAAAATTTATTATAATTAAATTTTTATTTTAATTCATACATTAAAAAATTTTAATGTATTTATTAACATAAAAATTTATATTTCGGATTTATAATAATAATTTACATATTTATATGAATATACATAGTTAACAACTTAATATTTAGTTTTATGAATATAAAAAATGGAAATAATAAAACATAAAATTTATTATTTATATTATTAATTTAAAAATATATATTTTGGAATCAAAATTTTGTATAAACATTAAATATCTATATGTTAAAAATGATGTGTAAAATAATGGGTAAAAAACTAAAAATAGACATGATGACAAATTCTTTTAGAGGAGAAGTGATAAAAAATTTCATTTCATTTTTTTGGCCCACTTCATATAAAGGTGGGACACTCCTGGATGTGAGTGACAAAGTCTTAGCAATCATCACATCTTCAATTATTATTATTATTATTATTATTATTATTATTAAAAAGTCTTATGCCAAAATTGCTTGGATCAAGTATACACATTTTCAATCCAGACTATTTTAAAAAAATAAGAGCCCAGTCCCAACAAAAAAAGCTAATCCAATTGTTAGCATAATTAAGAACAAATTAATCCATGCTAATTACGCCATTTCATAACATAAACATACTGCATTTGTTCGAACAGGTTCCTGTCATGGTTGACTTAATTGAGGTCTTGTCTCTGCTTCTGGCAGCAGTAACAGGCGTCCCTTTCTAAGTACAACCAATTTATTTCAGCACCTACTAAAAAAAAAAAGAAACTTCTGCACAATAGCATTACCTTAAGACAATAGTAAAAACTACGGTTATGTATACTTAACTGTCTTCAATCTGAATCATTTATAAAAAATATTCAAAATAAATTGATCAAACGATTAAGAATTCACCGAACATCAATCAATTTAGGAGCGCATGAAAGTAGGTAACATTTAAAATATAATTAATAACTAAACTTTTCACATTCTTCAAATGAATTAGAATGAATTTGAGACTAGGGCACTCTATTACACACCACAAGACATTACGGAGGTATAAAAGTAACAAAACTTGCTCTGTTTTCTTTGACATAAGTCAAGCTTGGGAGCTATGATGTGTATCTAAAATCTCGAACGGTTTAATTTCAGAACTCATATAAGAGCAACTCCAACGGTTCAAAAATTATGAACCTCATTTACTGTGTGTCAGTAAAAAAGGAGGCTCTACCATTGGAGCAAATAAATAATGAGGTCCTTCACAAATTTCGAAGCAGGTGAATCCCTGCTCAGAGGGACTCGGTCTCTCTCAAAGAAAATGATATTTTATTAATAAAATTAAAATTTTATATATATATATATATATATATATATATATATATATATATATATATATATATAGTATACTTTATATAATTAATTAATTATTATAATTATTAATAAATTAAATATGATTTAATAATTATATTAAATAATTAAATCATATTTAATTTATTAATAATTATAATAATTAATTAATTAAATAATTAAATTTTTATTTAATTAATAATTTATATTATTACATTAAATTAGCCGTTGCAAAACTAGCCGTTGTAAAATTAGCTGTTGAAAACTAGTCGTTACTATATTACTGTTATTATTAATAAATTAATATTTTGTTACTTTATATATACCACTTAGATACACTTCTATTCTCACACTCTCTACTACTCTTCCTCATTTTCTTCCAAGTTTACAAAATCAAAGTTCTACTACTATTATTTTTTGTTCGAAAAAATGGATCCAAACCAACTCAACTCTTTCTTCAATTACTTACAAAACTTTCCTCAAATTCTAAATACCCAACAATCTCAAACCTCAAACACTCAAGTTCCAAATCAAAACATCACACTACCAAATACATTTCAAAATCCAAATCCACAAAATCTTTCTAATTTCAATTTTCAAGCTCCTTATAATAATCAGTTTCCTATATTCCAACCGCAAAATCAAAATTCACAAACACCTCATTTTGTATTTTCATCCATATTTAACCCTTCTATCGGAAATGTTACTCCAACTTCCTTGCCGTTTCCAACTCAATTCAGTGCATCAAGACATAACTCATCTGGTGTTGGTGGCTCTTCTAACCCATCCTCTCAGACTCCTATACAATCTAGTCCAAATTCGCAATATTCCGATTTTGCCAACCCTCGTGGATTAGATGCTATCGACCTCAATGATGATGATATTGAAGTTCGGAGGCAAGATAGTATTCAACACTGGCATTGGGAAGAGGATGAGATGTTGATCAGTGCGTGGTTAAATGTTTCAACTGACCTTGTAGTTGGTACCGATCAAAAGGGAGAAACATTTTGGAGTCGAATTCATAGCTACTGTGTAGAATTTTGCACCGACATGACAAGGGGGGTAGTTGCATGTAAGAAACGATGGTATAAGATCAACAAGGCTGTTGCACAATTTGCTGGTTGCTACGATCAAGCTAGTCGAAACATAAGGAGTGGTTCGAACGCTGATGATATAAAGGAGTTGGCTTATAAACTTTATTCCACAAATTATGGTCAAAAGTTCACTTTTGAGAGGCATTGGAACATGCTTCGGTTGGAGCAAAAATGGAGAAGCCAACTACCTACACAGAGTGGCGGCTCAAAGAGAACCAAGGTTAGTGCAACTGGAGCATACTCATCCTCATCAAACCCAGAAACACCGTTGGCTGACGAACCCGGTGTGGACTCTCCCGTTCGCCCACAAGGATCAAAGAAGAGCAAGCGAAGAGGTAAGGGAAAAGCACAGATGTCTGAAGATTTTAGCGAAAGAAAATCATCGGTTGTCAAAAAATTATCTCTCATGGAAGATATTAAGAATGTTAGAGAAAAGGAACTAATGGAAAGGGAAAAAGAAAGAGAAGAGGAGAAGGAACATAGAGCAAAGATGATTGCAATCAAAGAGAAGGAGTTACAAATTCAAGCGGCAATGAAAGAACAAGAATTACAAACTCAGAGGTATATTAAAGAAATGGAGATAAAAGCAAAAGAAAGGGAAATGGATATGCAAATACTTAATGCTGACACGTCTACAATGAGTGAGAAACGACGAGCTCTTCATGAGATTGCATGTGAGAAAATAATGGCCAAGTGGTTTACTTAATGGTTCCTTGTATTCGTAGTGTTATGTAGTATGTTCTTATTTATTTATTGCGTATTACTGCTATGTGATGTAGTTTGTTTTATTTACAGATGTAAGTTTTTAAATTAGTCAATATTATTGTGCCGTTATTGTTCATGAAAGTGACCGTTGCAAAACTAGCCGTTAAGTAGCCGTTGCAAAAGTAGCCGTTAAGGAAAACTAGCCGTTGCAAAAGTAGCCGTTGCAAAAGTAGCCGTTGCAAAACTAACCGTTACAAAACTAGTTTCTCCACTTATAAATATCAACTATCAATGACTCCACAACTCTACTTCAACTCTTCTTTCTCACCTCGACAGAGAACTAAAAATTACATTTCTCCATATGGCTAAAAATTTTGATGATATGTTTAATGAGGCTTTGTATGGCAAAAGAAGACGGCAAGATAACACACTGATAGATAATTGGATCGATGAGTATTTACTCGAATATTCAGAAGAAGAAGATATCGATAGAAGCCCTATCCCAATTACTCGTAGATGGATCAACAGAGATCGAGAAGCAGGACATGATCACCTTTTTCAAGATTACTTTGCAGATGAACCGGTGTATAATGCTGACATTTTTCGACGGAGATTTCGAATGAGAAGAGATGTGTTCCTTCGGATAGTAGACGCTCTCTCAAACGTCTATCCGTATTTCCACCAGAGGGTTGATGCAACTGGAAGAAGAGGCTTGTCGCCACTTCAGAAATGTACCGCTGCGATACAGATGTTAGCATACGGCGTAGCAGCTGATGCTGTTGATGATTATGTGCGCATAGGCGAGAGCACTACAATTGAATGCTTGGAAAAATTTGTTGAAGGTGTCATTTCTGTGTTCCAGGATGAATACTTGCGAAAACCCAATCCAAATGACGTACACCGCCTGCTACAAATGGCGGAGGGTCGTGGCTTCCCTGGCATGTTGGGTAGCATTGACTGCATGCATTGGCAATGGAAAAATTGTCCAAAGGCGTGAAAAGGTATGTATATGAGTGGTTATCGTGGGGTTGCAACCATTGTACTTGAGGTTGTAGCATCTTCAAACCTTTGGATATGGCATGCATTCTTTGGAGTTTTTGGTTCAAACAACGATATCAACGTGTTAGATCGTTCTCCAGTATTTGATGACATTCTAAATGATCGTGCTCCGGAGGTAAACTATACTATTAATGGTAATAATTATACAATGGGATACTACTTAGCAGATGGTATTTATCTTGAATGGGCCACATTTGTCAAATCAATCTCAAAGCCACAAGGGGAGAAACACAAGTTATTTGCACAATACCAAGAAGGGCAAAGAAAAGATGTGGAACGAGCATTTGGAGTGTTGCAAGCACGCTTTGCAATTATACGTGGTCCAGCTCGTTTTTGGGAAAAGAAGAAGCTTGCCAACATAATGAGAGCTTGTATTATATTGCATAATATGATTGTTGAGGATGAAAGAGACACTTATGCAGGAAATTTTGCTCAAGGCTTAGAGTATGATGATGTTGAAAATGGATTATCACAACCTCAACTGGGAGAAGAAGATTTTGCACCATACCATCAATTTCTCCAAAGAAATGCCCAACTTCGAAATAGGCAGCAACATAGACAATTGAAAGAGGACTTGATTGAACACATATGGCAATTTCACAATGCTTGTCATCAATTGTAGAATTTAATTATGTTTTTTTTGTATTAAGTAATTTTACAAATTTGTGTAATCCCGAATCATATATTGTGTATTGTTGTTATGTATAAATTTATTTAATATTAATATCTTTTAATAGTGAATTATTTTTAAATTTAAATATTTAAATTATATTATTAAAAAAATTAATTACATTAATTTCAAGTATTTTAATTAATTAATTAATTAGGTGGGACCACAACAGGGACTAAAGTTAGTTCCTCCTAATGGAGAAGAGAGATATGCTTTGAGTTCCTATTTACTGTTTATGACGCAAAAGCTGATGTGGAGTTACTTTTTATGACAGGTGGGCCATAAACAGGAACTGGGATGAGTTCCCTACTGGAGATGGTCTAACGATATGTTTGACTGACCAAGGATCTCGAGAAATCTCATAACTAACCAAGGTTCGAAAAACCGGACCGGTCATCAAACCGTTCTAATCACTGGTTCACTGGTTCATTGGTCTAACCGGTCCAACCGGTGGTTCAACCAAAAAAACCGTTTTAAAATAGAATAATAAATAAATTATAAATAAATATCTTAGAATATAATTATAGTCTAATATAAATTTTAATGTCTTCCAAATATAAAGTATTACATCAACCAAAATCTAATATAACCTTTGATTTCATAATTATTAACAATTTATCATTCATTAGTCATTATATGTCACTATTGAACTTATTAAAATAGTCACACAAAAAATCACCGAATTAACTAAATCAATAACAAATATTCGATCATCTACTCATAACTAAGCTCAGCATCATAGCATGACAAATCAGCAACAACCAATAATGTAACCAGAAATTTCCAGTCTCAATGGGAAGATACCAAGTCATCATTGAATCAGAAGGCAAAGAACTCTTGCCGTTGATGTTGTTAATATTGATTTCATCCAATCTTGATCTCATCCGCGAAAAGGGCCAATGAAGGGTGACAAGCCTCATCAAGCTCCTTTACTTGCCATTCTTGGGACTGCCAGCATTCTTCTTTGAGGAAACATGCCATTTCCACTCCCTATAAACAACTAGACATCAGAGACATTCTCTTAACAACTTGATATGAAGTAAAGTAGAATTAGAAGTTATAACACAGGGTATCCTTCACAGCTCAAGTCTCAGTGTGGCATCTATCTATCTATCAGAATTCAGAATAATCAACAATTCATTGAACTTAAATGAAATATAAATCAACAATTCATTGAACTTAGATTCATATTCAATCACTTATAAGTTCATATTTTCTTTTTTTATCAATTACAATCTAAGCATAATTTCTTCTATATCAGCCTGAAATGTATTAAGGAATTATAACACAAACAATGTCCAATTACCTTAACTTAGAGATCTGAAAGCATATCATAAGATATGAACAAATTATTAAAAATAAAAGCCATTCCTAAAACATGAAGCAGTGAAATGAACAAATATGCAGCAGTACAAGAATGAGAAAAACACCAAGAAGTAAAGTAGCATTAGAACACAGGATTCCTTCACAGTTCACAGTTCAATTCAGCCATATCTACCTCAGGCATTCATCCATTCAACACAAGGCAATTCTGCCTACAGCCTTCAGCATTCAGCCATTCAAGTATTCAAATACAAAGCAGAATTCAGCCATTCAAATATAAGTATTCATCAACATTCTAACAAATTAGGCGTTCTGGAATCACTGAAACAGAATTCAAATACAAGTATTCATCAACATTAGGCGTTCTGGAATCACTGAATCAGAACCATACATTCTAACATAGACGATGAAACAGAGAAGATGAAACAGAGGAATCACTCACCTGGGTGCTGACGAAGCGAAGACCAGCGACGGGCTGATGATGAGCTGAGACGAGAGGCTAGCGAAGACGAAGCGGCGGTGCTGAGCCAGGCGAAGATGAAGCGAGAGGCCAGGCGACGGCGGTGGTGATGACGAGCTGAGAACCCCGGCGACGGCAGTGGCTACTGGGCTGGGATTTCCGAATGCTAGGGTTCGCTGTGAGAGTGTGAATGTGAGACTGAGATGAGTGAATGGGGGAAGAAAGGGGGTTCTCGAGTGGTGGCGATGACGAGCTGAGTACTGCGGCGACGGCGGTGGCTACTGGGCTGGGATTTGGGAAGCTAGGGTTCACTACTTCACTGTGAGGGTGTGAGACTGAGAAGAGTGAATGGGCATGGGGGAAGAAATGGGGGGTGTTCTCGAGTGGTAACCGGGTTGGGGTTACCTTTTTTTTTTTTTCTACAACTAAAAACGGTGCCGTTCTCCTGTTTTATAAAAACCGGCCGATCACCGATCCGGCCCAACCGGCCGGTTTTAGACCGGTTCACCGGTTTTCTCCCGATTTTTCCCCTAACGGTTATTAAAGGAGGATCGGACCGCTTACATTGCCAGTTTGCAGTTAAACCAATCGAACCGGCCGGTCCGATCCGATTTTCAGAACCTTATAACTAACACAATAAATTCTTACTCTATATAAAAAACAAAAACAACACATCACAATACACTCATATTCTTTATTTATTTTGCTTTTCTTTTTTTTTTATAGTTAAAGATTTACTTATGACTTGAAGATCGAAGCATCTTTTGCAGGTATTTCACTTACGATGTTTGAATAAAGTTGATGTGTAGCCCATCCAACAAAAACAGCTCTTTAGGTATAGAAGTTGGTATAGCTGGGCAAGACCATCACAATCGGAACGGTCACCAAAAAATATAAACTTACTAGAATTTACTATTCAAGTTTCAAGATATATCAAAAAATTCAAATTGACCATAAAAAAGAGATGAAAAAACCTCCATTTGTTCCTTCTTCAAAGCCAAAGCAATCTCAACACCACCATCACCATCTCTACTCTCAGAAAGTGCAAAAGCTCCGGTTTTATCCACCGAAGCAACATCAACTTTCTTAGGCCTTCCATATCCAAAATCAACCCCATAAACCCCGAACCGGGTTGAACCAGCAACGGAGTACGCTCTCTTTCCTTCCAAAAAAACAGATTCAATCTTCCTCTTCCATTTCTCTACGTCATTCAAAACTCCACTCTCCAACCCATTCAAAACCTCGCTTATCCCTTTCAGCACGGTAACGAACCCCTCGCTTGCCATCACCTTCTCTGTCTCTTCCGAAACCAAACGCCCTAAGAGGCAGTTACCAAAATAAGTTGGAGAAACCACTGGTTCCAATCTTGATCTACAATCCACAGGGAACACAAGAGCAACTTGCTCCTGCTCTGGTTGTTCTGCTTTCACTAAGCATGATAATGAATAAGCAACTGTAACAGAAAAAGTTGAAACCTTAACGATGCCGGTTTTGGATTTCACATAATTCTTGAGCTTCTGAATATGCGAGGGCTTCAATTCAAACACGCCTTTAACCGATTCATTATTATCGAGCTGGACTTCTTCACGGTTGTTTTTGTTTTCCCGGAGCCTGACGATCCTATTGTTTGGTCCAGAGAAGTTCATCCACGTGTCAGAAAACAATTGGGCGAGTCCTTTCGCGTCCTTTATAACGGATCTATCAAGAAACGGTGTTAGATTTTCAGGTAACGATATCGTTGGCAAAGTTGAGAGAGATGGATGTTCCATGATCTTGGAGCACGCGTACGCCCACGCTTTTACAAAAACCGTTGAACAGTTTCCATCGACACCTGCATGGTGAGTTGTTATTCCGATGACGAAGCCGGAGTTTGGAAAGAGAGTAACCTGTAATGCGAGCAAAGAGGCTTTGTCGTCGGAAACAGTCAAGCTAGGTACCAAACGGCGTCGTTTGGAAACCTCACAGAAGTCAGAGGAAATGTGGTCAAAGCCATCGTTTGACTCTGAAACAATGAGAGAAACGGAGTCATGTCCGGGGACGTAGGTGATGATAGGAATCGGAGAATCTTGTGGCCAAGTGATGTTACCGGCGAGGGGGAAGAAGTGTTGGAGAGTGAGTTCAAGGGAGCGTTTGAGATTGGGAAGAAGAGAGTCAAAGAAAGAAATGGTTGGGTTTGGGAATGCGTAGAAGAAGAGACGCTCAACTGGTTGAAGCCTTAGCCATCTTATGTCGAAGAAGGTGAGGGGTAAGGTGGTGGTTGTGGTGGTGGTGGTTTGTGACGGCGATACCCTGTAAACTTCATGGACTTTGATCGGTCGTGGTGTTTGCGCCATCATTTAAAAAAAAAAAAAAAGACAGATGCAAGTTATTAGATTTTATTTTTTTCGTTGCAAATTATGTAAGGAAAATGCTACGTGCCCTTTAAAATTCAGCCTTTATTCAGCCTTTAAATTTAAATAATATTATTTAAATAAATTTTAGTTAAAAGACATTCTTATTTTGTAGTTAAACATGTTGGTAATTAAAATTAATTTAAATTTCAAATACTATAATTTCTCTAACTTCCTACCCACTTTATAAAATAGTTATTTTATTAGTTTTTTATTTATTTGCACGTCCCCCTCCCCTCTCTTCTTTTTTTTTTCTTCTCTCTCACTGTTCTTTTACAAAAATTTTCATAGAAGAGTATTATTTCTCTAGAGGTAAATTTATTATTTCATATTTAACATTTTATTATTATTATTATTATTATTATTATTATTATTATTATTATTATTATTATTATTATTATTATTAGATGAGTCGTGCTATTTTGTTTCTATTTCGAGTGACTTACATACTAACTCAAAACTCATTCATCATTATTTTAATAAGATTATATCAACATTTGAATTAAATAATAAATAATCAGTGTATATATCAATATTCTTTTCTTCTTTTTTATTTTTTTCTTTCTTTCTTTCTTTCTTTTATTTTTTTTTTGAATTTTTTCATTGCTTATTTGAATATTAACGCTTTTAAAATTATTAAAATGTATGTTCGTAAAAATTAATTTTTTTTCAATTGTAACACATCTAAAATTATTAAATTATACATAAAATATTTTTAAAACACATCCAAAATTATAAATCTAAAATTTAAATTTAAGCATTAAAAATAAAATTAATTTTTTATATCTTATTCAAGAAAAACTCATATAATATTTCTCTTTTTTTAATAGTTAGATTTTTTCGTTACTTATTTTAATATTAATGCTTTTAAAAGTATTAAAATGCTTGTTTGTAAAAATTCGATTTTGTTTTCAATTGTAACACATCTAAAATTATTAAATGATACAAAAAATATTTCTAAAACACATCCAAAATCATAAATCATAAATTTAAATTTAAACATTAAATATAAAATTAATGCTTATTATTAAAATGTATGTTTGTAAATATTTCTCATTTTTTTTATTATTTGTTGAATTTTATCGTTACTTATTTGAACATTAATGCTTTTAAAATTATTAAAATGTATGTTTGTAAATATTGGTTATTTTTCATTTATTACACATCTAAAATTATTGACTTATATACAAAACATGTTTGAAACACATCCAAAATTTTAAGACGGTTTAAGATTTATTTTAAAATTTTAAATTCAAAATTTTGAATTATAACTAATTTGATTTTTGGATGTGTATTTAAATTGTAATTATAATATATTAATAATTAAATATATTAAATTTGAAATAGAAATTTAAAATTTAAATTTCAGTTTTATTTAGTTTATATTTTGAATGTGTATTTAATTTTAAAAAGACACTAAATCTATTTAAATTTTTTAGATATATTTATTTTATTTTTTTTAAATTATTGTAATGAAAGGCTGAATATTATACAACTTTTAAAGGATACTTAGTTGAACTGTTTATGTATCTGGATGGCACTTTGGCGCCAGTGTGGGTCCAGCCCGCACACAGCAATTTCTCTGGGCAAAATTTACACAGAGAATATAATATAGATTTTTTTTGAAAAATTCTTGAGATGAACAATTTTTATTATTTTTAGTTATTATTTAATTATATAAATATTAAATTATTTTTAATAAATAATTTTTTATTTTATGTATATAAATTTTAAAAACATCAACGTAAATTATATTAATTTATATATAAAAACTTTTAATAAATATAAGTATAAATTATATTTTTATATACAAAATATATATAAATATGAATATAAAAGTCAAAACTGATAATTTAATATTTACAAATAATATAATATTATTTATTTTTTAAAGTTTTAATCAAAATTAATTATTTAAATTAATTATTAATATAAAATATATATTAAAATATAAAATAAATATAAATAAATTAATTTATAAATATATTTATTTATAAATATATAATAATTAATTTTAATATATAAAAATATTTTTTAATATTATATAAATAATAAAAAATTAATTTAAATTTTTTTATTTAATATTTATTTATTTTTAAATAAATAAATATTAAATAAATAAATTTAAGTTGATTTTTTATTATTCTATACGTATTAATTGTTTTATTTTTCTTTTTGAATATTGTAGATGACACGTTGCTCTCCAAAAAGTGGGCCATAGTTTGTCTTTATTAAGCATTATTTGCACCCATAAACATGGTTACGTGATTCAATAAATTTGAGTTTGGGAATCTGTTCTCTCTGTATAAATATCCAAAAGAAAAGTATAAAAAGTCAATATCATTAGTGTACAATGTATTAGTATACACTATACAATATATACAATAGAATTAAATTTAAATTTAAATTTTTGTTAATTTAAAATTTGAAATAAATTAAAATTAATTGTCGTTAGTTATAGAAAACAAAAACCAAAACAATCTTTTTCTAACGGTATTAACAAAAAAATAAAGACTTTCTTTTTTAACGGTGGTACATTTTTTTTTTGTCTTTTCTCACCGCAATTCGTTTGTGTCGATGCCGCCGTCTACACCGGCAAATACCCAGCAGTGCCGGTCAATTGTGTGGATCGTTGTCACGGCACTGCATCAACCTAAACCAAAAATGACTCCGACTCGTTGTTTTTTTTTCTTGGGATAAATTATTTTCTTCATGTGAATTGACAAATTCATTTTGCTATTACTAAAAACAAAAAAATAATTATGATAATCATTGGTTTTTTTATGGGTAATAATTTTTTCATTAGATTAATTTTTTTTGTAGAAGCACATGCTGGATCCATATATCTCGATCGAAAAAAATCAATAGAAAAAGAATTGGAAGTGATCAATATATCTCTCCAAACAAACGAAAAGAAAACGAAAGAATAAGTAAAGTATTTGTAGCATAGCAAAAATGTCTTCTTCGTCATTAATATGTTTGTTCGCGACAATTATAGCCTCTCGGGAGAATTGATGACTGCATCAAAGATGTATTTGCTATTGCTAATATTAGTACATCGAAAAATTTTGAATTGGTTAGTTTAAATAGTTTCGAACTATGGAACAAGGAAGTATCCCAAACCTACACCGAAGTATTGACGGTGATTTTTATATATAAAATTATTAATTAAAAATTATATAATAATTTGACATATTTAATTTTTTTAATTATTATTTAATAATTTTTAAATTTTAACTATCAAGTATTACCTCTACATAAATATAATTATATGTAAATTTTTATTTAAATTTTTAAACATTCTATTGCACGATGATTGCAATTTATTTTTATTTTAAATTAGTAATTCCTTAAATTTTCAATTCTACCTAATGACTAAATTTAAAATTTATTAATTTCATTTTCTATCCTTTTAATACATCTTATTTAAAGATTTTTAAATTTGATAAAAAAATACGCTTAGTCGTTAACAGCGTTGAACCATTAACGGAGCTGAGTGATACGAAAGTTGGGGAATTACTAATTTACCCCTCTAATTAAACGTTACTTCTCCGGTTCTCCCAAACACACACTTAATCGTTGAAGCACGAACGGCGGCTCCAGGCACACTAGCGGCTTCAGTTGGACCCGCGACAACATGTGTTCCCCGACGGAGGCAACACGATCGGGGGTAAGCATCTCTCCTGGTTCTCGTTTGCAGCGTTTCATTTTTTTTTTTAGATTTTCGATTCTTTTTTTTTTCGGGTTTGGGATTGTTGATGACAAGGTTTAGGATTTTCCGTGTGTGTTTGACTCCTAGTGTTGAAAAGGTTGTGAAGAGCTGTAATTTTTAGGTTTAGCAACCATCATTGATGCTCTATTTTTTCAAATCCTGTGTATTTCGAAGTGTTGTTTTTGTTTCTTTGAAATGATTATTTTTCGTTTCAAATACTGTTTTTTTTTCCCTGAAAGAGTGTGCTCTATTTTGTTTTTAACCCTTTTGAAATGTTGTTGCTCTGTTTTTTATACTTGAAAATTTCATTAATTTGTTCCTGTTAGGTTTTCTAGTTCATGTTCTAAACATGGAATTTGAAATGCATATCAGATATGGACTATTTTAACATTAAGTTCCATCATAGAGGAACCTTTAATAATAAAGAGGGAGTCTGACAGTATTTAAAGGATGAAAACACAATGGTGGACAAATCGTGATCAATTGGGGATAATGTAGGTTTATGACATTTTAGAGAAGTTAGGATATTTTGAAGACAACAGTGCTGTGTTGTGGTACAAAGATTGTGGGTTGAGTATAGACGAAGGGTTGAGACAGTTGAAGACTGATGTAGATGCAATGGCCATGGCGAATGTTGGAGTTGAAAAGGGTGTTGTCAACTTGTTTGTGATGGATAAGACATCTGAGCCTGATGATTTTCCCTATGAGATTGGTTATTTAGATGTTGGTGGTGGTAACACTAATGAAGTAATGATGTTGATGTGGAAGTGGATGCCCAAAGTGTGGATGTGGAGGCCTAAGTTCCTAATATAGTTGAGGTCCAAGTTGTTAAGGATGTTGGTTTGGATAAAATTTAAATACATGGAGAAGAAGAAGCCCATGCCAACAATGCTGATTCTTCAAGTGAGGAAGATGAAGAATATGAGACACAGGATGATGAAGATCTTTACTTCAATGACAATGAAGATGATTTCTATGGGGATGATGCTCTCTTTGACGTTGACATCACTTTGGAAGAACTGTATCAAGAAATTAAGAAAAAGAAAAGAAAAGAAACATTGAGTCAAAGAAGAAGAAAAAGGCTGGCGTGGTGCAAAGCAGTGGGCTTAGTGAGGATGAGGGGCTGGATAGTAATGAATTAGAAGATTTGCCTACTGAAGGGGACAAAGAATACAAAACATTTCCGGTGTATAATGAGTTGAAGGACATGAGTGCTTATGGGTGGGAGGTTAGAACATTATTTGCTACAAGAGAGGAATTCAAGTGCATAGTAGCAGAAATGGTAAGTTTCCAGTTGTCGATAAGGGTTGAATGAGAGCTAAATGTAAGGATGGTTGTGGATGGTTTGTATATGGAGTGAAGATGCCGACCGAGGATAATTGTTTTTTTTTTTTGATAGTTTCCTCACTGAACCAACCTTCAAGAGAGAAGGCTACACACATACAAACAAAAGACCAAACTAAGAAAGAAAACCGTCACAGTTGCAGCTCATTATTTAACATCCGAGTGATGAAATCTAAGTGGTTGGACAAGGTGTTTAAGAGGAAGGTTGAAGCGAATCCAAGACTGAATTTGAAGGATTAAAGAAAGGGCACAAAACAAGTGGAACATGTCAAGGTGCAATTGTCAAACCCAAAATCTTTAAGGGTAAAGAAGTTGGTGGACATCAATGACAGCTTTGAGGTACAATGGCGGAGGCTATATTACCATTGGCACGAGCTCTTGATGTCAAATTCTGGATCCTCAGTAAAGCTTCAAGTTCAACTACCTCCAGAGGCACTAACTAAAAGTCCTACCGTCCCAAGAGGGTTAAGCACGAATGCTTTTGTAGAAAATTTCAGTTAACTGGTTTTCCTTGTCCTCATGCAGTTAGTGCCATAAATCGTGCCAAGAATGATGTTAGAAATTACGTTGATAACTGTTATAAAAGAGATGCATATGTTGCATTTTACCAACATGTAATTAGTTCTTGCAATGGAGAGCAATTGTCGGAAAGAACTGATCGAGCATCCAGATTTGATGCCCTCAACATATAGAAAGCCTATAGGCCGGCCTACCAAAAAGAAAACCCGGGGACAAGATGAAGAGCCAGGTGGTTCAACTATGTCTAGACCTGGGGAAGCAACAAAAATGCTCCGGATGTGGTGTAATTGGACATAATAAGATGGGATGTCCACAAAGACTTCCAAGTGTGAGTTTGAATTTCTATTACTAGCCTATATCATGTGAGTTTAAATATGTAAATGTTTAGTTTAGTATTAATAACCAAAAATTATTGTTATCATAAGAAACTACCAATGTACTAGCTTCAAGACAAAACACCATGGTGACAAAGAAGGCCAAACCAAGATGAAGCACACAAAAGCAATAACTTTTGAAGCTTTCAAAGCAATGGAGAAAGAGGGTTTAGTTAGGACTGATAGAATTTATATCAGGGTGTTCATAAAAAAAATCAAAATGTGGTTAATTGGTTAAAAAACTATAACCACATTTTGGTTAACCTGTTTAATAATAATTTTAAAAACCATATCCATATTTTTTAAAATTGGTTAATCAAAACCAAATTAAAAAAAAACCAAATTTTAACCTATTAACCAAAACTAAAACCAAATTAAAATCAAAACCTAATTTCAAAATGACAACGGTTCTTCTCCTCTTCGACAAAACCTCTTTGACAAAACCAAATTCACTCTTTTTCGCCTGTCAACAGTTCTTCTCCTCTGCCTCTCGTCGGTGGTTCGTCGGACCTCTACCTCTTCGAGTCATCACTTTGATTCGAGATTCGCGACTCTGTCTTCACTTTGATTCGCCGGAGTATCTCTCTTTTTGGGTTCTCTTCTTCTTTTGTTGGTGGCTCGTCGGAGCTCATCGAGGTAAGCCTCCTCCTTGCCCTTGGTTTCGAGTTCTGAGTTTTATCTTGAATTTGTTATCTGGGTTTTTTCTATCTTGATGATTTGTTCTGTTTTGTTTGGTATACTTCTGACTTCTTCATTTCAATGGATTGAAAATGTGCAAATTTTAAAATCTGCCAGTATTGAACTCTTCATTTCAATGGATCCTACTTTAAGTTTCTTCTTCACTGTGGTTCACTTTTTGATTGGTTAGGACTTAAATTAATTTGTATGTGTTGTTCTAATTATCTGTCTCATTGAATGGAAAATTGTTATTCTAGTTGCTGCATTATGCTGTGTTTCTGCAACATTAAACTATAGTAATTTGGCCACTGATATCAATTAAAAGGGATTGTAGGATCACTTTGAATAATCATAAATTTGATACCATGATTTCACCAATAATTAAATCACCCTTTCTAACAGTAAAAGAGGGTTATGTCTAATCCTAATCTCTTGTTCTGTAAATTATGCAATATTTAATTTAATCTAATTTGATGTTTTGTGATCATAACCTATTGGTTTATCCAAAATTATAAATAAATGAGATTTTAAACTGAATTATACAATGTGTTAATCTATTGAAACCATTTATTACGTGCATGACATGCAATTTGTGTAGTTTAAATATTTGTCTTATGAATATATATGTTAGATGTTAGATATTAGAAGGAGTGGTAGAAGGGTGAACTTTTTGGCTACAAACTTGTGTGTGATTGTGTTTATTTAATTTTTTTTCTTGGTCTTTTGTTGATTTGTATTGTAAAGATTAGATTATAATGAGTATGAAGAAGGGTAGAGAAGTTGGAAATAATATTATTGAATCCAGAAATGGGTTTTGAGATTTTGGATTCGGTAGAAGTATGATGATGATGCCAAGTGTGTTTGGAAGCAGAGATCCATTTGATGATCCTTTTTTCAGTGACCATTTTAATAGCTCAACTAACTGCTTTAAATTACTTTTCTGTGTTCTCTAATTACTTTTCTGCATTAGTTTATACAGTTGCACTTAATGTACAATTTTAGTCTGGTATTTAATTGGATATGCCATTTGCTTTGGCCCCTAGCTCACTGGATGAACGTTTAAGTTCTGGAACCTAATTAGGGACTCCATCTATAAGCCTAGCAATTAGAATTATATATATCCAGTAGGACTTTGAGCACTAGAGGAAGGTGATGAGTCAGGAAGTCCCAAGTAATAAAGTGATAGAAAGCTGGCCCCCTATTTGATAGAGGTTCTTAATCCCCGGGGATATCTCGTAAGGAAGAATTAGGAATCCCTCACTTTCTTGTGGAGGTGATCATAGGGGTCCCACGCAGATGAATGAGGGGCTGGTAGTGAGAACCTCATCTTTTTGAAAAAGCAAGCTCAGATGAATGTCGATTGACCGAAGAGGACAAGAAGGTTCTTCTAGATTGGGTTGGTGTTCAGTGAGAGGGGCCTCTCCCTTACAGCGTGAGAAACTGGGATAAGCTAACTTCCTTGGTCATACCGGTTACACGGAAAGATTTGACTCATCTAGAGGAGTCTCAGTTGCCGCATAGCGGTCCAGTTTTGGAACAGGTCAATTGGCGGTTCATACCCCATTCCAGGGTGAGGAGCCGGCTACTGGCACTGAACTCAATTACCGAATTCAGGGCTGTGTCGGCTTACATGAGAACAGCAGATTCTCCTATATTCGAGCATTCCCAAGTGATTGGGGGGAGCAATCAAGCCATTAGGCAGCAATAGTAGGGGCATCAAAAGGAGAGCGACCTTGGCTTTTTAGAGAATCCCGCTCCTGTGTCGTGGGACTTGTAGCTCGCTTACACTAAGTATACCACCGGGTGGGGTTTTGTATTCTTCCAGTTTCGAGTGTCTTCTTGGATAGTTATAGCGGCCCATAGGCGCGAGATGTACCTTGTGGGGGGTGGGCGGCGTATATATATATATATATTGTATCCTTCCAGTTTCGAGTGTCTTCTTGAATAGTTATAGCGGCCCATAGTAACATCATATAATCTAATTATTATATATTACATAATATATATTTCTTAACTTCTTAAATGATTATAATTGATGACACTTCTTAGCTCTTGTTCCCTAAAATCTTATTTGCTAATTAGTAATTAAGCATGGTAATAATTGATAACACTCAACCTTTGGTGCTTGACTTTCAAACTCTAACAAGTTCTTAAGTTCTCAATGGTTATTTGATTCAACATTTGATATGGTAAGTGGTCAATTCTTAAATAAATTAGATTGGATGCAACATGGCAGATAATTAATGTTAATCTTATTATCTTTAACTGAACTTGAATCGATTTTAAGTATATGTATATATTGTTTGAACTTTACTTTGTGTGTGATAACTAATCCATTTTGTAAGAAGCTAATGTTACATGAATTAATTTTTTTGTGTGCTAGTATACTATATGAATATTTACATTTTAATTTGTATATATTTAGAGATTTAATATTGTTGAAGTATTTAATAATTAGATTTAGATTTTAAGGCTTCTTATTCAGAATGAGATAGTCGATCGTGATGTTCTCGTGTCAGAGTCTGTAGAGGATTCGACTTCTACATTACCTTCACTCCCAACCACATCATCTGAACACAAAAATCAATCAACAGTTTGGGACCACTTCAAGAGAACATCTAATGATGAAAATAAGGTTCAATGTCAACACTGTTTGAAAGTGATCAAGTGCGGAAATGGAACAAAAGTAATGAGATCACATTTAAAGATTTGCATAAACAATCTCGGGTAGGTTTGATGCAGAATATGCTCGGGAAAAATTGATATCGATATTTGTTTGTGAGGAGTTTCCTTTTCAATTTGTAAAAAATCAAGGTTTTAAAGAATATTTGGCGGCTTTGCAACCAGGATTTAACACTCTTTTACGTATTAAACACTCTTTTACGTATTATGTTGGTACGTGACATCTTGATACTTTATGAAACAAAGAAGGTTCAATTTCAAAAATACTTTTCCAAATATGGAGGAAGGGTTTGTCTTTCAACTGATAACTGAAGTTCGTGTCAGAATATGGCGTATATGTGTTTGATGGCTCATTTCATTGATGTGGACTGGAAGTTGCAAAAGAAAATACTAAATTTTTGCCAAGTCATCGGCCACATCGGAGAGATTATGGCTCAAAATGTTAAAGCTTGTTTGAATAGCTGGAAGTTGAACAAGATCTTGAGCATGACAATTGATAATGCATCATCTAATGATGTAGGAGTTATATATTTACAAAGAAGACTGATTTTTGGATGACTTCAGGAATGGAAGTATCTCCATATGCGATGTTGTGCGCATATTTTAAACCTGATTGTGAAGGACGGATTAAAGGAGATTGATGATTCGGTCGCCGAAATTCGAGATGCTGTGAAATGTTAGATCTTCAAATTCAAGATTAACTAGGTTCAAGACATGTATTGTACAAGAGAATATTCCACATAAGAGTCTTGTTTGCCTAGATGTTGAAACATGAAACTCTACATACTTAATGTTAGTAGCAGTCTTAAAGCATCATAAGGTATTTGAACTATTAGTGATGCAAGACAAAAAAATTTGTTGAAAAATTAAACCAGGGAAGAGGGGTATATTCAATTCAAGATTGAGATTATGTTAAGTCCGTCTTACCGTTTTTAGAGATGTTTTACGATGCTACATTTCGCATCTTTGGATCTTCTTATGTCACTAGTAACTTATACATGAAAGAAGTGTTTGCTCTTGGAATGAGAATTCAACAATATCGTGATGATGATGATTTAAGCATAAGTTTTATGGTAAGATGAAAGCAAAATACAACAAGTATTGGGAAAATGCAAAAACTATTATCATGTTAATTGCCGTAGTTCTAGATCCTGGCCATAAATTGGATTATGTTGAGTAGTGCTTCGTTGTTTTCTTGTCTTCATTTGCTTTATAATTTATATCAAGGTGCAGATGAAGGAAACCAAGATGATACCCTCTTCCAACCGAGTGCAAGTGATAAAGCCAATGACATTTATGACATGAGGTTATATCGCCGATCAATCGGTCGCAAATCCGATCTTAAATCTTAAGATATTGGAATTGCGACCGGTTGATCGACGATATAACCCCATATCATAAATGTCTTTGGCTTTATTACTTGCACCCGACTGTCTTAGTTTCCTTCATCTGCATCTTGATATAAATTGTAAAGTGAACGAAGACAAGAAGACAACTTTGACTTCAATTCACCGCCCACTTCCGCACCAAAAGAATTAACTAGGCACCACTCAACATAATCCAATTTATGGCAAAGATCTAGAATTACGACAATTAACAACATGTTAATAGTTTTTGCATTTCCCCAATACTTGTATTTTGCTTTCATCTTGTCATAAGACTTGTGCTCAAATAATCATCATAACGATATTGTTGAATCCTCCTTCCAAGAGCAAACACTTCTTTCATATATAAGTTATTAGTGACATAAGAAGATCCAGAGATGCGAAGTGTAGCATCGTAAAACATCTCTAAAAATGGTAAGACGGACTTAGTATAATCTCAATCTTGAATTGAAGGTATCCCTCTTCCCTTGTTTAATTTTTCAACAAATTGTTTGTCTTCCATCTCTAATAACATTAAGTATGTAGAGTTCCATCGCGTTTCAACATCTAGGCAAACAAAACTCTTATGTGGAATATTCTCTTGTGCAATACATGCTTTGAACTTAGTTAATGTTGAATTTGAAGATCTAACATACTTCACAGCATCTCGAATTTTGGCGACCAAATCATTAATCTCCTTCAATCCACTCTTCACAATCAGGTTTAAAATATGCACACAACACCGCATATGGAGATACTCTCCATTCAAAACTGAACTCTTCCAAGAAATCAGCCTTCTTTGTAAATACATAACTCCTACATCGTTAGACGATGCGTTATCAATTGTCAAACTCAAGATCTTGTTCAACTTCCAGCTATTCAAGTAAGCTTCAATATTTTGAGCCATAATCTCTCTCGTGTGGCCGATGACTTCGCAAAAATTTAGTATTTTCTTTTGCAACTTCCAGTCTACATCGATGAAATGAGCAGTCAAATACATATACGCCATATTCTGACATGAACCCCAGTTATCAGTTGTAAGACAAACTCTTCCTCCGTATTTGGAAAGTATTTTTGAAGTTGAACTTTCTTTGTTTCATAAAGCATCAAGATGTCACGTGCCAACGTAATACGTGAAAGATTGTTGAATCCTGGTTGCAAAGCTGCCGAATATTCTTTAAAACCTTGACTTTCTACGAATCGAAAAGGAAGCTCCTCGCGAACAAACATTGATATCAATTTTTTCCGAGCATATTCTACATCAAACCTACACACTTGTGCTTCTGGGCTAGGCGATGTGCCTGTTTTCTATTGTTTGCCTATATTTGAACCGGGATTGCTTATGCAAATCTTTAAATGTGATCTCATTGCACTTGTTTCATTCACGCACTTGATCACTTTCAAACAGCGTTGACATTGAGCCTTATTTTCATCATCACGGGTTCTCTTGAAGTGGTCCCAAAATGTTGATCGATTTTTGCACTCAGATGATGTGGTTGGGAGAGGAGATAATGTAGAAGTCGAATGTTCTGCAGACTCTGACATGGGAACATCATGATCGGCTACCTCATTCTGAATAAGAAGCCATAAAATCTAACTATTAAATACTTCAACAATATTAAATATGTAAATATATACAAATTAAAATGTAAATATCATATAGTATACCAGCACCAAAAACAAATTAATTCATATAACATTAGCTTTTTATAGAATGGACTAGTTATCAAACACAAAGAAAAGTTTAAACAATATATACATATACTTGAAACCGATTCAAATTCAGTTAAAGGTAATAAGATTAACACTAGTTATCTGCCATGTTGCCTCCAATCCGATTTATTTAAGAAATGACCACTTGCCATATGAAATGTTGAATCAGATAACTATTGAGAACTTGTTAGAGTTTGAAAGTCAAGCACCAAAAGTTGAGTGTCATCAGTTATTACCATGTTTAATTACTAATTAGCAGGCAAGATTTTAGGTAATAAGAGCTAGGAAGTGTTATCAATTATAAGAAGTTAAGAAATATATATTATGTAATATATAATAATTAGATTACATGATGTTACTATTTTAGGGAACAAGAGCTAGGAAGTGGTTGAATAATAATAATCATCCCACTTTTTAAGAATATGATGTGAATTTTATCAGCAAGTAGTGTTGTGAGGCAACTATATAGGTGTAATTATTGCTTCGTAATCAAATTACTATCTAAATAATTGGACCTACCAAAAAAATTTATATATAATTCTAATTGCTAGGCTTATAGATGAAGTCTCTAATTAGGTGCCAGAACTTAAATGTTCATCCAGTGAGCTAGGGGCCGAAGCAAATGGCATATCCAATTAAACACCAGACTAAAATTGTACATTAAGTGCAATTATATAAACTAATGCAGAAAAGTAATTTAAAGTAGTTAGTTGAGCTATTAAAAGGGTCACTGAAAAAAGGATCATCAAATGGATCTCTGCTTCCAAACACATCATCATACTTCTACTGAATCCAAAATCTCCAAACCCATATCTGGATTCAAAAATATTATCTCTAACTTCTCTACCCTTTTTCATATTCATTATAATATAATCTTCACAATACAAAGCAACAAAAGATCAAGAAAAAATTAAATAAACACAATTACACATAAGTTTGTAGTCAAAAAGTTCACCCTTCTGCCACTCCTAATATCTAACATATAACATATATATTCATAAGACAAATATTTAAACTACACAAATTACATGTCATGCACGTAATAAATGGTTTCAATAGATTAACACATTGTATAATTCAGTTTAAATTTTCATTTATTTATAATTTTGGATAAACCAATAGGTTATGATCACAAAAACATCAAATTAGATTAAATTAAATATTGCATAATTTACAGAACAAAAGATTAAGATTAGGCATAACCCTCTTTTACTGTTAGAAAGGGTGATTTGATTATTGGTGGAATCATGGTATCAAATTTATTATTATTCAAAGTTATCCTATAATCCCCTTTAATTGAAATTAGTGGCCAAATTACTATAGTTTAATGTTGCAGAAACACAGCATAATGCAGCAGCTAGAACAACAATTCTCCATTCAATGAGACAGATAATTAGAACAACTATTTTTCATTCAATTCATACAAATTAATTAAGTCCTAACTAATCAAAAAATGAACCACAGTGAAGAAGAAACTTACAGCAGGATCCATTGAAATGAAGAGTTCAATACTGAGAGATTTTAAAATTAGTACATTTTCAATCCGTTGAAATGAAACTCAGAACTCAGAACCAAGGGCAAGGAGGAAGTTTACTTCAATTGATGAGCTCCGGTGAGCCACCAATGAAAGAAGAAGAGAATCGAAAAAGAGAGATACTCCGACGAATCAAAGTGAAGATAGAGACGCGAATGGGGGGTCGAGGCAGAGAGACAAAGTCTCGAGTCAAAGTGAAGACTTGAAGAGGTAGAGGTCCGACGAACCACCGGCGAGCTCCGCGAGAGGCAGAGGAGAAGAACGGTTGACGGCGGCGAAGAGTGAATTTGGTTTTGTCGAAGAGGAGAAGAATGTTGTCATTTTGAAATTAGCTTTTGATTTTAGTTTTGGTTTTGGTTAATCAGTTAAAAACTGGTTTTTTAAATTTAATTTTGGTTATCTAATTTTAAAAGCTATGGATATAATTTTTTATACGGCCGTTACAAATCCGATGTCATAATTTGGCATTATATACAATAACTCGACATTATGCACCATAACTCGGCACTTTACGTTATAACTCGGCGTTATATGTTACAATCAGACTCAATGGACTACATCTTGGAATAAAAACTTCCGACCAGACATTATCATTTATTAAAATCTATTAATTGCTCTTTAATTCAGATGATCAATAGAAACATAACTGATCTATTTTATCTCACCTATAAAGGTATGATATTTTAACTTCAAACGATACACTGAATTCACAGTACTAACTTAAGCATTGGAGTGTCTTTTTGCAGATACACTCCTCCTTTGTTCATACTCTCCGTGACGTGATATCTCTCTGGACGAAGAGCTCGGATCTTTCAAGTCTATAGCTCGGTGTTGAAGGAAACAACTCGGCGTTGACTCTCAGACACCGAGTTACGTCCAGGTTAGTCACACAAGAACGATTGGCGCCCACCGTGGGGCCTCGAAATAAACACCTTTCTTTCTATAGGCCCAATTTCCTTCCCATGGCTTTAAACTTACTTGCACCTTTGTAAACAAAGGTCATATAGTAAATCATTAAGGCCCGAAAAAGGCCGATCTATATCTATTTTCCAATTTATATCAATCATCTCTATTTTCTAATTTATATCAGTCATCTCTATTTTTCGATTTATATCAATCATCTCTATTTTCTGATTTATATCTGTTATCTCTATTTGCCAATTTATATCTGTTATATCTATTTTCCGATTTATATCAACCATCTCTATTTGCCGATTTATATCAATTATCTCTATTTGCCGATCTATATCTATTTTTCGATTTATATCAATCATCCTATTTTCCAATTTATATCAATCATCTCTATATTCCGATTTATATCTGTTATCCCTATTTGCCAATCTATATCTGTTATATCTATTTGCCGATATATATCTGTTTTTCTGATCTATATTTGTCATATCTATTTTCTAATTTATAACAATCATCTCTATTTGCCGATTTATATCAGTCATCTCTATCTTTCAATTTATATCAATCATCTCTATTTTCGATTTATATATGTTATCTCTATTTTCAACTTATATCTGTTATATCTGATTTCCCAATTTATATATGTTATATTTATTTGCCGATCGATATCTGTTTTTCCGATCAATATCTGTCATCTCTATTTTTCAATTCAACTCTGGTATATCTATTCGCTGATCTATATCTGTTTTTCCCATCTATATCTGTCATCTCTATTTTTCAAATCATCTCTGGTATATTTATTTGCCGATCTATATGTTTTTCCGATCAATATCTGTCATCTTTATTTTTCAAATCATACCTGGTATATCTATTTTCCGATCTATATCTGTTTTCTGATCTATATCTGTCATCTCTATTTTTCAACTTATATCTGTTATCTCTATTTTTTCAATCTATATTTGTCATCTCTATTTTTCAATTTATATCTGATATATCTATTTGCCGATCTTTATCAGTTATCTCTAGTTGCCAATTTATATCTGATCTCTCTATTTGCCAATTTATATCTGATATCTCTATTTGTCGATCTATATCTGATTTTTCGATCTACATTTGTTATATCTTTTTGCCAATCTATATCTGTCATTTCTACTTTTCGATTTATATCTGTTATTTCTATTTATCGATCTTTATCAGTTATCTCTAGTTGCCAATTTATATATGATATCTCTATTTGCCAAATTATATTTGATATCTCTATTTACCGATCTATATTTGATTTTTCGATCTACATCTGTTATATATATGATCTATATCTGTCATCTCTATCGATTTATATCTGTTATCTCTATTTGCCAATCTATATCTGTTATATCTATTTTTCAATCCATATCTATCATCTCTATTTGCAAATCTATATCTGTTATCTCTATTTGTCGATCTACATCTGTTATCTCTATTTGTCGATCTATATCTGTCATCTCTATTTGCCGACCTATATATGTTATCTCTATTCGCCGACCTATATCTGTTTTTCTATTTTCAAATCTATATCTATTATCTATGTTTTCATATTTATATCAATCATTATCCGAGCTATATCAATCATTATCGTTTCTATATCAATCATTATCAGTCATTGTCAAATCTATATCAATTATCATAAGATCTATATCAAAGATCTTCAATCAATTATCCATTCGCGATAATTCTTCAATTCAAAGTCGCATCGTTTACACATGCACAATCAAACACAATCTTCAATCAATTATCCATTCGCGATAATTCTTCACTTCAAAGTCGCATCGTTTACACATGCGCAATCAAATTCAATCTTCAATTCCGAACTATGACTATCAACAGTCAATAAACTCAATCACATCATACAAGTACAAACACTTATCCATTCGCAACAACTCTTCAATTCAAAGTCACATCGTTTACACATGCGCAATCAAACTCAATCAAATCACCAAACAAAGGTGAACTAACTCAATATTCTCGCCCAACCAAATTCACTTTTATCAAAATCGTCTCAGCAACTATTCAAATTTAACTATTCAGTTCCATGAAAAAAACCTAACCGTTGCATCTATTAAATCAACCGTTCAAAATTACATTGGAAAAATCAAAGGCACAATCAATGACAAGACTACTACACTTTTCAATACACGTTAACTTCAAATCACGTCTGAAATTCAAATTATTCATTATTTTAATAAAGTAAATTGATCTGGGGGATCCATACCTATAACTCAAATCGCCGAGTTATAACTAAAAAAGCTCAACCTGCTTTATTAAAATATAGCCAGGCTAAGCTTGGGGGCTATGATACGGCCGTTATAAATCTGATATCATAATTCGGCATTATATACAATAACTCGACATTGTGCACTATAACTCGACACTTTACGTTATAACTCGGCGTTATACGTTACAATCAGACTCAATGGACTACATCTTGGAATAAAAACGTCTGACCAGACATTATCATTTATTAAAACCTATTCAGATGATCAATAGAAACGTAACCGACCTGTTTTATCTCACCTATAAAAGTATGATATTTTATCTTCAAAGGATACACTTAATTCACAGTACTCACTTAAACATTGGAGTGTCTTTTGCAGGTACACTCCTCCTTTGTTCATACTCTCTGTGACGTGATATTTCTCTGGACGAAGAGCTCAAATCTTTCAAGTCTATAGTTTGGCATTAAAGAAAACAACTCAACGTTGACTCTTAGACACCGAGTTACATCCAGGTTAGTCATACAAAAATAATTTTAAAAATTATTTTATTAAACTAGTAATTATAATTTTTAACCGATTAACTATATTTTAATTTTTTTTATGAACACCCTACGCTTAACTATTATATCCATTAAAAATAGCACATAAAACATAATGATAATTTTTTTTTTCTAATTATTGTAAAATATCTTTGACGGGGATATAAATATACACAGACGCCAAAGTGGAAGGAACCTTGTGGGTGATCGATTGCAAAGTTTGAATTTTGGACTTGGAGAAAATTGTGTCTATTGTGTTGCTTGTGTCATTTCTTAGGAAATTCTCGTTCTTTTGATCTTTTCTAAATTCTAATAAGTTTTGTCGTGATCGTAGTTTCTTTTATTAATTTTAATATTTTACTCAATAATGTAAGGACATTAACACAAATACGAAACATAATATGAAATTTGTGGATATATAAATTTTAAAATATTAGAAAATATGAAAATACACATATATATAATATAAAATATTTTTTAAATAAATCGTAATAATATTTTGATATTTTATTAATATTAAAATATAAATTATTTTTTAATTATTTTTAATATTTTATTTTAATTATATAAAGTATTTAAAATATTTTTTGTTTTAATAAATAATAATATATATTATTTTTAAATTTATTTTAAGAGTATATGTTAAAAAAAAACTGAAACTAACACGTAATAATATTTAGATGTATTGAAATATATTTAAAAAAATTTTATTTTTTATTAAAATACAGTTAGACATAATAGACACGTATATCAAACGAATATCAATAAATATTATATCTAAAATATATTTGATATACAAATACGACAAAGATATCAATACTTCATAGGTTCCACTATGGAATAAAATAAAATGTAATCAGAATGAATTGTACACCTTGACTTATTTAATAATAAAGGAAAATAAACCAATAATACAGTGTATCAACAAAATATTGCTCAACTACATAAAATATTATAATGCCAACTTAGTCCCAAAACAAAGACACAAGTTTAAATTTCCGGGAGTGCTAATGATTAGAAAGAAAAAAAAACGTAACTTTAAATATTATATCATCTTAAATTACTTAAAATAATATATCATAAGTATTATCTAAACAAAAAAACACATAATGTCAGTCTTAAAAGAGAAATAATAGAAGATTATCGAAATTTATTATTTTTAGACATCATTTAATTATTAATTTAATTTTTTAATCTAATTTTTTAATCTAGTAATTTAACAATATACTTTATCTTATATTTTTAAATATTAATGGCTAAAAACAATTAATTTTAATGACCTTCTAATAACCTTTCTCGTTTCAAAAATCTTCTAGTTCTTTTATTTAACCATGCTATGAATTATTCGATGAAAATAGTATCGGCAAAAAGGATGTCGATGGAAAGACTAAACAACATTATGTTGATAAAATTACTACAGGTTCTAGTGGGAACAGTTATTCTTAAAGGGTTTGAACTTTGAAATTCCACACATGACAAGAAAAGATTGGTGGAGTGTGTCTATAAATATGGTATTATTTTGCTGGATTTTCGTTCGACTTTAATACATATATTGATTAATTTTGTTTCAATGATCTTAATTCGAGAAATAGATACGATTTCCTCTAAAAATTAAACTCAATCCAAAATTTAAGGACTTTTAATATTGATGTTTATTACTTTGCAAGTAGTGAAAAAGTAATGAAAATTTTGTGTTATTAATAACACATTGATACAAACGGATGTTTAACATGAATTAAAAAAACACAAATTGGATTAAACAAACTTAAATGCGGAACTAAAAGAAAGGAATGAAATATGCTAAGATATTGAAAATACAAAAAGAGATAAATATGACTGGAATTTTGCAAAATTTTAGTGAGATTTATAATATTAAATTAAAATTTTTTTTATTCTTTATTCTTTGCTTCTCTTATTTATAGAGAAAAAATGCACTCTAATATAAATTCTTTTTTTTTTAAAAAAAAATAGGCACTAGTATTAGAGAGAGAATTTTTTAAAATTATTTTTTTAATGTTTTTGTTTATAAATAGCAAGGAAGGAGGATACCAGGGCAACCTTGAAAAACCAATTAACAATTAATTCCCCATTCTTTCTTCTAACACGCTCTCGCGCACGTGATGGCGCAATCTCCTCCAGCATTCTTCAAAGTCCATGAAGTTTACAAAGTTGCGCCGCCACAAGGAACCACCACCACCACAACCACCACCCTTCCCTTAACCTTCTTCGACCTGCTATGGCTAAGGCTTCCCTCCACAGAGCGTCTTTACTTCTACGAATTCCCAAACCCAACTTCTTCATTCTTTGACTCTCTTCTTCCCAATCTCAAACACTCCCTTCAACTCACTCTTCAACACTTCTTCCCCCTCGCCGGTAACATCACTTGGCCGCAACATTCTCTCATTCCTACCATCACCTACGTCCCCGGTCAAGATTCCGTTCCTCTCGTCGTATCCGAATCCAACGAAGATTTCAACCACCTTTGTTCCAATCTTTGCCAAGTTTCCAAGTTCCAACAATTAGTACCTCGCTTGAGTATTTCAGATCACAGAGCTTCTTTGCTTGCGTTGCAAGTAACCGTGTTCCCGAACTCTGGCTTTTGCATCGGAATAACTACTCACCATGCCGCTTTCGATGGAAACTGCTCAACCATGTTCATGAAAGCATGGGCCTATACGTGCTCCCAGATCTCACATACGCCATCGATGTCACTTCCCGAGAATCTAACACCGTTCTTTGACAGATCAGTCGTAAAGGACCCAAAGCGAATCGCCGAGTTGTTCGCGAAGACATGGTTGAACTTCGGTGGAGAAAACAATAGGAGTCTTAAGATCTTGGAGACAGCCACGGAATCAAGAACCGATGTAGTTAAAGGGGTGTTTGAATTGAAGACTTCACAAATTCAAAAGCTCAAGAAACATGCAAAAAGCAGTAACTTGGAAACTAAGGTTTCTACTTTTGCGGTTACTAGTGCTTATTTGTTGAATTGCTTGGTGAAAGCAGAGCAACAAGAGTCCAAGAAAGTTGCATTTTTATTCAACGTGGATTGTAGATCCCGTTTGGAACCTCCATTGCGGCCAACATATTTTGGAAACTGCGTGGCGATTCCGTTGATATCGGTAGAGAAAGAGGGGATAGAAGGGAGTGATGGGTTCATAAATGCTCTGAAGATGATAACAGAGATGTTGTATGATTTGGAGAATAATGATAATGGGGTGTTAAATGGGGCAGAAAATTACATGTTAATGGTGCAATCTGTTGTTGGAGAAGGGAGTAGATTGTACTCACCTTCGGGTTCACCATGGTTTGGGGTTTATGGGGTTGATTTTGGATTTGGAAAGCCTACAAGAGTTGATGTTGCTTCTGTTAATAAGACAGCTTCGTTTTCTCTTTCTGAAGGTAGGAATGTCGATGGTGGAATTGAGATTGGTTTGGCTCTCACCCAAAATCACATGGAGACTTTTGCTGCTCTTTTTCACCAACAAATTGAAACCTTTTAATGCTATCTTTTTGTTTGAGAAAACTATAGCATTTGTATCTTTTATTCAAACAGAAATGTAAGCTAGGTACTGCAATCATACCAGCACTTATGAAATGTAAGCAATGTATATTTTTGTAGTTTTCTTTTTTTAAGATGGGAACACTGAAGAGCTATGTATGATGAGATTGGATGGTTTTGTACTTTTGTATGTTCTATATCAATATAGTTAGTTTTCTTCCAATATCAACTCCTACTATGCCACTCTTTATACTATATCCAACGAAAAATTATATTATATCCACCAGGAAGCCATGTTAAAGAACATTAAACACCATTGATTTTACTGAGTCTCAGAGTTTTGCTTACCATGTCGAGTCACATGTAATATGTTAATTTGATTTGAATGGAATATTGTGGCCAAAATAATTATCAAAATAGTGTACGCAGATTTTTTATTGGGTCAACATTCTTGACACCGAGTTGACAACAATAGTTTTTTTGGCATAAACAACAACCATCTACCGTTTACTATTCTTTTTAAAAGGAGGTGTAAGTTATGATGACACTGATACGGATACGGGATACGATATGTCATGGGACACACCGACATGCAAATTTTAAAAGCGACACGCATATATATATATATATATATAATATAAAGTATTTTTTAGATAAATCGTAATGATATTTTGATATTTTGTTGATATTAAAATATAAATTATTTTTTAATTATTTTTAATGTCTTATTTTAATTATATCAAGTATTTTAAATATTTTTTATTTTAATAAATAATAATATATACTATATCTAAATTTATTTTAAGAATATATGTTAAAAATAAGATTGGACACGCTGACATGTGATTGTGTTTAGGTGTGTCCAAGCGTGTCAGGAGAAGAATTTTTTATTTTACTAAGACACGGTTGGACACAGCAAACATGCATGTTGGACGAGTGTTGGTGAGTGTCGTGTCCGAAATGTGTCCGACACGCGGACATGGCAACTCAACAAAGTATCCGTGCTTTATAGGGTGTAAGTTATCGAATTGGATCGAAATTTATAGTAAAGTTGAACCAAAATTTACAACAATCGATTTAAAAACCGAAAAAACCGGGTTTTCCCTAATAAAACCAATTGGTTTGGTTTGATTTGGTTTTCGATTGACTCAATAAAAACCGAACCAAACCAAACCAAACCGAAGATTAACCTACAATGTCAAATGTTTTTACTGTTTTATAATTTAATGGGTTAATACTCAAATTCGTCCCTGAAAGATCACACGATCTTCATTTTCGTCCCCAAATAATTTTTTTAATCAAATTAGTCCCTGAAAGATAAATCATGTTCGTCCTTCCGTTAACCAAGTGACTTCGCCGTTAGAAATCTGCTGACGTGGAATGTGAGTTGGCAGCCCACCCTAACCAAACGACGTTGTTTGGCAACTTGAGAGTGTTGCAGTGAAACACGTGCGTTTTGAGGGTAGAGTGTAGCGTTTTACACTTAGTCTTTGATGTCTAATCTCACTTGTTCTTCTTCATTCTCACCGTGACTCTCTATTTCTCTGACCCGTAAGCAACCACCAGGAAGACGAAGAAGACCGCCCCATTGTCTGCAACCATTAGAGTAGTTGTGGAGCATTGTTCATGCGTCTGCTCTAGAGCTTGGTGGGAAACTTGAAGGCAAGTACACAGCATTATTTCTGCGCTCAAAGTGAGAGGTAAAGTTTTTTGTATCTTATGAAAAAAAATTGGTAACACTATATAAACCCCTAGTTTTCGCATTATATGATTGAGTCATCGTTAAGAATCTGTTAGTGCATAGGGTCTAGGGTTTCATCCCAGGGTTTGGTTTATGATCGGCTAAATGCATAACTGAGAAAAGACTCTGTTTTTTTTTTCTTAGAAAAATGATAACTATTTTTTTTGTTAATGGAGTAATAGTTACTGGTTTAGTTGCTGTGTTGGTGATGATTTAGTGTTTTTTATGTTCTGTTTTAATTTTTTTTATAGGGTTTGGAGGCCTTGCAAGTCTTAGATAAAGGGTCCTCCAATGACATTCATATTTTATCATGGTGAAAATTTTAAAAATGATGAGAAAGGAAGTAGAATCTACGAACCAGATAATACAGAAGTGTTGATGGGGGTTGATGGGGATACACTTGATGTGTTTTTTGTTAAAGGATACTATAAGGAACTGGGATATGCTGGGGAGACATATGTTGGTGGAAGGTTCCTTGGCTGTCACTTTAGAGTGGGCTGAGGAAGTTGGAGACTGATAAAGACCTGCTCAAAATGTGTTAGACTTGTAGAAGGAATCACAATGTGATGAACATATTATTTGAACATGGAGTTTCAGAGCCACACGTGGTGGAATGCATGAGTGAGGAAGATGATATAATTTTGCCAACCAATGCATCTTTGTTGAAGCTGCCCAGCACACAGCCTGCAATGCCAGCAATAAAAATTGCATCCCAGCCTACAAAGAGCCACTCACAGCCATTGGCAATTAACCCTCTGCATCCCACTTTCAAAAATAAAGCCAAAGCCACTCCCAACTCTACTGGACCCAATCCTCACCCCCAAGAAAATTGACTATGTTAAGCCCAAAACAAGGTCCTCCCAGCCCACAGAAAAGCCCACTGAGAAGCCCAATTCTCAGCCCACCAGAAAGTGTAGTTCTTATCCCACTCAAAAGCCCAAACCCCAAGCCAAGTTCCAACCAAAAAGTTTCTCCCAACTTGCAAATCCCAGCACTGCTGTTAAACCAAGAAGTAGCCACCAACCTCCAAAGAAGTCACATGCTCAAAATAAGAACAAAGAACCTCAGCATTGCACAAGATCTGGTCGAGTTGTTAAGCCACCCCTAATTCAGAATGATAGTGACTCTCATGACTCAAATGAGAGTGCTGAGGACAGTCTCTATAAACTGACTAAAGGCTTGGGAGATCTCAGTGACACTGACAGTGGGAGTGATGAATTTGAAAGTAGAAGGACAAGAAAGACTAATTTTAGAGAGAAGCACAGACCAACTTCTTCTAGAAGGGATGAGAAGGTTATTGACACCGATGACTCTAGCTACGAAGATATTAAAGAGGACGAGCCATATGATTCTGGTAAGTCATGGTTGGTATTTCCACCAATGTTACTGATGTTATTTTTTATGCACACATGTTGATTTGATAACTGCAATTTGTTGTGATTGGATTGACAGACTCAGGAGAGGAAACTGAAATTGAGGGTGAATCTGACTGTGACTCCTAGAACTCGGAAGATATGGATAAGGTCTTAGACTCTGATGAAGAGAAGGCTACTGTGTATCCACCATACAATTAAAAGGCGAAATTTGGAAATCTGAAGCTTGAGGTTAGCATGATCTTTAAGCCCAAGCATCACTTTATGAATGCAACTAGGGATTACACCATACAATGGTGTAAAAATATCATTTTTACTAAAAATGATAACGTGAGAGTACGGGCTGTATGCAAAACAAAGGGATATCCCTGGGTTGTTTATTGTGCATGTAATAAGCAGAATGGGGTATGGCAGATTAAGACACTAGTTGATGAACACACATGTGCTAGAAAGAGAAAGAACAGGGCTGCAACACAAGAGTGGACCTTGGGTAAGCTGGTTCCCAAGCTTAGAAAGTACCCAACTATAAAGCATAGCGAGGTATATGATTGGTTTGTGAGAAAGTGCAGCATTAAGCTTAATAGGACCTGCATTACTAGGGCCTTAAAGGCAGCATAGAAAGTAGTGGAAGGAGATGAAGTTGAACAGTATGCACTTATCTGGGATTATGCTAACCAACTATAGACCAACAACCCAGGTTCAACGGCCCAAGTTGGTGTCATTCCCATGCCTGAGAGTCCTCCACAATTTCAAAGGTTTTATGTATGTCTCGATGCGTGTAAGAAAGGATTCAAGGCCGGGTGTAGACCATTGATTGGCTTGGACGGAGCCTTTTTGAAGAGCTTGCATGGAGGGCAGTTGCTGACTACTTGTGGCCAGGATTCCAACAATCACGTGTTCGTGATTGCTTATGCATTTGTGGATGTGGAGAACGGAGATAACTGGCAATGGTTTCTTGAGATGCTGCACAATGACCTTGGTTACTACAGGGAAAATGGATGGGCCTTCATCTCAGATATGTAGAAGGTAAAGACGTATTTGATTCTTGAAAAGATTTTTAAGGACCAAATTGAATTAATGAAATATCTATTCGGACTTATTTGATTTAATGAAATATCATTTGAGGACTGATTCAATGCGAAATCTTGTCGATGTAAACTGTTTTTGTAGGAATTTACCCCAGCCATGTAGGAGGTGATGCCAAGAGTTCACCATCGATTTTGCGTCTGGCATCTCTGAAGGAATTTTTTGAAACAGTGGGGGAGTATACAACTGAAAGAGCTGGTGTGGGAATGTGCTAGATCAAGGACTATTATTGACTTTGAAAGAAACATGAAGAGGGTCAAGGTGATAAATGAACGAGCATGGGCTTATCTGGATAAGTGGCCGAAAGAATCATGGACTAAATCTCATTTTTGTGAAGGGCCAAAAATGGACACTATCTGTAACAATGCTTGTGAGTCGTTTAATGCAAGGACCAAGCATGATAGGACTAAGCCTATCCTTACATTGGCAGAGGAAGTTAGGAGGATCATAATGAAGACCATGATCGATAATAGGCAAAAAGTGGCAAACTACCAGGGTATGCTACCTCCAGTGCAACAGAGCAGGCTTGAGGCAATGACAAAGCTTTCCCAGCATTGGTCCCCACAATGGAGTGGTGATTAGAATGAGGAGTTATACGAGGTTCATGGCTAGCCAACCACAATGGTTGTTGACTTAGGAAAGCGAACTTGCACATGCAGATTCTGGCAATTGACAGGTATATTTACTCAATCTTTAAACAGATTCTGGCAAATGTACTGTATGAACAATGCAAACTTGGTCTGAAATATTAACTGCATGCACAGGTATGCCTTGTATGCATGTCATATCATGTATACAAGATAAGAATGATAAGACGGTTGAGGAATATTGCCATGAGTGGTTAACCATGGAATCATACTGAAAAACGTGTGCTTTCCATGTTAACCCAATCAAGGGCCAAGACTTATAGAAAAAAATAGGTCGTCCTGCACCAGTTCCCCCTCCAATTAAGCCCAAACCAGGTAGACCCACAAAGAACAGAAAAAAAGACAAAGATGAAGGAGGATCTGGTTCCAAGACAAGAATGAAGAGAAAATATAACCCTATCCGATGCATGTTCTGTGGTAAGCTTGGACACAACAAGAGAACATGCAAACTGAAGAAACAAGCTGATGCTGAAGAAGAAGCACGTTTAATGCAACTACAACTGCCATTAATGGAACCTAACAAAGATGCACCAAATGAGTTCCCAACTGATGCTACTCCAGATAATCCTGTCCCATTGTCTGTTTTCCCACCACCACAGCGATCGAATGCAGCCAAACATATAGTCTTGCCCCAACCGGAAGGAATCCCAGCAACCCAAGTAACAGCACCATCACCACCCACTGAATCAACAGTGGTTTGATTAACTACTTTAATTTCAATTTCATGTTACTCCATCTGTGTCTCTCTATTTATGTGTTTACTTCACATGTCATGCAGGCTAAGGTGAGGGGAAGAGCACCAAAGTTTCAAGTTTCTAAGGGAAAAGGAAAAAGAGCTGTCCCTCCCCAACCTGCTCCAACAACTGCAACAACTCCAATTTCTGCTGAAACAATCAAAGGATCTAGTGCTGCAACAACCAAGAAGCTTGCAAGTCTCATGACCTTTGTGCCGACTCCAGGGTTCAAACGACCAAGGAAGAAAGATGACGCCATCTGAAGACCTTCATTGGAACATATGCAATTTTTTTGTTTTAGGCTATAGATGAGGAAAGATATGTTTGTGTTAAACACTATCTAGTCTCACTATTTTGTAAGGCCTTTATTTTGGGTGCATGTTTTGCCTTGGTATGAAGTGTTTCTGATGAATCACTTTAGGAACTCTACTACCTTTTGTGTTGACAAACGCAATGTTGGAAACTTCATATTAACACTTTATATTAAGAAATTTAAGGAACTTTATTATCTTGTTATGTCTTTGGTTTGCCATTTGCTTCTTTACATATTATCTTTTCATCACAGGTGTATTCAAAATCCAAGTTGCCATTTATAACCTCTAGTTTCAGATTACAATACTTTAGCCATGGTACTGGAAACAAAGAAACCAGCTCCCTAAATCACACCACCATATCACATTCACTCAGTCCTACTTGTACATATATGACATGCAAAGAAAAGCTCCTACTAAGATAACTAGCATCACACTAGTGAACATGAAGCACATTAACATTCTATATACTCTGACTTCTGCTTTTAAACTACCTATTGTCCATGCTAATTTAACCTTCCAATCTTCATAATCAATGTCCAATTCTCCTTCGATTTCTGGGACACCCCTAGAACCTTCTGCAACAGCTACATTTTCATTTTCTTCCACCTATTTAAAAAAATTGCAATGGTTCCCTTTCTGAAAACATTGAACAATACTGTTAACCCCAAAACAAGAGTGAAAGCCAACATGATGATATCATTCATACAAAATTAAACTCACCCGATATCGTGCACAAGTATGAAACAATCGATCTGGATTCTTTGATGTCCTAGATTTCTTAATCAAAGTTTTTAAACCGCAGAAACAGGTTTTCTCATGGTTTTGTCTTCTTCTTCACATGGACGAGCTCGAAGTATAACTACCGTGTGAGTGCGACGGAAACCCACCACCGGACCCTCCACTTCCGCTTCCCATCATGGCGCCGAGATCAACTTCCTCCTCTAAGAACAGCAGTTAGGTCTGCGACAATGCTCAAGCAAGGCAATCGTGTTCTTCGAAGGTTGGGAATTAGGGTTTATTTATTTCACACTTAGGAACTAAATTGATGCAACACCCTAAACATATCTCATCAACAATACACACACCATGCCAGGTGTTAGGGTGGGCTGCCAGCTCACATTCCATGTCAGCAGATTTCTAACGACGACATCACTTGGTTAACGGAAGTACGAACGTGATTTAAAATAATTCTTTAAGGGACTAATTTGATTAAAAAAATCATTCGGGGACAAAAATGAAGATCGCGTGATCTTTCAGGGATGAATTTAAGTATTAACCCATAATTTAACCTAACAAGAAAAACCTCTAACCCTAAGTGAATGCTCACTCGCACACGCAGTGCCTCCCCCCTCGTCTTTCTTCTTCTGAATCTCAGATCGCAGCGCCTTCCTCCTTCCCTCCCTCCCTCCATAGCGCCTCCTTCTCCGGGCTCCCTCCATCCGTAATGTCGTAGACCATAGCACCGCCTTCCCTCCTCCTCCATCCACGGCGCTTTTCTCCTTCCCCTCCATCCTTCTCATTTCTCACGCAATCCACGGCGGTGGCGCGTTCGTCGTCACGCCGTCGCAAGTCCCAACCACAGTGCTCATCTCCATCGCAGCCGTAGCAGAGAATGTCATCGTCCAGTCTGCACCGCCGCCGTAAATCGAGCAGCCCTCTCCATCGCCAAGAAGCTCGCGCTGTCACCAAGAACCCCACGTTGTCTCCAAAGTCGCATTTTTTCGAGCCATCGCAAAGCAACCCTCTCCTTGCTGGCACCGAGCAATAGCAGAAGTTTGAGCCCTCTCTTGCAACTTAACATCTTCTTCAGAGGTCAGTTATTTTGAACCTCATTTACTGTAATTAATGTGATTAACATTCTATTAATTAAGATTTAAAACTGAAAAACCGACCGAACCAAATTATTTTTGGTTCGGTTCGACTCAGTTTGGTTGTTGCAAAAATAGCAAACCGATTGGTTGATGCTGTTAAAAAACCTAACAGATCGGTTCTGTTGATTTTTGGTCTAAAACCAAACCAAACTGAACCGATAATACCCTACTTTTTAATTATTTTTTGGTCAACGGCATTCGCTTATTTATCTACAGGCGTTAGTTTTTGGACTTTTTATCCAGATTCTTAGATATTTTTTGTATTCAGTTCAAACAGAAGCTGAAGCCCAAGATAATGTTAAAATTAAATTGATACCCAGGTAAAGTCCCAACTCACTAATGTATAATAAATTCAAGAGCAAGAAAAAATATACACACATATATATTCAAAAGTAAAGTGATAATTAGATCCTTGAATATTTTTTATTTGGATTATTCAGCCTGTAAAGGAAAAAAATAACAATTACATTTCCAGGTCCCTGAATATCTTGTATTCTGACTATGTAGCCTGTAAAGAAAAAAAGTAACAATTACATTCCCTAGGATAGCAAACATTGGACTTGTTACATCCTTCCGTCAGCCCATGAAATGAAACGGAACAGAGTTGCTTAGTTGTCCCATTACGTGAAATGACTTGTCCGTATCTGCCACTTTTGCAGTTGGACAACGTCGTTTTCGAATACTCCTTCCCTCATTTTTCTTCCAATTTGGTTTATAACCTCTCATAGTAACCCTTTGTTTTTACCATTAGCCCTAAGGAAGAAGTTGAAGCCAAAGAATCTTTCTATCACCATTCCAGCAGTAACAAAAGTCACAATCTTTCTATCACCACCCCAGGAAGGAAGAAGTAGTCAAGAAAAGAGCTGTTAGCGAAGACCTTTTTCACCCAGGTAAAAAATGTTACTATTTTTAGTGTACCCTTTGGTGAGTTTCTTTCGTTGTGATCCCAATGATAACTCTGAGGCTATAAATATTTGTTAACAAGTTGTTTTGTCATATGCAATTCATAATTTTGAGCTTATTTTATTTATTACAACAATATTTGCAACATTAAAAATTTGAAATGCATTTCCTATTAGTTTTTGGGGCTTTGATTTATTTGTTTATGATTTCTGAAAATAGTGATAGTAGTATCACTTTTAGTATTGTTTATGTTATAAGCAAAAAAAAATAAATATGTTCCTGATTCTTTAGTCAATTGTTGGCCCAATATATTCAAACACTAAGTAATTATTGTGTTTTCACTTATCAAATGGAGGAATTTGTTGTTCCTGTCATCCACCATTGAAGAAAATTTGTGAGGAATAAACGCGGGGAGTTAAGTAATCGAGATGTGTTGGTTAAGAGATTTCTAAAGATGGATATGGACCTTATCAACTTCTTTGACTTGAAGAAATTGTTCAAAAGTTTGGGATACAATGATTACAAAATAATGATGTGATTTATCTGAATACTGCTAATTCAGAAGTTAGTTTGTACCCTATTTTTTGGAGACTTAGAGATCAATGCTTTAAAGGAGTACAAAATGCAAAACAAAAAATGTGAGGAGTTCTATATCTATTTTAAGTATCCTATTCTTGATGGTAAAGGTACAATCGACTATGACGAAGTTAGTGATCCTCCTTTTTTTTTTATGATGAGACTGATGATGATGGTTACGAAGGTGTTGAAAATGAGTTGTATAAGTCCCACCAACTGAATTTGGAAACCCAAACCAATCTTAAAAAAAAAAGAAGGTGACTAATAAAGAGAGTCATGCCATTAAAAATGGGAGTAAATGTAGAAAGAAGAAGGAATATAAGGTGAAAATGAGTTTAAGATTGCGACAAGAGAAAAACAGGTATATCGATAATTCTAACTCAAGTGAGCACCCAATTAAAATTGGAGATGATAGAGATGGTAAATATGATAAAAATCAGATATTAAAACGGCTGAAAATGATTCTTTTGTTAGATTTTTTTTGAAAAAACACGTGCTCACAATGAGTTAGACGATGAAACAATCCTTTTATGTTTCTTTTTGGATTAAGCCTTCGTATTGGAAACAATCCTTTGGAGATTTTTTTTTTAGTGACTATCCTTTGGAGATTTTGATAATATAAAAATGCCCTTTTGGATATATCGTTATATGACTTTTTTATTTTTATGTAGTCATTATGAAAATCAGATTCATTAAGACCAACATTAATGATAAAATCATATACTGGATCAAAACGATTTGTCTTTTACTCCATTCATAATACTACAATCATAAAGCTACTATATTCATGCTTCAGTAATTTAATTTGATTCACCGAGCCTCCTTATTCAACACATTCACAATAATTACAATTAAAAACTAGTCATAAAATACATAATATTCTTAAATTTACTGTCAATCTTTTTATTTAGAGTTTTTTTATTTCTACAATTAATTTTCAACTTCACAATTTTCTCCTCCAAATCAATCAATCTATCTTTTACTCCGTATTTAGAATTTTGAACTTCAACATCTCCAATAATCTCGTTCAACCATTTAATTTAAAAAACTTGTAATATAACAACTTATCCTATAATAAAAACAAAAAATAAAAAAATATACTATCAATGACACGTATGCATTACAATTCAATGGAACACTCAAACACAAAACATAAATTGAATCGACAATTATTCTATAATTTGAACACCCTAAAAATAATCTATTTGGATTTTCATTATTTTAGACTTGTATATTGTTGCATATAGTTACAGTTACACTTAAAAACTATTTTATTGTTGAACCCTCTTATGTGTGTTGAGTCACTTCTACCATTCTAATTGCTACCTTCATTCTTTTTCCTTTGGCATTTTGTGCTTGTTGAAATTTCAATATTATTCATTATGCGTTGTGTTAGGATTTTGCAGCAGACTTTCAAGGTGATTAATTGGAGATTTTGCACAGTTAGGATTTGAGAGAAACTAAAATCAAATTGCATTGAAGGACTAATTTTTTCTCATCATTTGGGATAATTTCACTTTGGTATTAACGGACACTTCATTCACTTTAACAGTACACGTCAAAAATGACATTAGGTTTTATGTTAGGAAGGAAATAAAAACTAAAAGAAGGACCTGCTATCCTGAAAAATGTAATTGTTACTTTTTTACTTTAGAGACTAAATAGTCCGAATATAAAATCGTCAAAGATCTAATTATCATTTTACTCTAAATTCAACATAATAATAATCCAAAACCAAAAAAAAAAAAAAAACATACACACTCAATGATATCATATGTGAACTTCATCTGTCATTTACGGTACTACTGGTCCAAAGCTGTAGTTGTGAGGCAGAAAATAACGAAAAGAAATCCCTCAAGGTTTGTAAGAAGTCCAGTTTCTATTGTATATGTAATTTAATTTAGATATTAATGTATTTGAATTTTCTAAATAAATAATAAAGATGTTATTGTATTACATGTGTAATTGTATACTACGTACCATACACGGAGAAGCACGTTTTTCTAACATTCTCCTTCTCTAAGGCGAAAAATCCTTCAAGAGAGAATTTAGAGAAATGTGAAACTCATCAAGATAACTTTTCTTAATTATGACTTGCAAATCGTCATTGTACAATAGGGATAGTGAATTGTACTCATAATTAAGCAAGATTAGCTAACATGTTGCTTAGTGCTTATGCAATATACTACTATATATTCTTCGGTATTTGCGCATAGGGAAATTACATGTATTAGAAGATGAACTTTATATACAATTTTAAATAGTAAACTCATTTATACTCACGTAATCAAATATACCCTAAAATGAGATTTTATATAGTTCATTAACCATTATCTTAGATTCCTCTAAATTTTGTCTCTGGGCAGAACACAACATTGAAAAGTTCCTGCTGACTAAATCTACTTACCAGTCAATTCGAATTTCGAAGGTGCTATTGCAGCCACTAAAATCTATTATTATATGAATATTATGAAAACCTCTTTGACAATATGCAAAAGTGGCTTAAGATTTAATTTCCGTGGAGCTTTCATAATTATTTTCTAGTAAATGCATTTCGTATGGTTTGGTTCCAACTGCAACAAGAAAATTCTGAACACTTCATTTTCACATGCCATTGTACATCATATTAAATCAAATCAAATATAGTTCTCAACTCAACAATGTGTTTACTCATGATCAGAAAAATGGAATACAGTATTTTGATATTCAGTCAATCAAGCTATGCCAATTAAAGCAACTTACTCAATTCTATTTCATTTATGCCTATTTACAAGCTTCTAACAACTACTTTTTTTCTCTAATATTATTCCTCACTGTTCAAACAAGTGGGCAAACACTACACTTTCTTTTTAAAGAAAGCTAGAACATATAATTGCTCATGCGATCATCTTCCATTTCTGCTACCCTTGAGCAAAATCCGGGGATACTAGAATCACAGTTGGCACCAACTCATTACCAAAGGTGAAAGGAACTTTTATCAGTCACATCAGAAACAAGAATTGCTGAAAACCCGGTCAACATTGCTGCTTGTTGTAACAATGAGAAACATAATAGCATCTCTACCGGAGAATACACATACACCTGAGAAACAACTTACAGTAAACTTGTCATATGCAACCAGAACCAAAGACATTGTTAGGATCATGTGGGGGAACATGCCTTCCCTTACATTTACACCCAATAGGAAAAAGAATAGTTTTTTTTTCTTTTTCTTTTCTTTTCTTTTTCTCCTCACTCTAGTTCTGCCAAAGATGCGAAATAAGTTAAGGAAATTGATTGTATGCTATGATTTTATTTGGAGAAATACATCATATGGCATAGGCATGTATGGCATCGCATGGCATGTCGTGGATATCAAATATCTGCATTCTTCTGCAGAATCTTCCCCAAGCCCCCTAAAAACCTAATCAAGGAAAGAGCATGGAAAATTGGGGGCACAACTATAATAAAATATACAATGGGGGGTGTTACATACAATTTGGAACTCAACCTAAGAAAAAACACAAAAAAAAGGAAGAAAAAAGAAAAGCATCAAATGCCAAATTACAAATTAACAAGGTGGCAAATTTCTAAAATCACTATATGTCAAACGAGAACAACCTCACAAAATGGGGGTGGGGCTAGCATGATGGGGGCTGAAGTTGTTTAAGCCGTCTCACAACTTGTTTCATCGTCGGTCTGGTAGAGAGGGAGTCCACCGTGCACACAACTGCCAAGTGTAGGACTTCTACCAAATCATCTCCTGGTCCTGCATCCCACAACCCGGCAGTGAAGAACTCCTTAGCCCTGCCTTGCCTCAGTAACATGCATGCCCATGCTACTATGTTGAAGCCATTCCCGTAAGAGGAGAATGAAGGATCCAATGCTTTCTTGTCTGAGAGCAGCTCTAGAAGCACAACACCATAACTATACACATCAGCCTTATCAGAAACACGGCATGTCATGGCATATTCAGGAGCCACATAACCAAATGTTCCTGCTACACCAGTGGTAGCATGGGTCTCTGAAGTACCCAGAAGCCTGGCCAATCCAAAGTCGGACAGATACGCATTGAAATCATCATCCAACAAGATGTTGCTGGGCTTGACATCTCGATGGAGAACTCGAGGTACACACTGATCATGCAGGTAGGCAAGTGCACGGGCTATGTCTAATGCAATCTTGTGAAGAATTCTCCAATCCACAGCTCTTGTTGACCTCTCCTGGATAAATTTTTCCAGATTGCCACCTGGCAAATAGTTGTATATGAGAAACATCTCTGTCTCACAAGCATGATAACCGATGAGTGTGACAAGATTTGGATGATGAAGCCTTGCAAGGGTCTTAATCTCTGCATGGAATTGTTGAGCACCTTGAAAGCGTCCAATTGCCAGGCGTTTGACTGCCACCAAAGTCCCTGGTGATATCTCTGCCTTGTAGGTTGTCCCAAACCCTCCATTCCCAATACAGTTGCTTGTATTGAAATTCCCAGTGGCACGGACAACATCTTCATATGTCAATGGAACCCCGATATCAGTGAAGACAATGACCTCTTTTCTTGTGGACCCAGCAACCCTGGACATTGGTTTCCACTTCCTTGTGTAAAGGAACAGAATCACTAGCGCTATAAGAACAGAAACAATGGCTGATGCAGAAGTTATGGATGCTATTTCAATGGAGTTGAACCCACTCTTACTGCTAGAAGCCTGTTCTGGTGCAGCACTCTCAGAATTATCTGTTGCTTGCCCTTGTTGATCTGGTGATTGCACAGAGAGAGAAAATCCACGACAAGAACGTATAAGAGGATTCCCCACAGCACTGCTGCATTTAATTAAGCTGCTATGTGATGGCAAGGACCCAGATAAGTTATTGAAAGACACATTAAATGCAGAGAGCGTACGGAGGCTAGCCAAACCAGGAGGTATGTGGCCAGAAAGCTTGTTGTTGTTGAGGAGCACATCAGTTAGGTTTCTCATGTTCACAATAGCCTCAGGGATCTCACCAGTAAGCGAGTTGGAAGAGAGGTCCAAGACTTCTAAGTAGTGCAACTGCCCCAAGATTGAAGGAATCGAGCCACTTAAATTATTGCGTGCCAAAGAGAGAAACCTTAGATCCTTCAATTGACCAAGGCTGGAAGGAATTTGACCTTGTAATTGATTCCGACTTAAGTTAAGAGCAACAAGAGAAACCACGTCCCCAAAACCGGCAGGAATTGCTCCCGAAATATGATTTCCGGATGCGTCCAAAAATTTCAGTGATTTGCATATCGCGCCAACATTGGAAGGAATCTTACCAGACAAGTTATTATAACTGACATTTAATAGCAGCGAATCTACACCGTCACATTTATCAAACAGATTCGATGGTAACGGCCCGGAAATCTTGTTTTCTCCAACATTAAATGTGTACACAGTTTCTTTCCCTAGCCGGTCAGTTGCTATTGGCAGAGAACGAATGCCACTTAAGTTGTTTACCCCAAAATTATGGAACACAGATAGACCAAATCCTCCTAATGATGGCAAAATGGAAGTTCTATCCCTAACATTTGACATAAAAAACAATGCGTATGGCAGGGACAAGTCATCATATTCAAAGAGATTCCCATTATATGAAGGAACAGGGGGACAGATATCACCAACAAACTCGGGTATCGAACCGGACAAAATGTTCCCACTAACATCAAAGACAGTCATACAAGGTACACCAAGTTCAGCAGAAAGCTCACCAGTGAAGTTATTTGAGCTCAAATCAAGGAAATGCAGCTTCTTGCAGGACCTAAGCTGGTTGGGGAACTCCCCGGTGAAGTAATTCTGAGCCAAATTAACCACCTCCAACCTGTCACAACTGCCCCAATTTCTTGGAAAATCATTTTCCAGGTTAACCATGGGAGCCCACAACAATCTCAGTTTTGGAAGCAGTGCAACCTCCGCAGGCAATGCACCTTCAAAATAATTGAATTCGTCGTTCACAGAAACTGGCTGCCCTGCTGAAGAATCATCCCCGGAATCCCTCACCGCACCTCCGGTGGGATCAAAGAGGTTTGAGAGCACAAGGACAGACAACTCCGAGCAGTTCCCTAGCTCGCGTGGCACCGGACCACTGAGCGTGTTCCTCGAAACATCCAACACTTGAAGGCTCTTAAGCTTTCCGATTTCACTGGGAATGGCATCTACCAAAAGATTCGAATACAGAAGCAGAGTCTTCAACCCGGTACAGTTACCTAAATTTACCGGAATGCCCTGGACCAAGAAGTTCCCTGACAAATCCAGATGCTCAAGGCTCCCACAATTATCCCCTATCTCCTCCGGGATAACGCCGACGAGCTCGTTAAATGACAGATACGCCCCTCTAAGCCTCCCTAAGAAACCAGGAACAGAACCATTCAAACCATTAGCAGCCAAATTCAGAACCTCCAAGCTCTCGAGTGATACAATTGAGCTCGGTATCTCTCCAATGATTCTGTTGAACCCTAAATTCAGAACCCTCAGCTTCTTCAAACCTTCGAACCGTAACGGTAGGTGACCGGTCACCAAGTTCCCTTCTAGATCAAGCACCTCCAAGTTCCGCAACCCCCAAATTTCGCCGGGAATCTCGCCGTCAATGCCGTTGAAGGGGAGAGAGAGGATCCTGAGCTCGGAAAGGTCGCCGATAACCGGCGGGAGCTTTCCGAAGAGGGAACCGCCGCTGCCGTTGCAGCTCCGCCTGATTCCGAAGCCGTATAGAGGGAATTGAGCGAAATCGGAGCAGAAGCTTCGGCTGCTCCGGCCGTTTCCGGTGAGGTTGATGGCTACTACGCGCGGCGGCGAGGCCAAGTCGCAGAGCACGCCGCGCCATGAACAGTGGTCGGAGTCGTTGCCGGCGGTGGGGATCCACGTGGAGAGCATGCCGGAGGGGTCGGAGATAGAGTCTTTGAGCTTGAGAAGTAGGGATTTGTCGGAAGAGGGTGAAACGGCGTCGTTTTTGTGAAACGAAAATAGGAGGAGGAAAAGGAGGAACATAAAGTGGAACTGAGAAGTGAAGGTGCTCCATTTGATCACTGAACTGGAACGAAAAGAAGAAGAAGAAGAAAACATCTCACAGAAGAAGATGCAAAACTGGAATTCAAAACACAAAACAAAAATCTTCTTTTATTTTTGTTTGTTTCTCCCTTGAGTGAGTAAAGAAGGGAGAAAAGGGTTTTTCTGAAAACCCTAATCCCGATTTTGAAGGAAAATTGCAAGAAAGAAAAAAAAGGGGATGAGAGAGAGGAGGAGGAGGAGACGAAGGAGGAGAGAAACAAGATTCAACGGTGTTCTTTTTCACAAAACGCGTTTTTCTTCCTCTAAGCAACAGTGTTTTCTTTTTCCCAAAAAAAAAAAAATAAAAAATAAGAAAATAAAATGGAAAAATAAATGATAATGATTCTTAATTAATTTTGATTTTCGTGAGGGAGTGTTTCGTGGCGTCTGGGAATTGGGATTGGATGGTGAGAGGGTCCACAGTACGTGCCAGGTAGGATATGGTGGTGACCATGTACAGTCAACAAATGAAGATGCCACGTTATATACAAATTCCTGAATACATCAGGCTTACGTCATATTATACAAAAGAAAAAAATGTTTGATGTACACGTTTTTTTATTTAAATAAAAATAGTTACTCAAATAAATTAGACTACAAAAGTTTATCCCATTTAGGGTTTAAGGTGTTCGTTTTTTTTTTTTGCAGGCTAAGATTATGAAAATAAACATTATACGATTTTTGTTTGTATTAACAATGAAAAATTTGGCAAAAAAAAAATTTGACATTTTCGTTGCTAGTGAGTAGTAACTACGAAAATGAGCAACATTTTCACTAATGCTGATAGCGAAAATGAACAAACATTTTTAATGCTGACTGCGAAAATAAAGTAATACTTTTGTACTCACAAACAGTGAAAATGTGGCAGTTTAGGTTGTTTATTTTTTCATACAGTACTTGTGAAAATAGCAGCAGTAAAGTTTAAATATGTCGCTTATAAATACGTGAAGTCATCTGTAACAAATGTCCTACCACTCAATTATAATGTACATTTAGTGATTATAATCGTTTTGATTGAATTTAAAAGTTTTATTTTGTTGAATATAAATTTATTAGGAATGAGACATATAAAAAATTAGATATCGGTTTTATTTCTGGATGAAAGTCAAAGTATGCGATATAAAGTATTTTGAGAAAAAAATGGCAAGCATGTTTGTGCTATGTTTAATTGTCATAGTAAGATTATAGGACAACAAGTGCTAGAGCTTTACATTGAAGAATTGATATCGGTGGCCTGAGGATTGTGTCATTAGAACTTGATTTTGTACCAATGAGTGTTGGATTTTTGGAAGACTCAGAAACGCATGAGGAGTGGATTAAAATTGGTTCTAATAGTGATAGCGACGAAAGATAAAGTTCATTTCAAAAATCCAACTTTTCGGGCTTCCACAATCATGATTTATCCTTCTACCACTGTCTTCTCTTCCTAGTCGTTCACAAGTTCCAAATCGCTATTCTTGATTTAGCCCTTTATGCTATGAAGATTGATTTGATGCCTTTTGATCCTGGGTGCCTTGACGACTACAATACAGACGACAGTGTAGAGTTGTGAGTTAGACATAAATTTTATAATGGAAAAGTCTACGGGACTAGCAGTTTTATTGAATTTTAGCCAATATGTAACCAGCAGAAAAAGGTGAATCATTGGATGAAATCTCATACGAATCTCATACCATTAAATCATCATTGATGGCTAGTTGATGGCTAACATTGCTCTTTTATAATAGAGTCCATGAACCTACCCGTCAATAAGTACAACAATTGGAGGAATATTGAATATCGGGCAATTGAGTTAGATTGGCTAAAGTACCACTGCTATTACAAGCATTATGCAACTAGTTGTCGCTGGAACAATTGGGTTGTTTTTTTATAGAACTTTAGATACTGAGAAATTCGTTAAGTATGAAGCACAATATGCATATTTGACAACAACGTCTCAAGATCATGCTCAACTCGATAGAAATCTCATCTGCAAGTTCCCATGATATAAGGTAATCTATTTGTTCCCGATAAGATCACAAGGATCCTACAAGGTGCTGTGGAAGAATAATATAAGTTTAAGACATCGTACATGAAGATATGGATGATAAAACAACAAGTAATTATTCATTTTTATAGAGATTGAAAAGAGTCGTACAACCAATTTCTAAGGTTGTTGAATATGATGATAGAACATTATTTATTGGGTATAGTGCATGATTTCTAACTTGTTCAATATTTGATGTAGAAGAGGTAGAATCATGCGAAGGATGGACTCCTCAAATGTACCAGGTCTATTTGGACACAGAAGGTTGTGATTGCGGGCTACCTTTTTCAAACTTTACATTATCCTTAGTGTAACAGCATGTGCAGTTATGAGCATAGTTATCAGAATCGAACTGGTCAGGTTACTGGGTCACTGGGTCACTGGTTCAACCGGTGGGTCACTGGTTGAACCAATAGAATCGGTCGTACGTAAATAAAAAATATAAAATAAAAAAAATTGAATAAAGTGACAATTAGGTCCATCCTTAAAATTTTTTACTTCAAATTAATTAGCCCTTGAAAAAAATAAAATATCAATTTAGTCCTTCAAGATAGCAAACGATGAACACATTACGTCCCTCCATTAATTTTTCATGTGAAATTTAGTGGTGATGTTTAGATGTCCCTACTAATTAGTCTTAAGTCGAAATTTTCGAAGACCTACTAACTCAATACTCTAAAAAATTTAAAATAAATATCTTTACTAACATTTTAATATGTAAATATAAATATTAAAATATTTGATACTTATTTTAATAATTCTATAAATTTTAAAGAATTAAAAAAAATAGTATAAAACAAAAATTAAATTAAATAAATATAAAATAATTTAGTTGTGTATGTATATAATATATAAAATAATTAGCACATAAATTCCCAAATGAACACGCTAGCTTGGTGGTATTTCTGATCCTTGTCTAGCAAGGAGACACAGATTTGAAACCCACTGCATGCATTTTTGAATATTTGAGCACCATAGGATCGGCCGGTTCACGAATTGCATCGAACCGGCCAGTTTTGACCGGTTTCGTCCAGTTTGTGACGAACCGCCCAAGTTTAAGCAGTTTGCTTTTTTTTTCGATTTAAAACTAAAACCGAACCGACTGAATTACCGGTTCATCAATTTTTCGGTCGAACTGGCCGATTCGGTCCGATTCTTACAACTATGGTAACGAGAATTGATTGGACTAAAATACTTATTTTAATGTTGTTATCTTAAACTAACATGTAAACTGTAAAGGTCCTAGGATGTCATGTTAGAGTAGAATTATCATGCTATAATGTTATCAACATTTAGAGGTATAACAATTAAAAATATAAATACGTTAGAACTGTCACACTAATATTTTTACTAGAATTTAATTTTGATACATTATTATTATAAAGTAGTTTTACATCAACAAAAATAATTATATTTTACAATGATCACTTGAATGATTATTCAAAAAAATAAATATAATTATATAATTGTATAAAATATTTTATATTATCAATACATTAAAATTAAACTCTTTTTATTAATGGCATTAACCTCCAAAATTATAATTAAAACATTTTTAGGGTTTTTTGACAAAATTGTAACATGATTTACTATTTTTTTAATCATAATATGATTCTTTTAATTTAAATTCAACACAAGTGTGCATGGGTAAAGTGGTAAACACATATATATAGTTATGTTATGTGTCTATTTAAAATTAATCTTTTATATAAAATATATATCTATATAATATATATAAATATATAATAATTTCTTTAATGTCTGAATTTTATATGTATATAAAGTTTTTTTGATATGTTTAAAGGAGAGTTTTATTGCTCTTCCCTTTAAAATCGTGAATAGGCCAGTAACATTAAATACAAACTATAGATATCACTTCTATTGATTACTCTCTCCGTTTTAATAAAGTAAATAACATTAGAATCATCAAAATTCATTATTTTAATTATTATTTAGTTATTAATTTAATTTTTTAATTTAATAATTTAATAATATATTTTATCTCATATTTTTAAATATTAATAATTAATTAATAACAAAAAAAATAATAAATTTTAATACTTTTTTAATATTTTTTATAAAATAATAATTTAAAACATACGCATACTAAAAACACTTTTTAATTTGTATATGGAAACCTGGCTGGTGTTGCACCCGATTATAGAAAGGAAATCGGACCGTGCGATATCCAATTTGCAATATGGACGATTCGAGAAGTAGCTCCCAAAACAGACGGTCCGTTTTGTGGCATGCTGGACAGCGTCACGCAAAACTCACTTCTCAAACGGTACTCTGAATACCAACATTGATCATGCAATAAGGACTCTCACCATTCGAGTTATCACTTTCACTTTCAGCATTTACTCTCAACCTCAAAACTTCATTCTTCTTCTTCATTCCTCTGCTGCTAGTGGGTGTGCATGGTAAAAAAAAATGCCAAAGAAACATAAAATTAAAGATGTTGATCGCTCTGAGTTTTATATTATGCACTATCTCAGTCATTCTGATTATGTAAGTTTGTTTAAAATTTTTTAATTCTTATAATTATAATTATTATTGTTAGAAATTTAGTTATTCTTATTGTTGTTAGGATCTGAAGTTAGAGATATACATAGAATGGTTAGGATTATTCTTCAACGTTTTTAATTTTTTTCTAAAATTTTTTCACTATTTTTTTTATAAAAAATATTATTATTATGGGATTAATTATTATTATTGTTGTCAGACATTAAATCTGAAAATATAAATAGAATGATGTTATATTTATGTAAAACAAACGCAATATTTTTTTTAAATTTGTTTAATATTTTTATTATAATTATTAGTGTTAGGAAGTAAATTATTAATATTTAGAAAATTAATTATAAAATGTAAACCGAATTATTATTAATTTTTTTATAAACGTTTATTTTTTTGAAATCTTTTTTAAATTTTTAGTTATAATTGTTAGAAAATTAAATATTATTATGCCTGTGAGTAATTGAATTTAGGAATAAAAAAACTGAATGGTTAGTATTAATTTTTAAAAGTACGTTAGTTTATTTTTGTTAATTATAGTTATCATTGTTAGGAAGTTAATTATTATTTTTATTAGAAAATGAATTTAGGAAGATAATGAGAATGATTATTAGTATTTTTTAAAATTTAGAAATATGTGTTTAATTTTACTTAAGTAATAGTTAATAGATAATTAATATTACAAATTATAATGTTATATATTAGAAAAACTTTTCTACCGCAAATAAATAAACAGCATCTCTAATGTTGTAACATTCTTGAGAATTGATTAGGAATGTATGTATTAGTTAATGTTATTAATAGTTAGTTTTGAAAAATTTTAAGGATTAATAATTCATTTCATTTTAGAAGTTATAATTATTTGTTTTAGTTGAATTTAGTCAAATAATTTATGACAGTTGTGTGGTTTTAAGTAATATGTGTTGTTGAGTTAGTTGTGCAAATTTTGTTAATGAGTTGCTTCACTTAAAAATTTTTTGCCTTTTAGTAGTAAGTTATTAATAGTTAATGAATGAGTTGATTAATAATTTGTTATGTTTTTTGTTGAAATTAAGAATGTTGACATGTGACCATCCAGTTTCTCCGGATCGGTACAACGATAGGGTGGAGGAGCATTTACGAGTTACTGGCTTTTATCATGTATCTCAAATTGGTGTAGTATAATGTCAGAAAGTACTGGTGAATGCTCTAATCGAACAGTGGCACCCAGATACACATACGTTTCACCTTTCCATTGGTGAATGTGTCGTGACTCTTGAAGATGTGG